>NC_091207.1:28550320-28575320 GCF_040958095.1 Procambarus clarkii
TGAAGATAAACAATCTTTGGACAACACCCACCAGTGGGACTCGAACCTAGAAAGCACAACTACCTTCCAGTAGCTGGCATAAACTAGTATGCTTTAACCCACTACGCCATCAGACCTTACAAAAGAAGTAGATAGTTCGAGATATATATCTCAAACATCTCTACCTCCCGAAGGCACCAGATGAGTGAGGGGTCAGTCTGCATTTTTCGTCAAGCCACTGTCAATGTGAGAGAACTCGTGTCCAGCTTATAAGCCTATACTTGCATAAACCACAAGTGAAGATAAACAATCTTTGGACAACACCCACCAGTGGGACTCGAACCCAGAAAGCACAACTACCTTCCAGTAGCTGGCATAACTAGTATGCTTTAACCCACTACGCCATCAGACCTTACAAAAGAAGTAGATAGTTCGAGATATATATCTCAAACATCTCTACCTCCCGAAGGCACCAGATGAGTGAGGGGTCAGTCTGCATTTTTCGTCAAGCCACTGTCAATGTGAGAGAACTCGTGTCCAGCTTATAAGCTGGACAGATTGACCCCTCACTCATCTGGTGCCTTCGGGAGGTAGAGATGTTTGAGATATATATCTCGAACTATCTACTTCTTTGTAAGGTCTGATGGCGTAGTGGGTTAAAGCATACTAGTTATGCCAGCTACTGGAAGGTAGTTGTGCTTTCTGGGTTCGAGTCCCACTGGTGGGTGTTGTCCAAAGATTGTTTATCTTCACTTGTGGTTTATGCAAGTATAGGCTTATAAGCTGGACACGAGTTCTCTCACATTGACAGTGGCTTGACGAAAAATGCAGATTGACCCCTCACTCATCTGGTGCCTTCGGGAGGTAGAGATGTTTGAGATATATATCTCGAACTATCTACTTCTTTTGTAAGGTCTGATGGCGTAGTGGGTTAAAGCATACTAGTTATGCCAGCTACTGGAAGGTAGTTGTGCTTTCTGGGTTCGAGTCCCACTGGTGGGTGTTGTCCAAAGATTGTTTATCTTCACTTGTGGTTTATGCAAGTATAGGCTTATAAGCTGGACACGAGTTCTCTCACATTGACAGTGGCTTGACGAAAAATGCAGATTGACCCCTCACTCATCTGGTGCCTTCGGGAGGTAGAGATGTTTGAGATATATATCTCGAACTATCTACTTCTTTTGTAAGGTCTGATGGCGTAGTGGGTTAAAGCATACTAGTTATGCCAGCTACTGGAAGGTAGTTGTGCTTTCTGGGTTCGAGTCCCACTGGTGGGTGTTGTCCAAAGATTGTTTATCTTCACTTGTGGTTTATGCAAGTATAGGCTTATAAGCTGGACACGAGTTCTCTCACATTGACAGTGGCTTGACGAAAAATGCAGATTGACCCCTCACTCATCTGGTGCCTTCGGGAGGTAGAGATGTTTGAGATATATATCTCGAACTATCTACTTCTTTTGTAAGGTCTGATGGCGTAGTGGGTTAAAGCATACTAGTTATGCCAGCTACTGGAAGGTAGTTGTGCTTTCTGGGTTCGAGTCCCACTGGTGGGTGTTGTCCAAAGATTGTTTATCTTCACTTGTGGTTTATGCAAGTATAGGCTTATAAGCTGGACACGAGTTCTCTCACATTGACAGTGGCTTGACGAAAATGCAGATTGACCCCTCACTCATCTGGTGCCTTCGGGAGGTAGAGATGTTTGAGATATATATCTCGAACTATCTACTTCTTTTGTAAGGTCTGATGGCGTAGTGGGTTAAAGCATACTAGTTATGCCAGCTACTGGAAGGTAGTTGTGCTTTCTGGGTTCGAGTCCCACTGGTGGGTGTTGTCCAAAGATTGTTTATCTTCACTTGTGGTTTATGCAAGTATAGGCTTATAAGCTGGACACGAGTTCTCTCACATTGACAGTGGCTTGACGAAAAAATGCAGATTGACCCCTCACTCATCTGGTGCCTTCGGGAGGTAGAGATGTTTGAGATATATATCTCGAACTATCTACTTCTTTTGTAAGGTCTGATGGCGTAGTGGGTTAAAGCATACTAGTTATGCCAGCTACTGGAAGGTAGTTGTGCTTTCTGGGTTCGAGTCCCACTGGTGGGTGTTGTCCAAAGATTGTTTATCTTCACTTGTGGTTTATGCAAGTATAGGCTTATAAGCTGGACACGAGTTCTCTCACATTGACAGTGGCTTGACGAAAAATGCAGATTGACCCCTCACTCATCTGGTGCCTTCGGGAGGTAGAGATGTTTGAGATATATATCTCGAACTATCTACTTCTTTTGTAAGGTCTGATGGCGTAGTGGGTTAAAGCATACTAGTTATGCCAGCTACTGGAAGGTAGTTGTGCTTTCTGGGTTCGAGTCCCACTGGTGGGTGTTGTCCAAAGATTGTTTATCTTCACTTGTGGTTTATGCAAGTATAGGCTTATAAGCTGGACACGAGTTCTCTCACATTGACAGTGGCTTGACGAAAAATGCAGATTGACCCCTCACTCATCTGGTGCCTTCGGAGGTAGAGATGTTTGAGATATATATCTCGAACTATCTACTTCTTTTGTAAGGTCTGATGGCGTAGTGGGTTAAAGCATACTAGTTATGCCAGCTACTGGAAGGTAGTTGTGCTTTCTGGGTTCGAGTCCCACTGGTGGGTGTTGTCCAAAGATTGTTTATCTTCACTTGTGGTTTATGCAAGTATAGGCTTATAAGCTGGACACGAGTTCTCTCACATTGACAGTGGCTTGACGAAAAATGCAGATTGACCCCTCACTCATCTGGTGCCTTCGGGAGGTAGAGATGTTTGAGATATATATCTCGAACTATCTACTTCTTTTGTAAGGTCTGATGGCGTAGTGGGTTAAAGCATACTAGTTATGCCAGCTACTGGAAGGTAGTTGTGCTTTCTGGGTTCGAGTCCCACTGGTGGGTGTTGTCCAAAGATTGTTTATCTTCACTTGTGGTTTATGCAAGTATAGGCTTATAAGCTGGACACGAGTTCTCTCACATTGACAGTGGCTTGACGAAAAATGCAGATTGACCCCTCACTCATCTGGTGCCTTCGGGAGGTAGAGATGTTTGAGATATATATCTCGAACTATCTACTTCTTTTGTAAGGTCTGATGGCGTAGTGGGTTAAAGCATACTAGTTATGCCAGCTACTGGAAGGTAGTTGTGCTTTCTGGGTTCGAGTCCCACTGGTGGGTGTTGTCCAAAGATTGTTTATCTTCACTTGTGGTTTATGCAAGTATAGGCTTATAAGCTGGACACGAGTTCTCTCACATTGACAGTGGCTTGACGAAAAATGCAGATTGACCCCTCACTCATCTGGTGCCTTCGGGAGGTAGAGATGTTTGAGATATATATCTCGAACTATCTACTTCTTTTGTAAGGTCTGATGGCGTAGTGGGTTAAAGCATACTAGTTATGCCAGCTACTGGAAGGTAGTTGTGCTTTCTGGGTTCGAGTCCCACTGGTGGGTGTTGTCCAAAGATTGTTTATCTTCACTTGTGGTTTATGCAAGTATAGGCATATATATATATATATATATATATATATATATATATATATATATATATATATATATATATATATATATATATATATATATATATATTGTCTTCTGTGTTGGCATCGATATGTTCTTGTCTTGTCCTTAGGACAAGACAAGAACATATCGATGCCAACACAGAAGACAATGTCCAACATAACAGGCCAATTACACTGGATTAATCTTTGTGTTTAGATAGGAGATGCCTCGTATGGGCCAATAAGCCTTCTGCAGCCCCTATGTCTTCTGTGTTGGCATCGATATGTTCTTGTCTTGTCCTTAGGACAAGACAAGAACATATCGATGCCAACACAGAAGACAATGTCCAACATAACAGGCCAATTACACTGGATTAATATTTGTGTTTAGATAGGAGATGCCTCGTATGGGCCAATAAGCCTTCTGCAGCCCCTATGTTTATCCCTTATGTATCCCCCCATGTTTTCACCTTCATTGTATTATCACCTGACCTAATGCGGGTATAAAATCAACTAGTATTGTAAGATCTGTTCACTTGAGAATGAACCATGGAGGTTCGAAACGTCGTGCAAATTATACAAATAAGTGTAATACACTCTATAGTAAATCACTTCTTTTCTACACCTTAAAAGTACGAAAATGAGTTTTGGAGAACTCCTATTTCAATTAAGCCCTGATGCTAAGAAAATAGTTAGAGGGATAGAAGCCCTAAACCAGAAAATAATAAATACAGAATATGCGGTCATATTCAATGAAACATGTTTGAAAGAAAACCTGCTGCCAGTATACACCAATATATATATATATATGTGTGTGTGTGTATATCACGAAAATAAACACGTGATTAAGAATGTGACAATGTCAGACCACGGAGGAAAAATGAAACAGGAAATTTCCTTAAGTACTTTCGTATATTAAATACATCTTCAGAAGGTCATTTTACAGATCGAGTGATGGGTATAAATAGGCAGGAAGGAGTGGTGAAGTAAGGTGAGGTACAATACTTGGACAACGCAGACGGCCCATTGGCCCATCAGATGCACCCAATTGGCCCATCCGATGTAGCCCAATGGCCCATCTGATACAGCAGACATACAAGCATAATATATAGGTAATTATAACATAAAGAAGTAAATATATACAATAAATTAGTGAGACAAATGTTTTTCAATGATTTTACTTAAATCGCCCTTTAGCTGATCTATTAGAAATGGATCTAAGTTATATAGACCACTGCTAATATTCAAATTACTTTCTTTGGTCATCTGTATCAAAGCAGATTCAATTATGTTTCTGTTATAGGTGCTTTTACAATTTGTTATTGAAGAAGCACTCTCCCAATCAATTTGGTGAGCTTTTTCTGACAAATGCACAAACAAAGCATTAGACAATTGGCCATGTCTTACAGAGTACTTATGTTGCGATATTCTACATTTTAAATCTTTAGATGTTTGCCCGACATAGAACTTATTACATTCCTTACAAGGAATTTTATAAATGACGCAATTATCACTACGAGGGCTGTTCCTTACTGTTTTCGTAGCTAAACATTACATCTATATTAAAAAGTTTCAAGGCCTTGACAATATTCTCAAACCCAGAGAAGTATGGTAAACATAACACATTCTTTGGGCGAATCCTTTCACTGCATACATTATTATAATATGTACGACGAGATTTGTTACGACAAACTTCCAAAAAATTCAGTGGGTAACAAAGCTTAAGACCAATCGAATCAATATTCTTAAATTCTTCATCTAAGAATTCTGGACTCACAACTCGAAGAGCTCTTAGATACATTGAAGAAAAAATTGACTTTTTTAGATTGTATTTATGCCCTATATTTTATATAGGGCATTTATGTTTTATATATTTATATATATATATATATACATATATATACATATATACATATATATATATATATATATATGTCGTACCTAGTAGCCAGAACTCACTTCTCAGCCTACTATTCAAGGCCCGATTTGCCTAATAAGCCAAGTTTTCCTGAATTAATATATTTACTATAATTTTTTTCTTATGAAATGATAAAGCAACCCTTTTCTTTATGTATGAGGTCAATTTTTTTTATTGGAGTTAAAATTAACGTAGATATATGACCGAACCTAACCAACCCTACCTAACGTAACCTAACCTATATTTATAGGTAAGGTTAGGTTAGGTAGCCAAAAAAAGCTAGGTTAGGTTAGGTTAGGTAGGTTTGGTAGACGAAAAAACATTAATTCATGAAAACTTGGCTTATTAGGCAAATCGGGCCTTGAATAGTAGGCTGAGAAGTGCGTTCTGGCTATTAGGTACGACATATATATATATATACATATATATACATATATACATATATATACATATATACATATATATATATATATATATATATATATATATATATATATATATATATATATATATATATATATATATATATATATATATATATATATATATATATATATACATATATACATATATATATATATATACATATATACATATATATATATATATACATATATATATATATATATATATATATATATATATATATATATATATATATATATATATATATATATATATCGTACCATATATATATATCGTACCTAGTAGCCAGAACGCACTTTTTGGCCTACTATGCAAGACCTGATTTGCCTACTAAGCCAAGTTTTCCTGAATTAATATATTTTCTCTAATTTTTTTCTTATGAAATGATAAAGCTACCCATTTCATTATGTATGAGGTCAATTTTTTTTATTGGAGTTAAAATTAACGTAGATATATGACCGAACCTAACCAACCATACCTAACCTAACCTAACCTATCTTTATAGGTTAGGTTGGTTAGGTTAGGTTAGGTAGCCGAAAAAGTTAGGTTAGGTAGTCGAAAAAACAATAATTCATGAAAACTTGGCTTATTAGGCAAATCGGGCCTTGCATAGTAGGCTGAGAAGTGCGTTCTGGCTACTAGGTACGACATATATATATATATATATATATATATATATATATATATATATATATATATATATATATATATATATATATATATATATATATATATATATATATATATATATATATATATATAGGTACGACATATATATATATATATATATATATATATATATATATATATGTCGTACCTAGTAGCCAGAACTCACTTATCAGCCTACTATGCAAGGCCCAATTTGACTAATAAGCCAAGTTTTCATGAAATAATTGTTTTTCGACTACCTAACCTACCTAACCTAACCTAACCTAACTTTTTGGGTTACCTAACGTAACCTAACCTATAAAGATAGGTTAGGTTAGGTTAGGTAGGGTTGGTTAGGTTTGGTCATATATCTACGTTAATTTAAACTCCAATAAAAAAAAATTGACCTCATACATAATGAAATGGGTAGATTTATCATTTCATAAGAAAAAAGTTAGAGAAAATATATTAATTCAGGAAAACTTGGCTTATTAGGCAAATCGGGCCTTGCATAGTAGGCTGACAAGTGCATTCTGGCTATTAGGTACGACATATATATATATATATATATATATATATATATATATATATATGTCGTACCTAGTAGCCAGAACGCACTTGTCAGCCTACTATGCAAGGCTCGATTTGCCTAATAAGCCAAGTTTTCATGAATTAATTGTTTTTCGACTACCTAACCTACCTAACCTAACCTAACCTAACTTTTTCGGCTACCTAACCTAACCTAACCTATAAAGATAGGTTAGGTTAGGTTAGGTAGGGTTGGTTAGGTTCGGTCATATATCTACGTTAATTTTAACTCCAATAAAAAAAATTGACGTCATACATAATGAAATGGGTAGCTTTATCATTTCATGAGAAAAAAATTAGAGAAAATATATTAATTCAGAAAAACTTGGCTTATTAGGCAAATCGGGCCTTGCATAGTAGGCATAGAAGTGCGTTCTGGCTACTAGGTACGACATATATATATATATATATATATATATGTCGTACCTAGTAGCCAGAATGCGCTTCTCAGCCTACTATGCAAGGCCCGATTTGCCTAATAAGCCAAGTTTTCATGAATTAATGTTTTCTCGACTACCTAACCTAACCTAACCTAACTTTTTCGGCTACCTAACCTAACCTAACCTATAAAGATAGGTTAGATTAGGTTAGGTAGGGTTGGTTAGGTTCGGTCATATATCTACGTTAATTTTAACTCCAATAAAAAAAAATTGACCTCATACTTAATGAAATGAGTAGCTTTATCATTTCATAAGAAAAAAATAGAGAAAATATATTAATTCAGGAAAACTTGGCTTATTAGGCAAATCGGGCCTTGCATAGTAGGCCGAGAAGTGCATTCTGGCTACTAGGTACGACATATATATATATATATATATATATATATATATATATATATATATATATATATATATATATATATATATATATATATATATATATATATATGTATATATATGTCGTACCTAGTAGCCAGAACGCACTTCTCAGCCTACTATGCAAGGCCCGATTTGCCTAATAAGCCAAGTTTTCCTGAATTAATATATTTTCTCAATTTTTTTTCTTATGAAATGATAAAACTACCCATTTCATTATGTATGAGGTCAATTTTGTTTTATTATAGTTAAAATTAACGTAGATATATGACCGAACCTAACCAACCCTACCTAACCTAACCTAACCTATCTTTATAGGTTAGGTTGGGTTAGGTAACCGAAAAAGGTAGGTTAGGTTAGGTTAGGTAGGTTAGGTCGTCGAAAAAACATTAATTCATGAAAACTTGGCTTATTAGGCAAATTGGGCCTTGCATAGTAGGCTGAGAAGTGCGTTCTGGCTACTAGGTACGACATATATATATATATATATATATATATATATATATATATATATATATATATATATATATATATATATATATATATATATATATATATATATATATATATGTCGTAACCTAGTAGCCAGAACGCACTTCTCAGCCTACTATGCAAGGCCCGATTTGCCTAATAAGCCAAGTTTTCATGAATTAATGTTTTTTCGACTACCTAACCTAACTTTTTCGGCTACCTAACCTAACCTAACCTATAAAGATAGGTTAGGTTAGGTTAGGTATGGTTGGTTAGGTTCGGTCATATACCTACGTTAATTTTAACTCCAATAAAAAAAAATTGACCTCATACATAATGAAATGGGTAGCTTTATCATTTCATAAGAAAAAAATTAGAGAAAATATGATTATATCCTGGTTGATCAGTCCAGCAACCAGGAGGCCTGGTCGACGACCGGGCCGCGGGGACGCTAAGCCCCGGAAGCACCTCAAGGTAACCTCAAGGTATAGTTGGCTGAGAAGTGCGTTCTGGCTACTAGGTACGACATATATATATATATATATATATATATATATATATATATATATATATATATATATATATATATATATATATATATATATATATATATATATATATATATATTTGCGAACAAGCCTGAATGGTCCCCAGGCATATATGCAACTGAAAACTCCACACCCCAGAAGTGACTCGAACCCATACTGAGTTTTCAGTTGCATATATGCCTTGGGACCATTCAGGCTTGTTCGCATTTGTTTTGCTCAAGTGACCCCAAAAATGAGGTGATTTGATAAAATACTATGCCCAAGACTACCAGCAGAGCTGCGCCGTCGGGATGATGGGCAAATAGCCTGGGCTACCATCATCTTTTGTACGGTCGTGATGGTCGAGCAGTTAAGGTCTCCTGTACACCAGTTGCATCGAATGAAGTATACTATATGTTAGACAATTTTTTAATTCATTAATTAAGGAGGGAGTTCCATATATATTGGGTGTTTTTGTGTATGGCGCGTTTGTTTAGATTTAGTCAGACTCGAGAAATATCAGAGAAATATCGAGAAATACTTCTGGTGTGATACCTCTGCGGGTTCCATTATGTCTATCTAAACAAGAGTTTCAAAACATGATTAGAATTTATGAAAAAGGTTTTGTAAGAGTAACTAGCACAAGAGAATGTGTGGAGTGAGTGTGTATATCATGTATACACAAAATGGTCGAGCCCCAAGGCCGGCCCCTTTGTGGGAAATAGCATTATGATCAAATAATAGGGAAGATGGTGCAAGGTAGGGAAAATGGTGAAGGATAAAAAGGTTGTGTAGGGGAGAGAAAGTGGTGTAGGGTAGGGAAGGTAGTAAAGTTACATAGCATACATAAATATTTATCAACAAAATAAAAACTACTAAATTAACGAAGCCTTATTTGCGCATTTTACTGTTTATATATTTCAACTTTGAGTTAAAATACTGAGCCGAAACGCTGCACGTACTAGTTAGTGACTTTACAAGATTGTAATTACTATGCTATGTATACCTTGAGGTTACCTTGAGGTGCTTCCAGGGCTTAGTGTCCCCGCGGCCCGGTCGTCGACCAGGCCTCCTGGTTGCTGGACTGATCAACCAGACTGTTGGACGCGGCTGCTTGCAGCCTGACGTATGAATCACAGCCTAGTTGATCAGGTATCCTTTGGAGGTGCTTATCCAGTTCTCTCTTGAACACTGTGAGGGGTCGGCCAGTTATGTCCCTTATGTGTAGCGGAAGCGTGTTGAACAGTCTCGGGCCTCTGATGTTGATAGTTCTCTCTTGAACACTGAGGGGTCGGCCAGTTATGTCCCTTATGTGTAGCGGAAGCGTGTTGAACAGTCTCGGGCCTCTGATGTTGATAGTTCTCTCTTGAACACTGAGGGGTCGGCCAGTTATGTCCCTTATGTGTAGCGGAAGCGTGTTGAACAGTCTCGGGCCTGTGATGTTGATAGTTCTCTCTTGAACACTGAGGGGTCGGCCAGTTATGCCCCTTATGTGTAGCGGAAGCGTGTTGAACAGTCTCGGGCCTCTGATGTTGATAGTTCTCTCTTGAACACTGAGGGGTCGGCCAGTTATGCCCCTTATGTGTAGCGGAAGCGTGTTGAACAGTCTCGGGCCTCTGATGTTGATAGAGTTCTCTCAGAGTACCTGTCGCACCTCCGCTTTTCAACGGGGGTATTCTGCACATCCTGCCATGTCTTCTGGTCTCATGTGATGTTATTTCTGTGTGCAGGTTTGGGACCAGCCCCTCTAATATTTTCCACGTGTAAATTATTATGTATCTCTCCCGCCTGCGCTCAAGGGAGTACAGATTTAGGCTCTTTAGTCGGTACCAATAGTTTAGATGTTTTACTGAGTGGATTCTAGCAGTAAAGGATCTCTGCACGCTCTCCAGGTCAGCAATTTCTCCAGCTTTGAAAGGGGCTGTCATTGTGCAGCAGTACTCCACTCTAGAGAGCATTGTGTATCCTCACCATACCAATGTACTTTCTTGTATATATACAAATAAATAAACAAATAAGTTAGAGAAGATGGTGAAGGGTCGGGAAGTTGATTGACTCTTTTTTATTATTAACAGGCTTAGGTATACACAACACTATACGGCTGCTGCTCTATTCTATCTGAAGGATTGCAAAATGTAAATAAAAAACTAACTACAAGTGTGCCTTTTTTGTTATTAAGCCCGATACGATAGTTTACCGAGAAAGTATACTTTACCCCTGAGCATAATTCAGGTTTGCATCAGTTTAGTGTCAGTATAAAGTGTAAGTTTGAGCATTATTACAGATGGTTTACCTCGTAGTAATCTGTAATTTTTTCACAAAAGTTATTTGTTACCCAAAATATTTGTATTTTTGTAAGTATTTTAAATAAAAAATACACAAAATTTTATTTTTGCTAATTATGAAGAAAGACTAACTTAGTGCTCTTTTTTGAAACAAAAATAGACACTTTTGAATTCAATTATTCATTTATTGAAGAAAAATAAAATAAGAGACAATATCAATACTAAAGTCATAATCAAACTAAAGTTCGTAATGCCTTAATACAACATATCCAAAATTATTAATGCAGAGTAGGATTCGAATCCCTGGACGAGGAATTCCCTCTCACCCACAGTACCAATTGCTTCCAGGCCTAAGTAGGCCTATGAGAGACATTGACAGGACTAGTTAGACGTGGGTCTCTGGAGGCCCTCTAGTAATACTGGAGAGGAACGCTGGCATCTCAAGAACACACTCAACTTTCACTTCTTCACAAGACGTTATTTACAAGTTCTCTGTGGCTCTCCTCTTCCGGCCGAACGTGTGACTGAAACCAAGTCCAAAACTGTTGGACCTGTTGGAAATAAAGTTTTGTTTTAACATTTAAGAGAGAAATATTAATTAATGAAGGTTCTTCACGAGACAAACTTTTAGCTGAAAACATCAAATATAATCTTACGTGGAAAGGAAGACTATATGCCACTTACAAACTGTATATCAATACATGACAGGATCTATAGTAATGACACTGACGAATGTTGTACTGGGGCAAATTGCACATGTTTACAGTGAAGGGTGTAGCAGGTGTTTAGACTGAAGGGTGTAACAGGTGTTAACAGCGAAGTGTGACGAGAACAGCTGGAAGAGAGGCCTACCTGCCGCCTCCACCCCGGGAGTGTTGAAAACCGGCGGTGATGGAGGTCTGTTTGTTGGGCTTGAACTCGTAACCCAAATTGGCTCCCACGTTCCTCTCGCTCCCAAGGCTGCATCATGGTATACAGATTACTACATTATCTGTGCTACTGTATAATTTATTGTACTAAATATTTGTTTATATGATCTATATATAGATGAATATTTATCAAAATATAAAAACTGTGCTATATTAACGAATCTTAATTTGTACATTTTACTGTTTATATATTTCAACTTTGAGTTAAAATACTGAGCCAAAGTGTACCAACAGTTTACAATAACAATGATAAACAGTGGAATATGGTTGTCTTACCCGGGAACTTTGGTGTGGTCAACACTGAGGCCGCCTTGGATTGTGTGTTTGTCGAAGGTGTGACCCAAGTTGATGCTAGCGCTGTCTCGCCGAGCCCTGCAACACATGCAACACTTCATATATCACAGTCCCCAGACCCGTGCAATACAGAGAACACACTACATATTATAGTCCCCTGAGCCTTGCAACACATAGAACACTACACATGTTAGTCTTATTACACCTCTCTGCCTTTTTTATAACATTTACACAACTCTTCCTCTAAGGTTTTTATTAGCAATTCGTTACACAAGTATAATATATTATGCTGTGAGGAGAGTCCACTTACCCACCACCCCGGTGTTCAGTGTTGGCGGATCCGGATACTGTGGTCTGTCGCTTTCTTCGTTCATGACTCAAACCAACTTCACCAGAGTTTAGGGACGGTTCTCGTCCCTCGTCATGCACCAAATATGGATCAAGCTCCTCGTCCGACGTGTAAATTGGCGCCAGATTGGTATCTTGTGTTGGTGTGCTGGTGAGCTGCAGCGACGAGCCCTGGAGGGGGCTGCCTGTCACCACTGCTAGGAGCAGGGCGCTCACTGTGAGTGTTGTCTGCATGTTAGACTCTTGCTGAGGACAGTGGTGACGGACTCTCGGCTCCAGGAGGTTATATACTCCTGGACAAATTGTGGGAAATACCTTCAACCAACAACAGCAAAATGATTTGTTGTCATTGTCTGATCGTGTCCTTGACTGTGAGACGCAACAATCTGTCCTGCTTGGAGTTCCCGTCACTATTTTCCCAGTGTTATTGAAACGTTCCCTCTGCTGAAGTAAAAATAAATATTTTTAGATTTTTTGGAAGGCAATCATCGACTTGTATCTATTTATACATTTCATAGTATATTATCATTATACATGTTTGAGTAAAATGTTAAATTAAGGAGTCTGTATGGAAGCATTATAACCTAGTCTACGATAATGCTGAGGCAGTATGGTCATCCAGAGACTGACTCCATATATACTGTTATTACCTCACCTAACAGTACATACCTATACGTGTCTTCGAGGGACGGATGTTTAGCTCTTAATGCCCCCCCCCTCCCCCCGTACAAGCCGTGGTTTACATGTTGCGTTAATATTCTAACTATTCTGACGTTTGAATTCTTTGCCGAAACTGGCTTTAAAGTTGTGGCTCGTGGTGGCTTCCAAACCTTCTTTCAGAGCATTTCTCTTGTTGGACATGCTCGTACTACTTGCACAGGGTACGAGCATGTCCTTATATTTCCTCGACTCGTGTGAGTAAATATATTCAGGAAGGCATTCAACCTAGTCTTAGACGAGAGTGGGATCAAGCAACACAACAGTCAGACTTATACATGTGCAGTAAGCATGCGCAATGCAACAGAGGTATCACTACCAGCATTCTTATCCTCGTACATCGCTGCCTGCTAATTAGTAGTGAAGATCCTGACAGAGCACATGAGGGACCCGGAAGGAGCTCACGATGTAGAGGTTACCGAAGGAGCCAGTTAGTGGGATACACACTAGCTGGCCCACCCACCCCTCGCCCCGACCACCAGCGCCAAAAGATCACAGACAAGCTCACTAGGAGAGTCCCATAAGGGAAAAGTTTACCTAAATAATGCTCGAAAATGCATTTGCGAGAACAAAGACCGCCTCCTAGTGGAAAATTCACACCCCATGCAGGGAATTTATAATCTGCCGTACTCAACTCAACTCTGGGAAATCTCTTTAATCACGACACTCATCGTATTGGTGTAGCCCTTCGTCTTGCCGTCCCTGTCCTCACCGTAGACAGGTGTAGCTATGGAAAAGAATTAGGCAGATCAATACAGCCATCACAGTCATATGCTGTAAATCATAGGGGGCAAGACTGCAAGACCTTAAGAAATCTATGGCGTCATCAAGAGGAGCCTCGCCACAGTCCGCTGCCCGTCACAAAGATAACAGCACCTATACAGCTCCAGCGGCACTCAGAAGTGTTCGGTCGGGGTCGCCATGCTTCCCCTGTATTCGTTTGCCTTGTTCGGGTTGAATGTAGACACAGTAGTCGCTCCTGTATATATTTATTGACCGAGACAACAAGGTATATATCTGGCCAACCGAGGTCCACCTTAGTCTGGGTCTGAGAGAGAACTGAGGCTGCTGGGAGCATTGCTGATGCTCCTCTGTCTGGCATGACGTAAGAGGCCTCCTTGCCTGTGATTGGTTACATTTCAACTGACATAGAATTTGAGTATAACACCTGGAAGGATGGTAAGCTAGTGATGTGGGACTACACACGTGCCTCCACACTGGTCAGTACCTATACCTTCAATACAGAGCAATCGATGGAGCTGGCGAAGCTGCTTTCAGGGTAACCCAGCAAGCCACTTGATACAGAGGTCTGGCACATTGCTACAGTTTTGTTCCGATTGGCTTGGCAACCCTTGGTTCGTGGGGCAAAGGTGGACTGAAGTTCCTGAGAATTGGGCGATAAACTAATTAGGATTACAAAAGACCAAAGAGCGACAAGTGCAGAGACCGGGTCGCCCAGGGCAACGAGAGAGCCAGAAGAAGACAAATTGAAAAGCAGAGACGGACTTACAACAACACACAGAGACAGACAGACAGATAGAGGCAGGTAGAGATAGAGAGAGAGAGAGAGAAGGAAAGATAAGAGAAGAGAGAGGGAGTTTGAAGAGCGAGAAGTAGAATGGAGGATATTTAAATAGGGGAAAGGAGAGAGAGAGAGAGAGAGAGAGAGAGAGAGAGAGAGAGAGAGAGAGAGTGAGGGGTGGAAAGAGACGAGAAGTATGAAATATGGAGAGGGGAGAAAGATGGAGAGGGTGGGAGAGAGGGAAGGAGGAGGAGGAGTATGGGGTGCACAATAACACAGGACCTCACACACGTCACACACACACCAGGAAGGCGTGCGCCGATAACCCTCACTCAGCAACACACGCAAAAAATGCTTCCAGAACCAATACAAAGAGGTCGGTACACTCACCTTGCCCCGTCATCCTCCAGCACTCACCTTCACCGTCATCATCCTCCATCACTCACCTTCACCGTCATCATCCTCCAGCACTCACCTTCACCGTCATCATCCTCCAGCACTCACCTTCACCGTCATCATCCTCAAGCACTCACCTTCACCGTCATCATCCTCAAGCACTCACCTTCACCGTCATCATCCTCCAGCACTCACCTTCACTGTCATCATCATCCAGCACTCACCTTCACCGTCATCATCCTCCAGCACTCACCTTCACCGTCATCATCCTCCAGCACTCATCTTCACCGTCATCATCCTCCAGCACTCACCTTCACCGTCATCATCCTCCAGCACTCACCTTCACCGTCATCATCCTCCAGCACTCAGCTTCACCGTCATCATCCTCCAGCACTCACCTTCACCGTCATCATCCTCCAGCACTCACTTTCACCGTCATCATCCTCCAGCACTCACCTTCACCGTCATCATCCTCCAGCACTCACCTTCACCGTCATCATCCTCCAGCACTCACCTTCACCGTCATCATCCTCCAGCACTCACCTTCACCGTCATCATCCTCCAGTACTCACCTTCACCGTCATCATCCTCCAGCACTCACCTTCACCGTCATCATCCTCCAGCACTCACCTTCACCTTCACCGTCATCATCCTCCAGCACTCACCTTCACCGTCATCATCCTCCAGCACTCACCTTCACCGTCATCATCCTCCAGCACTCACCTTCACCTTCACCGTCATCATCCTCCAGCACTCACCTTCACCGTCATCATCCTCCAGTACTCACCTTCACCGTCATCATCCTCCAGCACTCACCTTCACCGTCATCATCCTCCAGCACTCCGCCCTTCTCCCGCCTTCAGAATATCATCAGTCTAGAGGAGGAATCTCAACGAGCCATGAAAATGTTCAAAATAAAACGAAAAGGATCAAATATATTCTTATCTACAAAAAAGAAAAAGAAAAAATGCTGACGCATAAGCAAGATCCAATTATTGTGTAAATATATTTTACTAGCGGCATGAACTCAGAGCTCTCGGAAAACTGGTTCCGGAGTGCCCCATGAAGCATTGTGTGAGATCAACGGCAAGTTCCCGAAATTCTGAAATGGTTATTTATGCTGTCGGTGGGTGCGGGAGATTCCCATTGGTTATCCTGATCTATATAACCTGCTGGAGCCAACAGTCCGTCACCACTGTCCTCAACAAGAGTCTAACATGCAGACAACACTCACAGTGAGCGCCCTGCTCCTAGCAGTGGTGACAGGCAGCCCCCTCCAGGGCTCGTCACTGCAGCTCACCAACACACCAACACAAGATACCAATCTGGCGCCAATTTACACGTCGGACGAGGAGCTTGATTCATATTTGGTGCAAGACGAGGGACGAGAACCGTCCCTAAACTCTGGTGAAGATGGTTTGAGTCATGAACGAAGAAAGCGACAGACCACAGTATCCGGATCCGCCAACACTGAACACCTGGGTGGTGGGTAAGTGGACTCTCCTCACAGCTTAATATATTATACTTGTGTTACGAATTGCTAATAAAATCATTGGAGGAAGAGTTCTGTAAATGTTATTAGAAAGGCAGAGAGGTGTAATAGGACTAACATGTGTAGTGTTTTCTATGAGTTGCAAGGCTCAGGGGACTATAATATGTAGTGTGTTGACTGTATTGTAAAGGTCTAGGGACTATGACATGTAGTGTGTTGAAAGGGTCTGGGAAACTATAACATATGAAGTGTTGCATGTGTTGCAGGGCTCGGCGAGACAGCGCTAGCATCAACTTGGGTCACACCTTCGACAAACACACAATCCAAGGCGGCCTCAGTGTTGACCGCACCAAAGTTCCCGGGTAATACAACCATATTCCACTGTTTATCATTGTTATTGCAAACTGTTGGTACACTTTGGCTCAGTATTTTAACTCAAAGTTGAAATATATAAAGAGTAAAATGGACAGGTAAAGCTTTGTTAATTTAGTACAGTTTTTGTTTTGTTGATAAATATTTATCTATTTATAGATCATATAAACAAAGATTCAGTACAATAAATTATACAGTAGCACAGATAATGTAGTAATCTGTATACCATGATGCAGCCTTGGGAGCGAGAGGAACGTGGGAGCCAATTTGGGTTACGAGTTCAAGCCCAACAAACAGACCTCCTTCACCGCCGGTTTTCAACACTCCCGGGGTGGAGGCCGCAGGTAGGCCTCTCTTCCAGCTGTTCTCGTCACACTTCGCTGTTAACACCTGTTACACCCTTCAGTCTAAACACCTGCTATACCCTTTTCTATAAACATGAGCAAATGATCCATTACAACATCCGCCAGTGTCATTACTATAGATTCTGTCATGTATTCATATACAGTTTATAAGTGTTATAAAGTCTGCGTTTCCTCGTAAGATTATATTTGATATTTTCATCGCAGCTCAAAGTTTGTCTCGTGAGGAACCTTCATTAATTATTATTTCTCATTTAAATGTTACAACAAAACTTTATTTCCAACAGATCCAACAATTTTGGAGTTGGTTTCAGTCACACGTTCGGCCGGAAGAGGAGATCCACAGAGAACTTGTAAATAACGTCTTGTGAAGAAGTGAAAGTTGAGTGTGTTCTTAAGATGCCAGCGTTCCTCTCCAGTGTTACTAGAGGGCCTCCAGAGACCCGCGTCTAAAAAGTCCTGTCAATGCCTCTTATACTAATAGGCCTACCTTGGCCTGGAAGCAACTGGGAGTGTGGAGTCACAAGGAATTCTTAGTCTAGGGGTTCGAATTCTACAATACATTGTTATTTCTTTCATCATTTCATTATGAACATTAGTTCAATATTGCCCATAATGTTATCATTGAACAATATTATAGACGTATTTAAATAAATTTAACAATAGAACGGCTTATTATTATTATCTGGATAATCTTTAGTAAGTTGGTCTCTTGTGTTACTTTGTTATGCTCACATGCTGACCAAAGTCTGGTGAGGGTGACGTTACAAGCCATGTTACAAGCATGTTACAAGTACTGCCATATCTTCCCCTCTTGTTGTTGCTGTTCCTTACTCGTGTACCGTCTTGATGGATGAGCATCTTGACGCTTCGACGAAGGAGCAAATTACCAGCAGGAATATCGGAAACGTCAAGAGCCAATGTGACGTGACGGAGATGCTGGAGCACGGAGCACGGAGCACACACACACACACACACACACACACACACACACACACACACACACACACACACACACACACACACACACACACACACACACACACACACACACCTCAATCATCTCTCAATGAATGAATTAATGAACTATGAGGAGAAAGCTCCAAACCATTACGACTATATAGCACTGGGAAGGGGTCAGGATAAGGATTTGGGATGGGACGGGAAGGAAGGAATGGTGCCCAACCACTTGTGGACTGTCCAGGATTGAACGCCGACCTGCATGAAGCCAGTCCATCGCTCTACCGTCCAGCTCAAGTGGTTGGGTAAAATCACTTGTCTCGCTTCGTGTGTCGTAGATATTATTTATACAGTATTCACACAGCCGTGAATATGCTGATATTTATATTAATAAAACATTCTTAAACATTAACACAACCCATTAAAACATTTTACCACCTTTTAAAGTATTCAGAGCAACAAACCTAACAATACTTAAACATTAACACAACAACCCATTAAAACATTTTACCACCTTTTAAAGTATTCAGAGCAACAAACCTAACAATACTTTCAAACATTAACACAATAAATTATCAGGAAAGTAGAAATAGCAGACTGTGAGTCACAATAACGTGGCTGAAGATATGATGACCAGACCATACACCACAAGATGAAGACACGACGACGTCTCGGTCCGTCGAAATAGCATTGACCCGTGTCAAGGTCCCCCATGTAGGTCAAGGTCCCCCATGTAGGTCAAGGTCCCCCATGTAGGTCAAGGTCCCCCATGTAGGTCAAGGTCTCCCATGTAGGTCAAGGTCCCCCATGTAGGTCAAGGTCCCCCATGTAGGTCAAGGTCCCCCATGTAGGTCAAGGTCTCCCATGTAGGTCAAGGTCCCCCATGTAGGTCAAGGTCCCCCATGTAGGTCAAGGTCCCCCATGTAGGTCAAGGTCCCCCATGTAGGTCAGGATCCCCCATGTAGGTCAAGGTCCCCCATGTAGGTCAAGGTCCCCCATGTAGGTCAAGGTCTCCCATGTAGGTCAAGGTCCCCCATGTAGGTCAAGGTCCCCCATGTAGGTCAAGGTCTCCCATGTAGGTCAAGGTCCCCCATGTAGATCAAGGTCCCCCATGTAGGTCAAGGTCCCCCATGTAGGTCAAGGTCCCCCATGTAGGTCAAGGTCCCCCATGTAGGTCAAGGTCCCCCATGTAGGTCAAGGTCCCCCATGTAGGTCAAGGTCTACCATGAAGGTCAAGGTCTCCCATGTAGGTCAAGGTCTCCCATGTAGGTCAAGGTCCCCCATGTAGGTCAAGGTCCCCCATGTAGGTCAAGGTCTCCCATGTAGGTCAAGGTCTCCCATGTAGGTCAAGGTCCCCCATGTAGATCAAGGTCCCCCATGTAGGTCATGGTCCCCCATGTAGGTCAAGGTCTCCCATGTAGGTCAAGGTCCCCCATGTAGGTCAAGGTCCCCCATGTAGGTCAGGATCCCCCATGTAGGTCAAGGTCCCCCATGTAGGTCAGGATCCCCCATGTAGGTCAAGGTCCCCCATGTAGGTCAGGATCCCCCATGTAGGTCAAGGTCCCCCATGTAGGTCAGGATCCCCCATGTAGGTCAAGGTCCCCCATGTAGGTCAAGGTCCCCCATGTAGGTCAGGATCCCCCATGTAGGTCAAGGTCCCCCATGTAGGTCAAGGTCCCCCATGTAGGTCAAGGTCCCCCATGTAGGTCAGGATCCCCCATGTAGGTCAAGGTCTCCCATGTAGGTCAAGGTCTCCCATGTAGGTCAAGGTCCCCCTTGTAGGTCAAGGTCCCCCATGTAGGTCAAGGTCCCCCATGTAGGTCAAGGTCCCCCATGTAGGTCAAGGTCCCCCATGTAGGTCAAGGTCTCCCATGTAGGTCAAGGTCCCCCATGTAGGTCAAGGTCTTCCCTAATAACAGCCCAGGAAGCCAAAGTGGGAAACAAAAATCTTGTAATATATTGCCTGATAACTGAGTCACACTTGGCTAGGTCTTCAAGGTCAGTGAGTCAAGCTGACAGTCTCTCGCCAGATCACTGTCTCAAGCTGACAGTCTCTCGCCAGGTCACTGTCTCAAGCTGACAGTCTCACACCAGGTCACTGTCTCAAGCTGACAGTCTCACACCAGGTCACTGTCTCAAGCTGACAGTCTCACACCAGGTCACTGTCTCAAGCTGACAGTCTCACACCAGGTCACTGTCTCAAGCTGACAGTCTCTCGCCAGGTCAATGTCTCAAGCTGACAGTCCCACACCAGGTCACTGTCTCAAGCTGACAGTCTCACACCAGGTCACTGTCTCAAGCTGACAGTCCCACACCAGGTCACTGTCTCAAGCTGACAGTCTCACACCAGGTCACTGTCTCAAGCTGAAAGTCCCACACCAGGTCACTGTCTCAAGCTGACAGTCTCACACCAGGTCACTGTCTCAAGCTGACAGTCTCACACCAGGTCACTGTCTCAAGCTGACAGTCCCACACTAAGTTACTGTCTCAAGTTGACAGTCTCACACCAGGTCACTGTCTCAAGCTGACAGTCTCACACCAGGTCACTGTCTCAAGCTGACAGTCCCACACCAGGTCACTGTCTCAAGCTGACAGTCCCACACTAAGTTACTGTCTCAAGTTGACAGTCTCTCGCCAGGTCACTGTCTCAAGCTGACAGTCTCACACCAGGTCACTGTCTCAAGCTGACAGTCTCACACCAGGTCACTGTCTCAAGCTGACAGTCCCACACCAGGTCACTGTCTCAAGCTGACAGTCCCACACCAGGTCACTGTCTCAAGCTGACAGTCTCACACCAGGTCACTGTCTCAAGTTGACAGTCTCACACCAGGTCACTGTCTCAAGCTGACAGTCCCACACCAGGTCACTGTCTCAAGCTGACAGTCCCACACTAAGTTACTGTCTCAAGTTGACAGTCTCACACCAGGTCACTGTCTCAAGCTGACAGTCCCACACCAGGTCACTGTCTCAAGCTGACAGTCCCACACCAGGTCACTGTCTCAAGCTGACAGTCTCACACCAGGTCACTGTCTCAAGCTGACAGTCTCACACTAGGTCACTGTCTCAACCTGACAGTCCCACACTAAGTTACTGTCTCAAGTTGACAGTCTCACACCAGGTCACTGTCTCAAGCTGACAGTCCCACACCAGGTCACTGTCTCAAGCTGACAGTCCCACACCAGGTCACTGTCTCAAGCTGACAGTCCCACACCAGGTCACTGTCTCAAGCTGACAGTCCCACACCAGGTCACTGTCTCAAGCTGACAGTCCCACACCAGGTCACTGTCTCAAGCTGACAGTCCCACACCAGGTCACTGTCTCAAGCTGACAGTCCCACACCAGGTCACTGTCTCAAGCTGACAGTCCCACACCAGGTCACTGTCTAAAGCTGACAGTCCCACACTAAGTTACTGTCTCAAGCTGACAGTCTCACACTAAGTTACTGTCTCAAGCTGACAGTCTCACACCAGGTCACTGTCTCAAGCTGACAGTCTAACACCAGGTCACTGTCTCAAGCTGACAGTCCCACACCAGGTCACTGTCTAAAGCTGACAGTCCCACACCAGGTCACTGTCTCAAGCTGACAGTCTCACACCAGGTCACTATCAAGCTGACAGTCCCACACCAGGTCACTGTCTCAAGCTGACAGTCCCACACCAGGTCACTGTCTAAAGCTGACAGTCCCACACTAAGTTACTGTCTCAAGCTGACAGTCTCACACCAGGTCACTGTCTCAAGCTGACAGTCTCACACTAAGTTACTGTCTCAAGCTGACAGTCTCACACCAGGTCACTGTCTCAAGCTGACAGTCTAACACCAGGTCACTGTCTCAAGCTGACAGTCCCACACCAGGTCACTGTCTAAAGCTGACAGTCCCACACCAGGTCACTGTCTCAAGCTGACAGTCTCACACCAGGTCACTGTCTCAAGCTGACAGTCTCACACCAGGTCACTGTCTCAAGTTGACAGTCTCACACCAGGTCACTGTCTCAAGCTGACAGTCCCACACTAAGTTACTGTCTCAAGCTGACAGTCTCACACCAGGTCACTGTCTCAAGCTGACAGTCCCACACCAGGTCACTGTCTAAAGCTGACAGTCTCACACCAGGTCACTGTCTCAAGCTGACAGTCTCACACCAGGTCACTGTCTCAAGTTGACAGTCTCACACCAGGTCACTGTCTCAAGCTGACAGTCCCACACTAAGTTACTGTCTCAAGCTGACAGTCTCACACCAGGTCACTGTCTCAAGCTGACAGTCTCACACCAGGTCACTGTCTCAAGCTGACAGTCTCACACCAGGTCACTGTCTCAAGCTGACAGTCTCACACCAGGTCACTGTCTCAAGCTGACAGTCTCTCACCGGGTCACTGTCTCAAGCTGACAGTCTCACACCAGGTCACTGTCTCAAGCTGACAGTCTCACACCAGGTCACTGTCTCAAGCTGACAGTCTCACACCAGGTCACTGTCTCAAGCTGACAGTCTCACACCAGGTCACTGTCTCAAGCTGACAGTCTCACACCAGGTCACTGTCTCAAGCTGACAGTCTCACACCAGGTCACTGTCTCAAGCTGACAGTCTCACACCAGGTCACTGTCTCAAGCTGACAGTCTCACACCAGGTCATTGTCTCAAGCTGACAGTCCCACACCAGGTCACTGTCTCAAGCTGACAGTCTCACACCAGGTCACTGTCTCAAGTTGACAGTCTCACACCAGGTCACTGTCTCAAGCTGACAGTCCCACACCAGGTCACTGTCTCAAGCTGACTGTCCCACACTAAGTTACTGTCTCAAGTTGACAGTCTCACACCAGGTCACTGTCTCAAGCTGACAGTCCCACACCAGGTCACTGTCTCAAGCTGACAGTCCCACACCAGGTCACTGTCTCAAGCTGACAGTCTCACACCAGGTCACTGTCTCAAGCTGACAGTCTCACACTAGGTCACTGTCTCAACCTGACAGTCCCACACTAAGTTACTGTCTCAAGTTGACAGTCTCACACCAGGTCACTGTCTCAAGCTGACAGTCCCACACCAGGTCACTGTCTCAAGCTGACAGTCCCACACCAGGTCACTGTCTCAAGCTGACAGTCCCACACCAGGTCACTGTCTCAAGCTGACAGTCCCACACCAGGTCACTGTCTCAAGCTGACAGTCCCACACCAGGTCACTGTCTCAAGCTGACAGTCCCACACCAGGTCACTGTCTCAAGCTGACAGTCCCACACCAGGTCACTGTCTCAAGCTGACAGTCCCACACCAGGTCACTGTCTAAAGCTGACAGTCCCACACTAAGTTACTGTCTCAAGCTGACAGTCTCACACTAAGTTACTGTCTCAAGCTGACAGTCTCACACCAGGTCACTGTCTCAAGCTGACAGTCTAACACCAGGTCACTGTCTCAAGCTGACAGTCCCACACCAGGTCACTGTCTAAAGCTGACAGTCCCACACCAGGTCACTGTCTCAAGCTGACAGTCTCACACCAGGTCACTATCAAGCTGACAGTCCCACACCAGGTCACTGTCTCAAGCTGACAGTCCCACACCAGGTCACTGTCTAAAGCTGACAGTCCCACACTAAGTTACTGTCTCAAGCTGACAGTCTCACACCAGGTCACTGTCTCAAGCTGACAGTCTCACACTAAGTTACTGTCTCAAGCTGACAGTCTCACACCAGGTCACTGTCTCAAGCTGACAGTCTAACACCAGGTCACTGTCTCAAGCTGACAGTCCCACACCAGGTCACTGTCTAAAGCTGACAGTCCCACACCAGGTCACTGTCTCAAGCTGACAGTCTCACACCAGGTCACTGTCTCAAGCTGACAGTCTCACACCAGGTCACTGTCTCAAGTTGACAGTCTCACACCAGGTCACTGTCTCAAGCTGACAGTCCCACACTAAGTTACTGTCTCAAGCTGACAGTCTCACACCAGGTCACTGTCTCAAGCTGACAGTCCCACACCAGGTCACTGTCTAAAGCTGACAGTCTCACACCAGGTCACTGTCTCAAGCTGACAGTCTCACACCAGGTCACTGTCTCAAGTTGACAGTCTCACACCAGGTCACTGTCTCAAGCTGACAGTCCCACACTAAGTTACTGTCTCAAGCTGACAGTCTCACACCAGGTCACTGTCTCAAGCTGACAGTCTCACACCAGGTCACTGTCTCAAGCTGACAGTCTCACACCAGGTCACTGTCTCAAGCTGACAGTCTCACACCAGGTCACTGTCTCAAGCTGACAGTCTCTCACCGGGTCACTGTCTCAAGCTGACAGTCTCACACCAGGTCACTGTCTCAAGCTGACAGTCTCACACCAGGTCACTGTCTCAAGCTGACAGTCTCACACCAGGTCACTGTCTCAAGCTGACAGTCTCACACCAGGTCACTGTCTCAAGCTGACAGTCTCACACCAGGTCACTGTCTCAAGCTGA
>NC_091207.1:28580320-28600320 GCF_040958095.1 Procambarus clarkii
CCCTGAGTGTGTGTGTGTGTGTGTGTGTGTGTGTATGTGTGTGTGTGTGTGTGTGTGTGTGTGTGTGTGTGTGTGTGTGTAGGGTCTGTGTAGGTATAGTGTGTGTGTAGGGTCTGTGTAGGTATAGTGTGTGTGTGTAGGGTCTGTGTAGGTATAGTGTGTGTGTGTGTGTGTGTGTGTAGGGTCTGTGTAGGTATAGTGTGTGTGTGTGTGTAGGGTCTGTGTAGGTATAGTGTGTGTGTGTGTGTGTGTGTGTGTGTGTGTGTGTGTGTGTGTGTGTGTAGGGTCTGTGTAGGTATAGTGTGTGTGTAGGGTCTGTGTAGGTATAGTGTGTGTGTGTAGGGTCTGTGTAGGTATAGTGTGTGTGTGTAGGGTCTGTGTAGGTATAGTGTGTGTGTGTGTGTGTGTGTGTGTGTGTGTGTGTGTGTGTGTGTGTGTGTGTGTGTGTGTGTGTGTGTGTGTGTGTGTGTGTGTGTGCGTGTGTGTGTGTATGTAGGGTCTGTGTAGGTATAGTGTGTGTGTGTGTTTTGGTTCTGTGTGTGTGTGTGTGTGTGTGTGTACTCACCTAGTTGTACTCACCTAGTTGTGCTTGCGGGGGTTGAGCTCTGGCTCTTTGGTCCCGCCTCTCAACTGTCAATCAACAGGTGTACAGGTTCCTGAGCCTATTGGGCTCTATCATATCTACACTTGAAACTGTGTATGGAGTCAGCCTCCACCACATCCCTTCCTAATGCATTCCATTTGTCAACCACTTTGACACTAAAAAAGTTCTTTCTAATATCTCTGTGGCTCATTTGGGCACTCAGTTTCCACCTGTGTCCCCTAGTGTGTGTGCCCCTTGTGTTAAACAGCCTGTCTTTATCAACCCTGTCGATTCCCTTGAGGATTTTGAATGTGGTGATCATGTCCCCCCTAAGTCTTCTGTTTTCCAACGAAGTGAGGTTTAATTCCCGTAGTCTCTCCTCGTAGCTCATACCTCTCAGCTCGGGTACTAGTCTGGTGGCAAACCTTTGAACCTTTTCCATTTTAGTCTTATGCTTGACTAGATATGGACTCCATGCTGGTGCCGCATACTCCAGGATTGGCCTGACATATGTGGTATATAACGTTCTGAAAGATTCCTTACACAATTTTCTAAAGGCCGTTCTTATGTTAGCCAACCTGGCATATGCTGCTGCTGTTATCCTCTTGATATGAGCTTCAGGGGACAGGTCTGGCATGTTATCAACCCCCAGGTCTTTCTCTCTCTCGGACTCTTGAAGTATTTCATCTCCCAAGTGATACCTTGTATCTGGTCTCCTGCTTCCTACCCCTATCTTCATTACATTACATTTGCTTGGATTAAACTCTAACAGCCATTTGTTCGACCATTCCTGCAGCTTGTCCAGGTCTTCTTGAAGCCTCAAGCTGTCCTCCTTTGTCTTAATCCTTCTCATAATTTTGGCGTCGTCAGCAAACATTGAGAGGAATGAGTCTATACCCTCTGGGAGATCATTTACGTATATCAGAAACAGGATAGGTCCAAGTACAGAGCCCTGTGGGACTCCACTGGTGACTTCACGCCAGTCTGAGGTCTCACCCCTCACTGTAACTCTCTGCTTCCTATTGTTTAGGTACTCCCTTATCCACTGGAGCGCCCTACCAGTTACTCCTGCCTGTTTCTCCAGATTATGCATCAACCTTTTATGGGGTACTGTGTCAAAGGCTTTCCGACAGTCCAAAAAAATGCAGTCCGCCCACCCTTCTCTTTCTTGTTTAATCTTTGTCACCTGATCGTAGAATTCTATCAATCCTGTAAGGCAAGATTTACCCTCCCTGAACCCATGTTGATGGGCTGTCACGAAGTCTCTTCTCTCCAGATGTGTTACTAGGTTTTTTCTCACAATCTTCTCCCTCACCTTGCATAGTATACAAGTTAAGGACACTGGCCTGTAGTTCAGTGCCTCTTGTCTGTCACCCTTTTTGTATATTGGTACTACATTAGCAGTCTTCCATATTTCTGGTAGGTCCCCCATTTCCAGTGACCTACTTTACACTATGGAGAGTGGTAGGCAAAGTGCTCCTGCACACTCTTTCAATACCCATGGCGAGATTCCATCCGGCCCAACAGCTTTTCTCACATCCAGCTCCAATAGGTGCTTCTTGACCTCATCTCTTGTTATTTCGAACCTATCCAAGGTCACCTGGTTTGCTGCCACCTCTCCTAGCGCCGCAACATCTCCCTGTTCTATTGTAAAGACCTCCTGGAATCTTTTGTTGAGTTCTTCACACACCTCTGTCATTCTCTGTGTACCTGTCCTCGCCGACCCTAAGTTTCATCACCTGTTCCTTCACTGTTGTCTTCCTCCTGATGTGACTGTGTAGTAGCTTTGGTTCGGTCTTGGCTTTATTGGCTATATCATTTTCATACCTTTTCGCAGCTGCTCTTCTCACACTGACGTACTCGTTCCTGGTTCTCTGGTATCTCACTCTACTTTCTGGTGTTCTGTTATTACGGAAGTTCCTCCATGCCCTTTTGTTCAGCTCCTTTGCTGAACAAAAGGTGTGTGTGTGTGTGTGTGTGTGTGTGTGTGTGTGTGTGTGTGTGTGTGGTGTGTTGTGTGTTGTGTGTGTGTGTGTTGATTGTGTGTTGGTTCTGTGTGTGTGTTGGTTCTGTGTGTGTGTGTGTGTGTGTGTGTGTGTGTGTGTGTGTGTGTGTGTTTTGTGTGTTGTGTGTATGTGTGTAGGTATAGTGTGTGTGTGTGTGTTAGTACTGTGTTTGTGTGTGTGTGTGTGTGTGTGTGTGTGTGTGTTGGGTGTGTGTGTGTGTGTGTACTCACCTAATTGTGCTTGCGGGGGTTGAGCTTTGGCTCTTTGGTCCCGCCTCTCAACTGTCAATCAACTGGTGTACAGATTCCTGAGCCTACTGGGCTCTATCATACCTACATTTGAAACTGTGTATGGAGTCAGCCTCCACCACATCACTTCCTAGTGCATTCCATTTATTAACTACTCTGACACTGAAAAAATTCTTTCTAACGTCTCTGTGGCTCATCTGGGTACTAAGTTTCCACCTGTGTCCCCTTGTTCGTGTCCCACTCGTGCTGAAGAGTTTGTCTTTGTCCACCCTGTCAATTCCCCTGAGAATTTTGTAGGTGGTTATCATGTCTCCCCTTACTCTTCTGTTTTCCAGGGATGTGAGGTTCAGCTCCTTTAGCCTTTCCTCGTAGCTCAATCCTCTCAGTTCCGGGACGAGCCTGGTGGCATACCGCTGAATCTTCTCTAACTTTGTCTTGTGTTTAACTAGGTATGGACTCCAGGCTGGAGCTGCATACTCCAGGATTGGTCTTACATAAGTGGTATACAGGGTTCTGAAAGATTCCTTACACAAGTTTCTGAAGGCAGTTCTTATGTTGGCCAGTCTAGCATATGCCGCTGATGATATTCTTTTGATGTGGGCCTCTGGGGACAGGTTCGGTGTGATATCAACCCCCAGATCCTTCTCTCTATTTGATTCTTGCAGGATTTCCCCTCCCAGATGATACCTTGTGTTCAGCCTCCTGCTCCCTTCGCCTAATTTCATCACCTTACACTTTCCAGAGTTGAACTTCAGCAGCCATTTTCTAGACCATTCCTCCAGTTTATCCAGGTCATCCTGTAGTCTCTGCCTATCTTCATCCGTCTTGATTCTTCTCATAATTTTTGCATCATCAGCAAACATCGAGAGGAATGAGTCTATACCCTCTGGAAGATCGTTCACATATATTAGAAACAGGATGGGTCCAAGTACTGAGCCCTGTGGGACTCCGCTGGTGACATCTCGCCACTCTGATGTCTTCCCCCTCACCGTTACTCGCTGTTTCCTGTTGCTTAAGTACTCCCTTATCCACTGGAGCACCTTCCCTTTACTCCTGCCTGTTGCTCCAACTTTTTAACAGCCTTTTATGGGGTACTGTGTCGAAGGCTTTTTGGCAATCCAGGAAAATGCAGTCGGCCCACCCTTCTCTTTCCTGCCTAATTTTCGTTGCCTGGTCATAAAATTCTATTAACCCTGTGAGGCACGATTTACCATCTCTGAACCCATGTTGGTGGTGCGTTACAAAGTTATTTCCCTCCAGATGCTCTACGAGCCTTTTCCTCACGATCTTCTCCAGCACCTTGCATGGTATACAAGTTAAGGAAACTGGCCTGTAATTCAGTGCCTCTTGCCTGTCACCCTTTTTGTATATTGGGACCACGTTAGCTGTCTTCCAACTTTCTGGTAAGTCTCCTGTTTCCAGTGACCTGTTATACACCATAGAGAGTGGCACACTTAGTGCTGTGTGTGTGTGTGTGTGTGTGTGTGTGTGTGTGTGTGTGTGTGTGTGTGTGTGTGTTGGTTCTGTCTGTCTGTCTGTCTGTCTGTCTGTCTGTCTGTCTGTATACGTACTCATCTAGGTGTGTTTGCGGGGGTTGAGCTCTGGCTCTTTGGTCCCGTGGGTGGTGATAGTGGGTGGAGATGGTAGTAATCACAATTCTTTCCATCTCAAGTGCTTGAAATCTACAAGAGACGAGTCAAAGTTGGTTAAACATGAACGACACTTTGGAAAGCCGTGTTGTGAATCCTCCAATGATCTTTGTTTCTCAAGATGTAAACAAATGGCTTTTGCAGTTATCGCTTCAAGCAAGTTTCTTCAGAATAAACATTAAGTTAATTGGACGACAAATTAGATGAAATTGATCTCTCATCCTTGTCAAAAATCGAGAATGAATCACCCTTACATCCTTCCACAACTCTGATAACTTGCCCGAGTCTAATGAATATGCAAGACAAGGGCTCTCTCGGGTCTTTTTTTTCCATTTTTAGAGAACCCTAATACTTCAAATACCCTAATACTGTCAAATACTTCATCTGGATCTGAGGAGTTATTTGACTTGAATTGTATTATTTGTTAAATAACTTACTATTGCCAGCCTGTTTCCTTCGCCATTATTAGTCTAAGTTAAAATGCTGTCATGTAGATTCCTTAATTACTTCCTTCTCCCCTTATTTATATTCAAAATTGTCTACAAACTTATATTACTTGCAATGTACTTCGACATGAATAGAGAGATATAAGCTGATGATTGCCTCTCAAAATATCTAGAAATATACGCATTATCGTAGTCAAGGTTATAATGCTTCCATACACTCTTAACATTTTACATAAACATGTACAATGATAATATACTATGAAATTAATAAATATATACAAGTCGATGATTGCCTTCCAAAAAATCTTAAAATATTTTTTTTCCTTCAGCAGAGGGAACGTTTCAATAATTCTGGGAAAATAGTGACGGGAACTCCAAGCAGGACAGATTGTTACGTTTCACAGTCAATGACACGATCAGACAATGACAACAAATCATTTTGCTGTTGTTGGTTGAGGGGTATTTCCCACAATTTGTCCAGGAGTATATAACCTGCTGGAGCCGAGAGTCCATCACCACTGTCCTCAGCAAGAGTTTAACATGCAGACAACATTCACAGTGAGCGCCCTGCTCCTAGCAGTGGTGACAGGCAGCCCCCTCCAGGGCTCGTCACTGCAGCTCACCAACACACCAACACAAGATACCAATCTGGCGCCAATTTACACGTCGGACGAGGAGCTTGATTCATATTTGGTGCAAGTCGAGGGACGAGAACCGTCCCTAAACTCTGGTGAAGATGGTTTGAGTCATGAACGAAGAAAGCGACAGACCACAGTATCCGGATCCGCCAACACTGAACGCCTGGGTGGTGGGTAAGTGGACTCTCCTCACAGCTTAATATATTATACTTGTGTAACGAATTGGAGATCACACACCGGCTCACTGCTTATATAGAAACAATAAGGGTTTTGGAGAGAAGTCTTTTATATCTACATCAATAAAAGATTTCTTTTTGACAGTCTGTCCTAGGTTGGAGGCCAGTCGCTTGGTGCTAAACTCACCTGGTAGCTTACTATGTAACCCTACCAGTTACCATGTAACCCCTATCAGTTACCATGTAACCCTACCAGTTACCATGTAACCCCTATCAGTTACCATGTAACCCTACCAGTTACCAAGTAACTCAGTTACATGGTTAAGTGGAAGGGATTGGCCAACACAGAGGGGTCAGGGTTGGCCCTATTGCTCCCCTTTACGGGATCAGGGCTCAAATGGGGAACCCACTGAAATCTGCGTAAATGAAATAGTGGCCTTGGAGTCCATACAGTTACATTATGTGTACATAATTATAAAAAATCAGATATTGATATGCAAAATGAATGTTCTTATAGCAGATTTGCATTCCACGAGCACCCTATACTTAAATGATGCAACTGGGTACCTCCTACTAGTATAAGGGACAAGATATGTAAGGGAATTGTTCTGTATGTTGAAGGGGTCGTGGAACATGGGATGTGTTCCACGAACTATATCTCATGTTCCACGGAACATGGGGTGTGTTCAGTGTATTTCAAGGGTCAGGGGACTATAACGTATGATATGTTGCATGTGTTGTAGGGCTCTGCGAGACAGCGCTACCATCAACTTGGGTCACACCTTCGACACACACAATCCAAGGCGGCCTCAGTGTTGACCGCACCAAAGTTCCCGGGTAAGACAACCATATTCCACTGTTTATCATTGTTTTTGTAAACTGTTGGTACACTTTGGCTCAGTATTTTAACTCAAATTTGAAATATATAAACAGTAAAATGGACAAATTCATCTTCGTTAATTTAGTACAGTATATTTTTTATAAATATTTATCTATATATAGATCATATAAACAAAGATTCTGTACAATAAATTATACAGTAGCACAGATAATGTAGTAATTTGTATACCATGATGCAGCCTTGGGAGCGAGAGGAACGTGGGAGCCAGTTTGAGTTACGTGTATAAGCCCAACAAACAGACCTCCTTCACCGCCGGTGTTCAACACTCCCGGGGTGGAGGCGGCAGGTAGGCCTCTCTTCCAGCTGTTCTCGTCACACTTCGCTGTTAACACCTGTTACACCCTTCAGTCTAAACACCTGCTACACCCTTCACTGTAAACATGTGCAAATGCCCATTACAACATCCGCCAGTGTCATTACTATAGATTCTGTCATGTATTCATATACAGTTTATAAGTGTTATAAAGTCTGCATTTCCTCGTAAGATTATATTTGATATTTTCATCGCAGCTCAGAGTTTGTCTCGTGAAGAACCTTCATTAATTATTATTTCTCATTTAAATGTTAAAGCAAAACTATTTCCAACAGGTCCAACAGTTTTGGACTTGGTTTCAGTCACACGTTCGACCGGAAGAGGAGAGCCACAGAGAACTTGTAAATAACGTCTTGTGAAGAAGTGAAAGTTGAGTGTTCTTAAGATGCCAGCGTTCCTCTCCAGTATCACTAGAGGACCTCCAGAGACCCGTGTCTAACTAGTCCTGTCAACGCCTCTTATAGAGCGTCTTTGTCCGGAGCCACAACTGGTTAGGTTAGTTAGCGATGAAGTTTAATACAAGTTTGAATCCTACTGTACAAAATTAATTTTGATTTGTTGTACTAAGCCATTATGAACTTCAATTTTATAATGCTTTAGATATTGATATTTACATGTATTATATTTCTGTTGAATAAAGTTTATCAATGAAGGCAAAATTTTCTAATTTATTTCTCACAAATAACTTTAATATTTATTATAATTAGCAAAAGACTACAACATGTTTTGATTAAATCTTTTTAGAGAAACATTTGCTGATGACTACGGAGGTAAACTATTTATAATAATGCTCAAACTTACACTTTATGACACTAAACAGATGCAAACCTGAATTATTCTCGGTTATAAAGTATACTTCTTGGTTGTTCGGTATATTAATGAATTTACCTTAGTAACCCTCCCACCGTTGGTAGGCCTTAAGCTCAACACCGTTGATATAACTTTAATACATTATAACTTAATATAACTTTATACCAACTTTAATTCGTTGATATCTTAAGTGTACTCCGGACTTCGCAGCGTCTATACACAATACACAATTAATAAAGCAAGTCAACGATGGATTCCTGTATACATTTACATTAATCTTTACACACTATAGTGCCGAGATGCTTGCCTGAATCATCACAGCCTGCCCTCATCACAGCCTGCCCTCATCACAGCCTGCCCTAATCAACAAAGGCCAAAAGCTTGTTAATCCAGTCGCCAAACCCCCTGTTTATTAATAGAAAAATGTCTTACACACGACTCTCACAAGTGAGGACTTTCGAATATTTCTCGAACAGTGCTTCGTTGACAACCTCTGTTCGAATTACAACTCTGTAAACAACCCGTCCTCGACTCAAGTTCATTACATCCAGCGGTCAACCCGCTGCATAGTCGATGATGGTTGATATACACATTAATGAATATATCAATAATTATTAAGGACAAGACCGGAATATAACGATGCCAACACAGAAGACACTTCAATAATTATACCACCAATAATTGTATCTCACTAATTGTACCACCAATAAGTGTATCATTGCTAATTGTATCACCAATAATTGAATTATCAAGATTTACAGAGCACTGGGATGTGTATAGTAGTGTTTCAATGTAGTTTGTAATTTATCTTAAAGGAAAATAAGTACAGAATCTCAGTTATGATAGCCACAGTTTTCTTTATTGATAAATACTCGTCACTCACAGTAGTCAATACTGTCATATGCATGTGTGTTGTGGGTCATCCAAGGGTCACTATCAGTTCCTCTGAGTGAAGGTGAACTTGAGAGGCCGTGACGGAATGAACACGAGGCGACTGACGAGTTCCAGGTCTTCATACTCATAACCAACAGTGAAGCGTTGCATGGCCTGTACAGGAATAACATTTATTAATCAAACAATCATTCTTTTAAGGAAACTAATATTTGTAAATGCTATTTCTTCTCTTCGAGTCAACAAAGAGAACCACTCAATTCTTCAAATTGGATCTACGGAGCATGGCTGATTCACCAGGAAAACAAACCCAATTTTTAGGGTATATTTCGACATAACAGATAATTAGCAGATCTTCCTCACAAAAGCCACGAGACTTTAAATTAGCAGATCATTATTTATAGGGTCCCGGAAGTACAGTCGGATTCGCTCTCGACTAAATCTTTAATTCCGGGTTCGGATTCCGAACGGAAGGGAAATGATTAGCTGCGTTTCCAATTCCATAATTTCCCTGTTCACCTACTGTAAATAGGTTAATCAGCTTGTTGTGGGGCTGCATCCTAGGGAGGGTCGAAGTACCCCCCCCCCCACCCTTGGGGGGGGGGGACCTCGATATAAGCCTAACATGTATATATACAATGGTTACGTGTCCCCCGACACAATGAATTATTAAATTATAATCTTATTCACTTTGTAATATAAATATATTTCTTTAGTCTATCACAAAATACACTTTCCAAGTGCCATTAACAGAAAACGAAAACATTTCTTTCAATAGATAACACTTAAATACAACAAATTATTTTTGTTGTTCTGTGTTTGTCTTCTCGAAAACGATTACTCCATGTCTTATTGAAAGAGTTCTCCATTCTTGGATTACTTGGCGCAGAGAAACATTTTTGGGTGACTAATTCTAGCGAGACACAACTGGACGACTTACTTTAGCGAGACACTACTGGATGACTTACCCTCGCGATAAAAGTGAACATTTTTTGCTCAGCAATGCGGCGACCAATACACATCCTGGTACCAGCACCAAAGGGCAGGGTGGCATAGGGATGGATGGGGCCAAGGGGCTTGTGCCTCAACCAACGCTCAGGAATAAACTCCTTTGCCCGCGGGAACAAGGACTCGTCCCAGCCCATCAGCATGCCGAGCATAGCCACCATCCACTGGGCGCCGCCAGAAACGTGTCGAGTTAATGAAACAGATAACACATGCATTATTATACGCTGATGTAAAGTGACCTTTTAGGGCAATGTTTCACAATATTCATATGGAAATGAAGCGAACGTTCACTTTATTACAGTGAAGGCAACACACCCCTTTAGGAATTAAGTAGCCACTTAGTACAAAGTCCTTGTCCAACGTTCTTCCCATTCCAAGTACTATAGGGAAAACCCTGGAAAAAAAGAATATTCAATTACACATGATAATATTATATAATTAAAATCCAGTTCAGCTTTTGCACACCAATGAATTGAATATAAAGAAAACACTAGAGGGGAAAAATTGCTATTCCGGATGCCTTCAACCTTCTCACAAGGGGTTTCTCTCTCTCTCTCTAAGGTTTCTCACCTTCTGAGGTGAGGCAAGTTCACCTTCGTCCCCCAGCAGCACTGAACTAAGTAAGCAACACACGCTTCTGAAGTTCATGCTGGAAAATCATCATTAAACTTCCACTTGACTCTGTGGAAATAAGTACTCTTACCATCAGATCTGGGGGTCTTAGTGTCTTTACAGCTGACCAAATTGGATTGCCAGCCTTCATAAGAATATCACAATAAAGGAACTGCAGAAGGCGTATTGGCCCTTACAAGGGAACTCCTGGTTATATTCAAATAAAATTATTATCATACATGTCCATCCCTTGCTCAAAGCAATCCAGCGATCCCATGTCAATTATGTGACCTGGTAATTTGTTCCATAATTCTACACCGTTCCTAAACCAATTATTTTTATTGACAGAGACAGAGAGAGAGAGAGACAGACAGAGACAGAGACAGAGACAGAGAGAGAGAGAGACAGACTCACACTCAACAGGTGGGCGGGACTCATAACCTCACACTAAACAAGTGGCAGGGACTCATAACCTCACACTCAGCCAGTGGCAGGGACTCATAACCTCACACTCAACAGGTGGGCGGGACTATAACCTCACACTCAACAGGTGGGCGGGACTTATAACCTCACACTCAGCAAGTGGCAGGGACTCATAACCTCACACTCAGCAAGTGGACGGGACCTGCTCAGTAACTCTCACACTCAGAAACCCAAATAACTCTGGAAGTCACACCTGATCACTCAGAACAACCACCATCTTGGACTAACAGTGACCAAGACGCTAACAACAGCACAGCAATGTCAATGTCTGAAACATAAACCCACGAAGGACAAGCATAAGAACTGTTCATTGATAACTTACAAACATCAAGAAAGAGCAATGATGATGAAAGAAAGAAATTCCACAAAAAAATACTACTTGCACCATTGATCAGTGAAGCAGTGGAGCAGTGAAGCAGTTGAGACAAGCCCGGATACTTTTCTCCTACTTCAGCTTCTCTCTTCCAGCTTCTTCTCTTCTCTAATACCCACCTCTCCTCTCACGCGTCGGCTGTCATTAACACCGAAACTTAACACCGAATTTTGGTCGAATGCCTCCTTCAACTGCTGCAAACGTCCTTCGATATTAAGTTTCACTTATGAGAAGGAGAGTGATGCGATGCTGCCTTTTCTAGATGTAACAGCCGCGGAAAGGAATTGAGGCTTTCATATTGCAGTCTACACTAAGGACACGAAAATAGGAATGTGCCCTTAATGTGCCTTAATGCTAACAGTGACTGCCCGGAGAGGTGCAAGTGTTGTCAACGCCTATGTCAACCGAGCTCTCACTCACAGCTCTTAATTGGAAGCAGGTCGACGAGGAATTAACTAGAGCAAGGCAGATCCTGGTCAATAATGGCTTTTCTAACAGTTATGTTGAAGGCGTCATTAAAAGAAAGGTGACACGCCATGCAACCTATGAAGAAGCATTCAGCACAACACCCGTACTCCCCAATCAAATTATTTTACTGGAATTTTTTTTCCACGACTTATGATATGGAGGAAAGAGTCCTTAAAGATATTATTGATAGGAATGTTAACCCCCACAGACACCAATCAAAAGATACAACTAAGAATATATTACAAAAAAAGAATGACGGCCAACTACTTGTGAAGAATTCTCCAGACACAAAGCAAAACACCTTAAGAGAAACCAACTTCGTCTATGCATTTACATGCCCATTCGGGGACTTGTCAGCCCCAAAGATCTTAGTATACAGGCAAGACAACAGCGTCTTGCCTGTATATAAAGACGTATATACTAGAGAGAGACAAGTCTCTCTCTAGGCGATTAACAATGCAAAAGCAACAGGGCTCCATTAAGGAGCATAGAATTTCCTCACTCAACCAGACCATCACCAGAGACATCTTAACAAGCAACACTGAAATAATCGACAGGTATAACGAAAACAGAAGACTGGCCATCAGCAAGGCACTACACATAAAACATTCCAGGCCAGCAATCAACAACCAGTGAACATAATTACATTCTACCTGTTTCAAGACCCCGAGCCAATGCAGAGACAGGATCAAATGACCCCGCCTTAGGAACACAAGCAGCCACAAGCACATGAGCTGCCCTTGTTGCCACATTTAATACCCTTCCAATATTCACTATCTTATGCCATTTATCCACTTGTTCTTTACCACCTCACCCAAAGAGAATATAAGGGAGTGCTAAAAATGGTAAACTAGTCCTGGAGAATGTAAGAGTGACCTTGTGAAATGCATCCCTAGGCATCCCTATATATATATATATAATATGTAGTAGTAGTAGGCATCCGTCAATCCCGTGGGGTTATGGAGTTGTGCCCTGGGTGTCTAGTTGTTGTAGTGTAGTTGGATGCAGAGCCTGCTGTGGCTGTGAAGGCCAACCCGAGAATGACAGTCCCGATTGAAGCGAGCGCAGATAAACGCCGAAGCGGGTGCGTCTGACAGTGATCGAGACCTCCTCTGAAGTCTATTATCCTCCGCCTGCCTCTTCAGTTCATCCTCGAATTGCCGGAGTCCCTTCTGCACTTTGTATCTCCAGGCAGATCTGTCCGCAGCTGCTGCCTCCTAAGTGTAGATGTCGATGTTCATCTGCTTGAGGTCGCGTTTGCAGGCCTCTTTGAAACGCAGCTGATGTCTTCCGGTGGGTCTCCTTCCTGATGCCAGTTCTCCATACAAGAGGTCGGTATGCGGCCATCGACCATGCGTGTGACATGTCCCAGCCATCGCATGCCTCTCTGCTTCAGGAGAGTGAACATTAAAGGGACTCCTGTTCTCTCGAGTACTGTGTTGTTAGTGACGTGGTCTTTCCACGTGATGTCAAGGATGTGCCTCAGGTTCCGCATGTGAAAGGTATTGAGCCGTCTCTCCTGGCGAGAGCGCAGGGTCCAGGATTCCGAGCCGTAGAGGTGTACTCACCACACATGCCATGTAGACTTGTGCCTTGGTGTGCACTGTCAGTTTGGCATTTTCCCAAATGAGCTTTGTGAGCCTGGCCAGTGTTGCGGCCTTCCCGATACGCCTATTGAGCTCCGTATCCAGGGAAAGGGTGTCTGAGATTGTGGAGCCCAGGTACACAAACTCGTGAACTGCCTCCAGCATATTGTCTGCTATATTTATACAGGGTACCTCATTGACATCTTGTTCTGTCACCTGTGTCTTCTTCAGGCTTATTGTCAGGCCGAATGCAGAACAGGCTGCGGCAAAGCGGTTGCATAGCTGTTGCAGGCCTTCTGTTGTGTGTGTGGTGATCGCTGTGTCGTCGGCGAAGATGAACTCACTGAGGATTTGCATCTGTACTTTTGTCTTTACTCGGAGTCTGGATAGATTATAGAGCTTTCCATCAGATCTTGTTCGGAGATAGATGCCTTCTGTGGTTGTTCAAAAGGCATGCTTGACGAGGATCGCGAAGAAGATGCCGAACAGGGTTGGAACAAGAACGCACCCCTGTTTAACACCACTGTTGATGTTGAATGGTTCAGATGTTGAGCCGTCGTATACGACTGTCCCCTTCATGTCCTTGTGGAACGATTGTATCATGCTGAGTAGGATGGGTGGACAGCCAATTTTGGCCAAGATCTTGAAGAGTCCGTCCCGGTACACGAAGTTGAAGGCCTTTGTAAGGTCAATGAAAGCGATGTACACGACTTTTCTCTGCTCCCTGCACTTTTCTTAAAGCTGTCTCAGGGAGAACACCATGTCAGTGGTCGACCTCTCTGCTCGGAAACCACACTGTGACTCGGGGTACACTCTTTCGGCAAGAATCTGGAGCCTGACCAAGACGACCTTGGCGAAGAGTTTGCCAACGACGCTGAGGAGGGAGATGCCGCGATAGTTGTCACCTTTTATCACTTATAGTTATCACTTTTGTCACCTTTATTTTTGTAGAGAGTGATGATGTTTGCATCTCTCATGTCTTGTGGCACCGAGCCGTCCCTCCAGCACTGGCACAGAAGTTCATGTAGCTCAGTTTAAGTGTTCAACGAGCGCACTTGAGAACTTCAAGCGGAATCCCGTCGTCTCCTGGGGCCTTCCCTGAGGAAAGTGAATCCAGCGCTTTCTCAACTTCTTCCACAGTTGGTTCAAGATCAAGTTCTTCCATGATGGGCAGGCATTCGATAGCATCCAAAGCCTCTACGCTGACCAAGTTCTCTCTGGAGTAGAGTTCGGAGTAATGTTCCACCCAGTGATTCATCTGTTGATCACGGTCTTTAATGATCTCTCCAATGGCTGACTTTGGAGGAGCCGTCCTGTTTTGTGTAGGGCCTGTTGCCTGTTTGACCACTTCGTACATGCCTTTTATGTTGCCGAAAGTGGCCACAGTCTGGATACTGAAAAAGAGTCGAAGCCAGTAATCGTTAGCACAGTGCCTCACAGTTTGTTGAACTCTACTGCGGGCAGTATAGAGGGCCTGTAGTTCCTTTCTGAGGGCAGGTTCTTGCAGGATGAGAGAGCTCCTCTCTTTTCCTCTACGAGGGGTAACAGTTCCTATGCACTGGCCTCGAACGAATCTGCTGACTTGTTCTGCCTCTTACCGAAGGTGGACATAGCAGTGTTGAAAATAGTGCCTACGAGATGTGACCACCTCTCATTTTCGCAATCTCAGGGTGGTACAGGAAGGGCATTTACCAGCGCCGCAGTGAATTCCTACACCTTGTGAAGGTCACGGGTCTTGTTTACGTTAATGTGTGGTCTTCCATCCTTCTTTGGTCTGTGGATTTTCTGGGGCTGGAACTTTGCTCTGCAAACTACGAGAAAGTGGTCGGTGTCACAATCTGCGCTCTGGAAGCTGGGGGTCAGTTTGACGTTTCTCAGATTGTTACGCCCCGTAAGCACCAGGTCGAGTTGGTGCCAATGCTTAGACCTGGGGTGTCTCCAGGAAACCTTATGCTGGGGCTTGGTATCGAAGAAGGAATTGGTGATGCAGAGATCAAGACGGCAGCAGAACTCCAGGAGGCGCTGCATAAATGCGTCACATAAATGCAAACAAGCCTGAACGGTCTCCAGGCATATATGCCACTGAAAATTCACACCCCAGAAGTGACTCGAACACATACTGCCAGAAGCAATGCAACTGATGTACAGGATCCCTTAACCACTCGACCAACACAACCGGACAAAAGAGGATGGTAGTCGAGGCTATTTCCATCCCCACGCCGGCACTCGGTTGGTAATCTTGGGCATGGTATTTTATCAAATCACCTCATTCTTTGGGGCACTTTTGAGGAACACAAATGCGAATAAGCCTGAATGGTCTCCAGACATATATACCACTGAAAACTCGCACCCCAAAAGTGCCTTGAACCCATAATGCCAGAAGCAATGCAACTGATGTACAGGATCCCTTAACCACTCGAATAACACGACCGGACAAAAGAGGATGAGAAAAAAATGAGAAAAATATACAAATTCAGGAAAATTTGGCTTATTAGGCAAATCGGGCCTTGCATAGTAGGCCGAATACGACGCTCTAGCTACTAGGTATATATATATATATATATATATATATATATATATATATATATATATATATATATATATATATATATATATATATATATATATATATATATATATATATATACATATATATATATATATATATATATATATATATATATATATATATATATATATATATATATATGGCTACCTAGTAGCCAGAACGTCGTATTCGGCCTACTATGCAAGGCCCGATTTGTCTAATAAGCCAAGTTTTCCTGAATTTGTATATTTTCTCTAAATTTTTTTATGAAATGATAAAGCTACCCATTTCATTATGTATGAGTTCATTTTTTTTATAGGAGTTAAAATTAACGTAGATATATGACCGAACCTAACCAACCTTCCCTAACCTAACCTATCTTAACCTAACATAAACTAACATAACTGAGTCAATACTTTATGTTTCTAATTTAATATAATATTAATAATTCAAATAAACCATTTGGAAACAATTTATTTAAAATAACGAAAATCACTCGGCCTATTAGGCAAATCAGGCCTTGCATAGTAGGCCTAGAAGTACGTTCTGGCTACTAGGTACGACATTATATATATATATATATATATATATATATATATGCGAACAAGCCTGAATGGTCCCCAGGACATATGCAACTGAAAACTCACACCCCAGAAGTGACTCGAACCCATACTCCCAGAAGCAACGCAACTGGTATGTACAAGACGCCTTAATCCACTTGACCATCACGACCGGACATAATGAGGTGATAGCCGAGGCTATATGAACCACCCCACCGCCGGCACTCGGATAGTTATCTTGGGCATAGCATTTTACCAAATCACCTCATTCTTTGGGGCACACGTGAGGAACACAAATGCGAACAAGCCTGAATGGTCCCCAGGACATATGCAACTGAAAACTCACACCCCAGAAGTGACTCGAACCCATACTCCCAGAAGCAACGCAACTGGTATGTACAAGACGCCTTAATCCACTTGACCATCACGACCGGACATAATGAGGTGATAGCCGAGGCTATATGAACCACCCCACCGCCGGCACTCGGATAGTTATCTTGGGCATAGCATTTTACCAAATCACCTCATTCTTTGGGGCACACGTGAGGAACACAAATGCGAACAAGCCTGAATGGTCCCCAGGACATATGCAACTGAAAACTCACACCCCAGAAGTGACTCGAACCCATACTCCCAGAAGCAACGCAACTGGTATGTACAAGACGCCTTAATCCACTTGACCATCACGACCGGACATAATGAGGTGATAGCCGAGGCTATATGAACCACCCCACCGCCGGCACTCGGATAGTTATCTTGGGCATAGCATTTTACCAAATCACCTCATTCTTTGGGGCACACGTGAGGAACACAAATGCGAACAAGCCTGAATGGTCCCCAGGACATATGCAACTGAAAACTCACACCCCAGAAGTGACTCGAACCCATACTCCCAGAAGCAACGCAACTGGTATGTACAAGACGCCTTAATCCACTTGACCATCACGACCGGACATAATGAGGTGATAGCCGAGGCTATATGAACCACCCCACCGCCGGCACTCGGATAGTTATCTTGGGCATAGCATTTTACCAAATCACCTCATTCTTTGGGGCACACGTGAGGAACACAAATGCGAACAAGCCTGAATGGTCCCCAGGACATATGCAACTGAAAACTCACACCCCAGAAGTGACTCGAACCCATACTCCCAGAAGCAACGCAACTGGTATGTACAAGACGCCTTAATCCACTTGACCATCACGACCGGACATAATGAGGTGATAGCCGAGGCTATATGAACCACCCCACCGCCGGCACTCGGATAGTTATCTTGGGCATAGCATTTTACCAAATCACCTCATTCTTTGGGGCACACGTGAGGAACACAAATGCGAACAAGCCTGAATGGTCCCCAGGACATATGCAACTGAAAACTCACACCCCAGAAGTGACTCGAACCCATACTCCCAGAAGCAACGCAACTGGTATGTACAAGACGCCTTAATCCACTTGACCATCACGACCGGACATAATGAGGTGATAGCCGAGGCTATATGAACCACCCCACCGCCGGCACTCGGATAGTTATCTTGGGCATAGCATTTTACCAAATCACCTCATTCTTTGGGGCACACGTGAGGAACACAAATGCGAACAAGCCTGAATGGTCCCCAGGACATATGCAACTGAAAACTCACACCCCAGAAGTGACTCGAACCCATACTCCCAGAAGCAATGCAACTGGTATGTACAAGACGCCTTAATCCACTTGACCATCACGACCGGACATAATGAGGTGATAGCCGAGGCTATATGAACCACCCCACCGCCGGCACTCGGATAGTTATCTTGGGCATAGCATTTTACCAAATCACCTCATTCTTTGGGGCACACGTGAGGAACACAAATGCGAACAAGCCTGAATGGTCCCCAGGACATATGCAACTGAAAACTCACACCCCAGAAGTGACTCGAACCCATACTCCCAGAAGCAACGCAACTGGTATGTACAAGACGCCTTAATCCACTTGACCATCACGACCGGACATAATGAGGTGATAGCCGAGGCTATATGAACCACCCCACCGCCGGCACTCGGATAGTTATCTTGGGCATAGCATTTTACCAAATCACCTCATTCTTTGGGGCACACGTGAGGAACACAAATGCGAACAAGCCTGAATGGTCCCCAGGACATATGCAACTGAAAACTCACACCCCAGAAGTGACTCGAACCCATACTCCCAGAAGCAACGCAACTGGTATGTACAAGACGCCTTAATCCACTTGACCATCACGACCGGACATAATGAGGTGATAGCCGAGGCTATATGAACCACCCCACCGCCGGCACTCGGATAGTTATCTTGGGCATAGCATTTTACCAAATCACCTCATTCTTTGGGGCACACGTGAGGAACACAAATGCGAACAAGCCTGAATGGTCCCCAGGACATATGCAACTGAAAACTCACACCCCAGAAGTGACTCGAACCCATACTCCCAGAAGCAACGCAACTGGTATGTACAAGACGCCTTAATCCACTTGACCATCACGACCGGACATAATGAGGTGATAGCCGAGGCTATATGAACCACCCCACCGCCGGCACTCGGATAGTTATCTTGGGCATAGCATTTTACCAAATCACCTCATTCTTTGGGGCACACGTGAGGAACACAAATGCGAACAAGCCTGAATGGTCCCCAGGACATATGCAACTGAAAACTCACACCCCAGAAGTGACTCGAACCCATACTCCCAGAAGCAACGCAACTGGTATGTACAAGACGCCTTAATCCACTTGACCATCACGACCGGACATAATGAGGTGATAGCCGAGGCTATATGAACCACCCCACCGCCGGCACTCGGATAGTTATCTTGGGCATAGCATTTTACCAAATCACCTCATTCTTTGGGGCACACGTGAGGAACACAAATGCGAACAAGCCTGAATGGTCCCCAGGACATATGCAACTGAAAACTCACACCCCAGAAGTGACTCGAACCCATACTCCCAGAAGCAACGCAACTGGTATGTACAAGACGCCTTAATCCACTTGACCATCACGACCGGACATAATGAGGTGATAGCCGAGGCTATATGAACCACCCCACCGCCGGCACTCGGATAGTTATCTTGGGCATAGCATTTTACCAAATCACCTCATTCTTTGGGGCACACGTGAGGAACACAAATGCGAACAAGCCTGAATGGTCCCCAGGACATATGCAACTGAAAACTCACACCCCAGAAGTGACTCGAACCCATACTCCCAGAAGCAACGCAACTGGTATGTACAAGACGCCTTAATCCACTTGACCATCACGACCGGACATAATGAGGTGATAGCCGAGGCTATATGAACCACCCCACCGCCGGCACTCGGATAGTTATCTTGGGCATAGCATTTTACCAAATCACCTCATTCTTTGGGGCACACGTGAGGAACACAAATGCGAACAAGCCTGAATGGTCCCCAGGACATATGCAACTGAAAACTCACACCCCAGAAGTGACTCGAACCCATACTCCCAGAAGCAACGCAACTGGTATGTACAAGACGCCTTAATCCACTTGACCATCACGACCGGACATAATGAGGTGATAGCCGAGGCTATATGAACCACCCCACCGCCGGCACTCGGATAGTTATCTTGGGCATAGCATTTTACCAAATCACCTCATTCTTTGGGGCACACGTGAGGAACACAAATGCGAACAAGCCTGACTGGTCCCCAGGACATATGCAA
>NC_091207.1:28605320-28887820 GCF_040958095.1 Procambarus clarkii
AGGCTGGCCGTTTTTCTGGTTTTATAGTAAATCGTCAGTTGTATCCTCTGATTTTTGTCTGTAGGGATAACGTTTCTATTAACAATATCTTTCAGGACCCTTTCCTCCGTTTTATGAGCTGTGGAAAAGAAGTTCCTGTAAAATAGTCTAATAGGGGGTATAGGTGTTGTGTTAGTTGTCTCTTCAGAGGTTGCATGGCATTTCACTTTCCTTCTTATGATGTCTTCGACGAAACCATTGGAGAAGCCGTTATTGACTAGGACCTGCCTTACCCTGCAGAGTTCTTCGTCGACTTGCTTCCATTCTGAGCTGTGGCTGAGAGCACGGTCGACATATGCGTTAACAACACTCCTCTTGTACCTGTCTGGGCAGTCGCTGTTGGCATTTAGGCACATTCCTATGTTCGTTTCCTTAGTGTAGACTGCAGTGTGGAAACCTCCGCCCTTTTCCATGACTGTTACATCTGGAAAGGGCAGCTTCCCATCCTTTTCCATCTCGTAAGTGAAACGCAGCACGGAACTCTGCTCAAATGCCTCCTTCAGCTCCTGCAGATGTCTGACATCAGGTACCTGTGTAAAAATGTCGTCAACATACCTGCAGTATATGGCCGGTTTCAAGTTCATGTCGACTAAGACTTTTTGCTCGATGGTACCCATGTAGAAGTTTGCAAACAGGACACCTAGGGGAGAACCCATGGCGACCCCATCTACTTGCTTATACATGTGCCCATCCGGGCTCAAGAAGGGTGCCTCTTTAGTACAAGCTTGGAGTAGTTTCCTCAGAATATTTCCTGGTATGTCAAGAGGAGTACAGGCTGGATCACGATACACTCTGTAGGCTATCATTCCGATTGTCTCGTCCACAGGTACGTTGGTAAACAGCGATTCTACGTCCAAGGAGGCTCTTATCCCTGTGGCCCGTGTGCCCCGCAGTAAGTCAACAAATTCCTTTGGAGACTTCAGGCTGAAGGCACAAGGAACATAAGGAGTCAGCAGGCCGTTGAGTCGCTTTGCCAGTCTGTACGTGGGTGTGGGTATCTGGCTAATGATTGGCCGAAGTGGGTTTCCAGGCTTGTGTGTCTTGACATTTCCATACGCATATCCAGGTTTATATTCCCCAATGATCTTTGGCAGGTGGAGTCCGGATTTCTTGGCGTTCACAGTTTCGATCAGTTTGTTGACCTTTGCTTTTAATTCAGCTGTAGTGTCCTTCATTACCCTTTGGAACTTAGTTTGGTCAGAGAGTATGATGTTCATTTTCGCCAGATATTCGTCTTTTTTAAGAATGACATATATTGGCGACTTGTCACCTCTCCTGACAACTATCTCCTTGTTCTCACGAAGGCTTTTAGCTGCCGCTTTAAGCTCGGGGGACAGTATGGTGCTTCTGTAATTGCCTCGATTCTGTTGAGTTGGAAATTCTGTTGGACGACATATTCGACCTCGAGACACAAAAGAATGTCACTACCAAAGATACCTTACAAGCAGAACTTATTGCAGAAGGAGGAAAGAACCTCCTTCTTTCAACCTTTAGGTTACAGTGATGTGAAGGGCGTGTGAGGGCAGGGATGACGGCGTGTGTAGTGAGGGATGGAGGACACTGGGTATGGGTGATTGTGTGGGCAGGGAGGGAGGGAGGGAGGAGATGGGAGGAAGGGCACGTGTGGGGTAAGGAGGGGATGAGAAAGGCGGAGAGAGAAGGTCGAAATGGGGCAGAGGGGAGGAGAGCAGATACAGGAGGGAGATTGGAAGGGAGCAGATACAGGAGGGAGATTGGAAGGGAGCAGATAAAGGAGGGAGATTGGAAGGGAGCAGATACAGGAGGGAGATTGGAAGGGAATAGATAAAGGAGGGAGATTGGAAGGGAGTAAAAGAGGAGGAGGAGAGACTGGGGATAGGGAGATGAGGAGAGACAGGGAATAGGGAGAGGGAGGGGAACGAGAGACCCGGCCACAGCAGGGTACTCCATCTGGAATCTACATCTATGAGACAGATTATCATTTTTTGGTCTGTTTCTTTGTTTCTCTGTCCAAGGTTTGAGACCAGATGTTTGGGTCTAGCCTCAACCAGCTTTGCAGAGTGAATGGTTTGAGGTATGAGCAGTCATGGGAACTGGGGTCAGTTCCAGTGCCGCAGTTAAAGAAATATCTAGCCAAACCCTTTTGCGATTTTTATGAAGTTTGAAATTACATACATAGACGCAATAGAACACATAAATTATTGGGATCGTCTCAAAGCTCTCCAAATGTACACTCTAGAAAGAAGACGAGAGAGATACCAAATAATATACACGTGGAAGATACTGGAGGTCCAGGTCTCAAATCTACACAGTAAAATAACAACATACTGGAGTGAACGATATGGAAGAAAATGCAGAATTGAACCAGTGAAGAGCAGAGGTGCCATAGGCACAATCAGAGAACACTGTATAAACATTAGAGGTCCACGGTTGTTCAACATCCTCCGAGCGAGCATAAGAAATATTGCCGGAACAACCGTAGACATCTTCAAGAGAAAACTAGAAATTTTCCTCCAAGGAGTGCCGGACCAACCGGGCTGTGGTGGGTATGTGGGCCTGCGGGCCGCTCCAAGCAACAGCCTGGTGGACCAAACTCTCACAAGTCAAGTCTGGCCTCGGGCCGGGCTTGGGGAGTAGAAGAACTCCCAGAACCCCATCAACCAGGTATCAACCAGGTATTAAATAATGGATATGTTTTCCCTAGACGTTGAAGTTTGGAGAAGCTCATGGAAGAGATCAGGAGCAGGATTTAGGATGAGACAGGGAAAAGGGGGGGGGGAAGGAATGGTGCCCACCACTTGGGCTGGACGGTAGAGCGACGGTCTCGCTTCATGCTGTTCGAGCGATTGGGCACCATTCCTTTCCCCCGTCCCATCCCAAATCTTTATCCTGACCCCTTCCAAGTGCTATATAGTCGTAATGGCTCGGTGCTTTCGCCTGATTCTCCCTTCCCTTCCCTCCTCATCATTCTAACATGAATGAATTAATTTCATAATTTTCAAGTAAATCATGGAAATGCGCAGGTAAATGTTGGGAGTAGCTTCAGCATTCAATGGAAAACATTTTCATGATTTTCCATAGAATCTATAGAAGGAAGAGAGTCGAGGTGGCTTGGAGGGAAAAAGGGGAGAGGGGGGGGGGTATGAAATGGAAAAAGAGGTGGGAAATGAGGAATAGAGATGGGGAGGGTGGATGGGGGGAGAGAACAGAATGGGGAGAGGAGAGAGTAGGGCATACGAGACAGACAATGAACGGGGCACTTCTGGGTACCCATCTACCATTTTCAAATGGTAATGTCTGTCTGTCAGAGGATGGAGGCTAGACTCTTGAAACAAGTTTTCCCCAACTTTTCAGACTAATTACCGTTGGTTACATGCCCAACATGGGCGGGTCGCGATCGCTGTCCAAAATACAGTGCCAAGTGACACTGCCATAGTCACCCCCACGAAAACCTCGCAATGCTACATACCTCGACTCTGAATTATTATTATTATTATTATTATTGTTAAGGAAAGCAGCTGGCTAATGGGCATGAAATGGGTGTGATAAAAAGCCTGATCTCCTAAAGCCTAACAGGATGGTTAAAGTTGACGGAAGAAACAAGAAAATAAGACCACTTCTAAGCTATTTTAATTAATACAATATTGGTATTGTTAAGGTACATTTTGAGGCACTTGCTAGTACAAGAGGTACAAGTTTGTGTTCAAGAGGTAGCAGCCCAGCGTGCCCGGGTCAGTCGCTTGCTGGAGGCTCCGAGGCGTGCGGACATGTCGCTCTCACTGGTCAGAGATGAAAAGAGTCATGTTACCATACTGTTCTGGAGTTACTATGGGGGTGTGTTGATTGTTAGGGGATTACTATGGGTGTGTTGTTTGTTAGATGGTATTATAATTGTGACTAAGATTGTTATTGTTGTAGTGATTGTTAAACGTAAAAATGATGTTTGAAAACTTTTTTAATTTAAATTAAGGTACAGTTACAATTATCATACACACACAATCACACAATGTGAGTATAGATGGTGTGTGCGTGTGTGTGTGTGTGTGTGTGTGTGTGTGTGTGTGTGTGTGTATGTGTGTGTGTGTGTGTGTGTGTGTGTGTGTGTGTGTGTGCACTCACCTAGTTGTACTCACCAACCCTCAAACCATCCAGTATCCCCAACCCCCCTAAGCCTTCCCTTCTTCCTCATCCACCTCAGCCCTCCTTTTCCCCACCTCCCCCACCGAAGCCCTCTCTTATCTTCTGCCCCCAAGTCCCCCCTCTCACCCACCCTACCAACCCTTCCCCCCTCTCCTCCCCTCCAGCCCTATTTTCTCCCCAACCCCCCCAAGCCTTCCTTCCTCCACCACTCTCCCTGTTCCATCATCCCAGGCCCCACACACCCCGGATCCGCCCGGGCTCCCTTCCTAGGCCCTCCCATCCCGGACCCTCCCTGTTCCCCTGCTTCAGGGGAACCAACAGAAACTGAGAAAGGACAGAAGAGTCAGTTTCAGGATGATGTACTCGACCATAGATAGGATTACAAGCAAGGCCAGTGAACTAAGGGAAAGAGCACAAGAAGTGAATCCAGATGTAATCGGACTCACAGAAACAAAACTCTCTGAATCATAATGAATGTAGTGTTTCCCCAGGACTACACTGTACACTAGGACTACACTGAAAGAGAGGGAAGGAAGGGTAGGAGGTGGAGTGGCCCTACTAATAAGAAAGGAATGGAGTTTCAAAGAGATGGTTATCATGGGCTGCGAAGGATTCAGAGGCTACATAACAGGCACTATGACAATGGGAGGACCAAGAGTAGTAGTAGCAGTCGTTTATAAACCTCCACTAAATGACAGAAGACCCAGGCAAGTATGACAACAACAACATGGCAGTTAACTCCACAATTGAGAAATAGAAATAGAAATAGAAACAGATCCTACCTGTAGAAATAGATCCCATCTGCTCATCATGGGGAACTTCAATCACGAAAGGATAGACTGAGAGAACAAGGAACCACATGGAGGTGAAGATACATGGAGAGCCAAACTATTGGAGGTGACGACAAGAAACTTTTTAAGCAAGCATGTCAGGGAAGCCACAAAGATGAGAGGAAACGATGAACCAGCGAGACTCGACCTAGTCTTCACTCTGAACGATTCTGACATAAGGGAAATCGGTTTTGAGACCACAGTATGAATGAGTGACAACAGTGTACTGGCGTTTGAGTATCTGGTTGAAGAAGGGTTAATGAACTCGAGGAGGGGAACTGAAAACAAAAGGCTGGCCTTCCGAAAGGGAAACTATGAGGAGATAAGAAAATTCCTAACAGATATAACATGGGAAACGGAGCTCAGGGGAAATACGGCCCAATACATGATGGACTACATCTCACAGAAATGTAAGGAGGCAGCAGACAAGTTTGTCCCAGTCCAAAAAGGAAAACAATGAAATGAAGTGGAGAAACCCATGGTTCAATCAGAGATATAGGCTAGCTAAGCAGCAAAGTAAAAGATTTTGGAGAAACTATAGAAATAACAGGACACTTGAGAACAGAGAAAGATACCAGAATGCCATGAATGAATATGTCAGGTTGAGAAGAGAGGCAGAAAAGCAATACGAAAATGACATCACAAGCAAGGCAAAGACTCAACCTAAATTGGTGAACGGCCACATCAGGAGAGTAACAACAGTAAAGGAACAGGTTATGAAATTAAGGATAGAGGCAGATGGATTCACTACAAACGACAAGGAAGTGTGCGAGGAACTGAATAAGAAATTCCAGGAGATCTTCACATTAGACCAAGGAGAAGTTCCAGAGATAAGAAAGAGAATAGTTAACCAGGAACCACTGGAAGAGTTTGAGAATACCAGTGGGGAAGTAAGGAAGCTTTTACTAGAGTTGGATGTGACAAAGGCTATAGGCCCCAGATGGAATATCCCCTTGTATACTAAAGGAAGGTGTAGAAGCACTGTGCATACCACTCTCCATAGTGGTTGACAAATCACTGGCAACAGGGGAACTGCTAAGAATTTGGAAGGCGGCAAATTTAGTCCCGATATACAAGATAGGGGGATAGACAGAAGGCACTGAGCTACAGGCCAGTGTCCTTAACTTGCATACCATGCAAGCTGATGAACAAGATTGTGCGAAAAAAGCTAGTAGAACATCTGGAGCGAAGGAGCTTTGTTACACAGCATAAACATGAGTTCATGAATGGCAAGTCCTGCCTCACAGGACTAATTGAATTCTACGACCAGGCAATATAAATCAGACAAGAAAGAGAGGGGTGGGCAGACTGCATATTTTTGGATTGCCAGAAAGCCTTTGACACAGTACCACACAAGAGGCTAGTGAAAAAGCTAGAGATGCAGGCAGGAGTGAAAGGGAAGGTACTCCATTGGATAAGGGAGTACCTAAGCAACAGAAGACAGCGAGTCATTGTTAGGGGGTGAGATCTCAAATTGGCGAGACGTCACCAGTGGAGTTCTGCGGGATTCAGGCCTTGGACCTATACTGTTTCTTATATATGTAAATGATGTCCCAGAAGCTATAGAATCGTTCCTCTCATTGTTTGCTGATGATGCAAAAATTATAAGGAGGATTAAAACAGAGGAAGATAGTAGGAGGCTACAAGATGACCTAGACAGACTGAATGAATCGTCCAACAAATGACTACTAAAGTTCAACCTGAGTAAATGCAAAGTAATGAAACTAGTCGGTGGAAACAGGAGGCCAGACACAGAATACAAAATAAGAAATGAAGTACTTCATGAAACAGACAGAATGAAGATCTAGGAGTTGATATCACACCAAACCTGTCTCCTGTAGCCCACAAAAAAAGAGAATAACGTCTGCGGCATATGCGAGGCTGGCTAACATCAGAACAGCGTTCAGGAACCTGTGTAAGGAATCATTTAGAACCTTGTATACCACATATGTACGACCAATCCTGGAGTATGCGACACATTTCCATCTTCTCTTGGGATGATTATCTGATGCTCTACCAAGAACATCCTGATGTTCTCCAAAGCTTGGGAGAACATTTTCTTCATTAAGTCACTCTGACTTTCCCCTATGCCATGTTGTGATAGGATGAGAGAGAGAGAGAGAGAGAGAGAGAGAGAGAGAGAGAGAGAGAGAGAGAGAGAGAGAGAGAGAGAGAGATATATATATATATAGAGAGAGAGAGAGAGAGGGGGAGGGAGAGAGAGAGAGAGAGAGAGAGAGAGAGAGAGAGAGAGAGAGAGAGAGAGAGAGAGAGAGAGAGAGAGAGAGAGAGAGAGAGAGAGAGAGAGAGAGAGAGAGGGGGGGGAGGGAGAGAGAGAGAGAGAGAGAGGGGGGGAGGGAGAGAGAGAGAGAGAGGGGGGAAGGAGAGAGAGAGAGAGAGAGAGAGAGAGAGAGAGAGAGAGAGAGAGAGAGAGAGAGAGAGAGAGAGAGAGAGAGAGAGAGAGAGAGAGAGAGAGGGGGGGGGGGAGAGAGAGAGAGGGGGGGGGGGAGAGAGAGAGAGAGAGAGAGAGAGAGAGAGAGAGAGAGAGAGAGAGAGAGAGAGAGAGAGAGAGAGAGAGAGAGAGAGAGAGAGAGAGAGAGAGAGAGAGAGAGAGAGAGAGAGAGAGAGAGAGAGAGAGAGAGAGAGAGGGGGGGGGGGGGGCATAGGGAAGGGAGTGTTAGAATTTCACACAGAGCGATTTGGACGAACTTTTAACAGTCTGCAATCCGAAACAAAAATTTAGCTTTCCAACCCACATTTCAGGCTCGTCCCTTGATTCTGCTGTAACTGACATACCTTCACCATAGTTCACTGCAGACCTCTAGGATATATTGGTTCTTCAGACCACAAGGCTGTCTTTACTACACTGGCTATCCCGATAGATCGAGGTGAAGAGTCTGTTCGAACTACCTGCCTATAGGACAGAGGGAACTGGCCAGCCCTCCGCTCAGAGCTTGAAGCAACTGATTGGAATGCCGTGAACAGCCACGCAAACGCTTTCAGCAGTCGTATACTGGACCTCCAGCATAGGGATATCCCTCACCGACAGTGTGTGACCAAGCATACTGATCAACCTTGGTCTGGATATCGCTGCCGGATGGCAGTTGAGGCCAAAAACAAGACCTGGAGGAGATTTAAAAGGCATCCCTCGGCTCATTTATTTAAGAAGGTACCAATGTACAAGAAGGTGCATTGAGTTGATGAGAGTACTTACATGGTGTGTTTACATTCTTGTAAAGCCACTAGTATGCATAGCGTTTCGGGTAGTCCTTAATCTAACAAATAATTTTAAGTAGGAAATTTCTAGCAAAGTTTATAAAATGTTAACAGGTACATTTGTAAGAATTTATGACAAAGAATAGTAGACACATAAAGCACATTGATAGCACTGATAGCTTGATTGATAGTTTGACAAAGATTAGTAGGCACATTAAAGCATATTGATAGCACAAATAAGATGATAGCAATGATTACGATGGTAAAGTTGTAAGGCTTAGGTACATATATTGGGGGAGTGGGTAGCATACAATATACAGTATGACAGTGTCAGACCACGAAGGAAGAATGGAAACAGGAATTTCATTAAGTACTTTCGTATTTAATAATACATCTTCAGAAAGATGTAGGCATCCTTCAGAAGGCATCCCTCTGAAGATATATTATTAATTAAATACGAAAGTACTTAAGGAAATTCCGGTTTCAATTCTTCCTTCGTGGTCTGACACTGTCACATTTTTCATCACATGTTGATTTTCGTGATTTACACACAATATTCAGTATGTGTTCAATATAACAACCAAAATATAAGATGATATCAATGTATCATCATATCATAGCTGTCATATCATCAATCATCATATCATCCCTATCATGGTTGTTCAATATAACAACCATGATATAAGATGATATCACTGATTACAATGGTAAAGTTATATGGCTTAAGTACATATATTAGGGAATTGGGTAGCACTAGATTTAGTGAGAGTTTAAAGCACTAGGTAGGAAACAATGAAGATGAAATTAGGTACTTTTTTGTTTTGTTTTTGAATAAGGCAAAATTGGACAGCTTTTCAATTCGTTAGGGAGTGAGTTCCATAGACTAGGTCCCTTTATTTGCATAGTGTTTACACAGAATAAGTTTGACTCTGGGGATATCAAATAGATATTTATTTCTGGTTTGGTGATTATGGGTCCTATTACATCTGTCTAGGGAGAGTTTCAGAAAAGGGTTTGCATTTAAGAACAGGGTTTTGTAAATGTAGTTGACACAAGACAATTTGTTGAGTAAGTTTATGTTTAACATGTTTAGGCATTTAAACAAGGGGGCTGAGTGTTGTCTGAAATCAGAGTTTGTTATTGTTCTGATTGCAGATTTTTGCTGGGTGATGATGGACTTAGGTAGTTTGCAGTGGTTGAGCCCCAAGCACAGATACCATAAGTAAGATAGGGATATATTAGTGCATAATATAGTGAGAGGAGAGCAGAGTTAGGTATATAATATCTGATTTTAGAGAGTATCCCAACCGTTTTAAGACTTTCTTGGTTATGTGTTACATGTGGGTGTGGAAGTTGAGTCTCTTGTCTAAGTATAGACCAAGGAATTTTCCCTCATTTTTATTGCTGATGTTCTGCTTTCTTATAACAGGTTTCCGAAACCTGAATAAAATTTGTATCTGGAAGTGTTGAATCATGACACCATCCATGGTCTGATGGTCTCTGGTTAAAAATCGGCCGGGATATCAATCTGGGATCACATTTCTTCCTCTAACCCGGGAGGGTGGAACTGTTGCAGCCCATCAGGTGAACGCTGATCTACTGGCAAACCCCTTTGCTACCAAGATGGAAGTCCATGATCCTGAGCGTCAGCCTCCACATCTTGCTACAAGCACTGTGTCTAGGATGACTCAAGTGGTTATACAGGAGGCTGAAGGTCCAACCCGTCCTCTTAAAAATAACGTCACTTTTGGCTGGTATGCGCGATATGGCTAAATTTCGACGTAATTTGAAATGAAATCGACTCACAAAAGTGACGTTCTGTTCCGTTTTCTGTTTGAGTCGTCCGGCGTACACGCAGAGGTTATAAGAGGACACTTTAAATTAACGTTTTTCATAACGTTTTGAAACTTTATGAGAATTTCCTGCCTACCTAACCTGAGGACCCTTAACTTACTGTTGTTGAAAAAAAAATCCCAAATTTATTTTCATTTTTTTTTTTTTTTCAAATTACGTCCAAATTCGGCCATACGGGCAAACGGACAAAAGCTACGTTCTTTTTAAGAGGACAGGTTGGAAGGTCACCATCTTAAAACACTCGACACAGGAAAGACTGTGGGGCCAGATGAGGTCAGCTCAAGACCTTATCTCGCAGCTATAAACCCTGTTGACACCAACACGTCAACTAACTCTGCCTAGTTCAAACAATTTAGTCGTCCCTATGGAAGAAGGCAGAAATTATTCCAGTACACAAAAAGAAACAGATATCCTGTTTATATAAATTGGGTTATTATGAACAGAAAGCGCTGAACCCAGGATATAAGGACGGGGTGAAGGAATGGCGGCCAACCACTTAGACCATCGGGGATCGAACCCCAACCCTGCAAGACTGAAATTCGTCGCTTTTTCCACCAACCCACGTGGTTGCACATCCTTCTAATATATTTATATATCTGTTAAGATTGGTAATAAAGATAACGAAAATAGTTACCCAATTAGGCATTGAGGCAGAAACTTGCTAGGTCTATTATCTTGGCATACTACTAATGACGTGATCAATTACTTGTGCCTAGTATGACTAATGGCAGAGACTGTAGGCCTACTAAGTTAAAAAATAATAATGTTGGGAGGAGACAGATTTTTCTTCTTTGTTTACATGACAACGGTCCCAGTAAACACAAAACGTTTTCTGACTTATTTATTTAGTAGCAGAAAGGTGACTAACTATGTATATAAAGTCGTCTTTTAAACGTATAAAATACGAATAAAGTGTGTGTGTATGTGTGTGTGTGTACTTACCTAGTTGTGCTTGTGGGGGTTGAGCTCTGGCTCTTGTGTGTATGTGTGTGTGTGTATACTCACCTATTTGTGCTTGCGGGGGTTCAGCTTTGGCTTTTTGGTCCCGCCTCTCAACTGTCAATCAACTGGTGTACAGGTTCCTGACCCTACTGGGCTCTATCATATCTACATTTGAAACTGTGTATGGAGTCAGCCTCCACCACATCACTGTCTAATGCATTCCATTTGTCAATAACTCTGACACACACAAAAATTCTTTCTAATATCTCTGTGGCTCATTTGGGCACTCAGTTTCCACCTGTGTCCCATAGTGCGTGTGCCTCTTGTGTTAAATAGCCTGTCTTTATCTACCTTGTCAATTCCTCTGAGAATCTTGTACGTGGTGATCATATCCTCCCTAACTCTTCTGTCTTCTAGCGACGTGAGGTTTAATCACCGTAGTCTCTCCTCGTTGCTCATACCTCTCAGCCCGGGTACTAGTCTGGTGTCAAACCTTTGAACTTTTTCCAGTTCAGTCTTATGCTTGACTAGACTCCATGCTGGGGCTGCATACTCCAAGATTGGTCTGACATAAGTGGTATACAAAGTTCTGAATGATTCCTTGCACAAGTGTCTAACTGTGTGTGTATGTGTGTGTGTGCTTAGGGGTGCCTTCTTGCCATGCCTTGTGGCTGGGGGGATGGGTGCCCTGAAGCTACATAAACACCCTATACCCCCCCCCCCCCCCCCCGAAGTGGCAAGGGGAGTTAGGGGACAACAATACTGATAGGTATAAGCATGCGGCAAGTACTATGGGTATAGTGCGTGGAGGTAGACGCTGGGTGTTGTGAGTAATATGATACTGGTTGGCCAACCTGTGGTCAACTGCTGCCAATGGGAGAAGCGCAGAGTCAGTGTTCAACTTACCTTAGGCCTGGCTTGACGCACCCACACAACACTGGTGAACTGTATGAAATTAAGAGAGCTGTGAGGGTACTAATCAACCAGGGAAAAGTCATCAAGTTTCTGTGGATCCCCTCCCATGTTGGAATATGTGGGAATGAACGAGCAGATGTGCTGGCTGCTGAAGGCGCTGAAGGAGACCATACTGAATACTTCATACCCAAGACTCTGTTTCAAATTAAAGGTGTTGTCAGGCATCATCACCGCGACAAGGTAACTGAGAAAAGGAGGATAGAAGCACAAATCAGCGAATCTGTATGCTGGTACAATATGGTTGCAGCTGGCAATCCCAATCATTATGGAAGACGAGGTGGTGGCCGCGGGAGAGAATCAGTCATAGCGAGAATCCGTCTTGAATACAGATATCCATGGCGATTTGGAATGGAAGCAACAGTTGGTCAGCGAAGTTGCAGATTCTGTGGTGAGAGTGACGGACACCGCCTTGACCACTACATAAGAGAATGTGAACACCTGAGATACATTAGAAATATGTTTAGAATAATAAACCCCACATTGTTTGAGTTAGGTAGGAAAACACTATTTATCAAGTATTGATACTGTTCTTAAAAGATTCTCCCATTTTGCCCCTGCATGATAGCGTAAGATTTTTAAGGGTTGACAGATGTTTATCTTCTAGTTTGAGGAGCTGTTGACTTAAGACAGTTAAGCAAGTCCCAGCTGTGTCTGGGTACAAGAGACTGGATGAACAACCCAGCAGGTTTTCTTCCTATTGGGGAGTGTTGTACATGCTGCTATGGCGGTGTGTCCACTCACAGGATGAGTGGCGCTGCCCAATACTGTCACTATGGCGGTGTGTCCACTCACAGGATGAGTGGCGCTGCGCAATACTGTCACTATGGCGGTGTGTCCACTCACAGGACGAGTGGCGCTGCTCAATACTGACATTATGGCGGTGCGTCCACTCACAGGATGAGTGGCGCTGCCCAATACTGTCACTATGGCGGTGTGTCCACTCACAGGATGAGTGGCGCTGCCCAATACTGTCACTATGGCGGTGTGACCACTCACAGGATGAGTGACGCTGCCCAATACTGTCACTATGGCGGTGTGTCCACTCACAGGATGAGTGGCGCTGCCCAATACTGACACTATGGCGGTGTGTCCACTCACAGGATGAGTGGCGCTGCCCAATACTGGAGAAATATCAGGAGAAAGTGCTAAGCCAGTATGGCTATATAGCACATGGAAGGAATATATGAACAAGTATCTAGCATGGGACGGAGAGAAAGAATTGTACTCTACTACGTTTATTTATTTATGTACAAGAACTTACAATAGGAATGTGAGAGTACATAACATTTGTGTTCTTACAAAGCCACTAACACGTATAGCATTTAGGGCATGAAACGTGTTTAATTATTTCCACTATGCAACGGAGTTGCTTTTGATTCAGTGGCTCGGAACAAAAGTTCCAAGTAGCACAGGCTATGGTGAGCCTATGGTGGACTTATATTTTAATGTATTTTCGTATATGAAATATACGGCCGGGGAGCTGGTCGGCCGAGCGGACAGCACGCTGGACTTGTGATCCTGTGGTTCCGGGTTCGATCCCGGGCGCCGGCGAGAAACAATGGGCAGAGTTTCTTTCACCCTATGCCCCTGTTACCTTGCAGTAAAATAGATACCTGGGTGTTAGTCAGCTGTCACGGGCTGCTTCCTGGGGGTGAAGGCCTGGTCGAGGACTGGGCCGCGGGGACACTAAAGCCCCGAAATCATCTCAAGATGATTATATTAATGCCTTGCAGAGTAGTAGTACTTACCTAGCTAATCTTAGTGTTACTGATTAGTTATACCTAATGATACTAATGTCATATTCATTTACTATGAATAGCATTTTATTAATATAAGTTTTTCTTTGTCTCAACTTAGGGCGGCTTACGTGAGCAAATGTCAGAATTGTGATTTAGATTAGTTCATGTCTAAGGGTCCAGGTAGTATAGTTGGGTTCGTTCTCGACGCACAATCGAGAATTCCGGGTTCGAAAGAAATGGTTGGGAACATTTTCTTTCACCTAATGCCGCTGTTCATATAGCAGCGAGTATGTACTCAGGAGTTTTACAAATCAAACTTAATCAAACTAGAAATGCTCTACAAATCAAGGGACCCAGAATGTGGATTGACCTTCCCAATCATGTTAAAGACTGTACCTCTCTCAACCAGTTTAAGATAAAAACTAAACACTACCTAATTAACTCCCTGTAACCTACCTTATCCCTATAATGTCAACCCATGTCAGTTATTTTTAAGCAATGCTGTTTGTCGACCAAATTATATTTTTGAGTTTTTCCTGCCATGTTCCCCCCTTTTTTATTTATATATTTTTCTCAACACATTTTATACTTTAATCTCAATTAGTATTAGGTTTTAGTCTTTAATGTTTTTCCTGCCCGAAACGCTTTGCGTAATAGTGGCTTTAGGCATTGTATGTACTAGCTCTATCTATAAATCCATCAAAATCTGTATCACCCCTTGTATGTATGTACTTTACCTAAATAAACATTTGATTTGATTGTTTAAGTTAGTCAGCTTGTTTTCGGGTGGCATCCTGGGCGGGGTCAGTAATTCGATCGATCTTAGAGGGGGGGGGGGGAGGAGTACCATCGATAAAATCCAAAACGTATATGAATACACTCTGGCTTCCTGTCCCCTGACATAATGAATAAATTTTAAAAAATATCAGAGTGTTGGACTGGCTCCAGGTCCTTGTCCAACACCGTCGACATTTGAGATGAGTCTACCCTGCAACCTGGATCCGTTTTAGAAAACCAGAAAGCAGCAGGTGACGTTGCCGGGGATAACTCCCCTATTGTTATTCTTGTCATTTATCCCTATTAGACACGTTCTCATTAATCCGGCTTCCTGTCCACGCCGAGGCCACTAGTGTTAGTGGCCCTCAGATAAACTCAGACAAATTATTAATCAAATTTATTATCTGTCATAGGCCACTCTAGTATATGACCTGAAGCACACTACGTTATCCTTGTAGAATAATCTGTCAGAAGAGAGAGAGACCTTATCATTTGACGATGATAATTTTCAGTAACAGTTTCGTCTTTTATTACTAATAGCTTAGTATCATTCTAAATTATAATTATTTAGCAGAACGATATAAAACCAGAACCCTACCTGGTGCTGAGTCAAACTAAAATATTCAGAGAATTAAGATAAAATTAAGTTTCGTCAAAAAGCATGTTATCCCATTTTATCTCTCTCCAACATCGCAGCCTAGCATAGTCGGTCCTTAACTTTAATTATCTAAAAATTACGCGCCTTTAAAATTTTGTTGCTTTGCGAATGTAATTGTTCTTCAACATTGGAAAACTGGTTAGGAGTTGGGCTAAAGGCCGATTTACCTATGGAAGGTTATTAAGGCAACCACAATAGTTTACTGACCAGCCTGTAAGTATACATTAATTCATTCAATCTCTGAAGGGTTATTAAGGTCGCCACAATAGCTTACTGAACAACCAGAGAGTATATTTTAGTCCTATCAACTTCTGTAAGGTTATTAAGGTCGCCACAATAGTCTACTGACCACCCGATCAGGGTGGTAGGGGCCGGTGGCTGAGCGGACAGCACGCTGGACGCATGATCCTGTGGTCCCGGGTTCGATTCCGGGCGCCGGCGAGAAACAGTGAGCAGAGTTTCTTTCAGCCTGATGCCCCTGTTACCTAGTGTTGGGGTATTCAGTTCTTATCTCTTTACTCTAGGTGAGCAACGATATCTCAAGGTCACTCACTGTAGCCCTGCGGGTCTTCACTCTAATCCTCTCGGCGCCACTGCACGCCAGGAGTGTATCCCAGTCAATCCCAACCGGCCTCTGATTGAGAAGGAGTGGGAACACACTTCTCGTTCACTTAACTGTTGTGTGGCCCGCCCCAACAATAGGTCTTTACTATTAACCACAAGGTCGCCAACTGGTGTTTTTGGTGTCCAGTAACACGTCAGTGGACTGGTTGAATTAGTGGTAGCCTTGGCAAGGTCACACTCAATAGATCAGGAATCAGGCAGGTACTTACTTTTATCACTCTTTGCTTTCCAATATAATATAGCCACAAGATAAATGGAGGGGATGATATAAACACAAAAGAATTTTGTATTTTACTTAAAATTCATGAAAGATGTCACAAGGTCATGTCAATGCACAATCAGCTGATCCAGGCGAGAAATGTTCGTTCCCACGAATAATATGCGCTCACTAAATGGCAACACCTCCCCCTCTCGTCAATGTCATGATCAGCTGGGCGACCCCTTATGCGCGAAAATCTTTATTGCTTGTTCCTCTAGTGGCGCGCGCGCTGTTTCTTTAAGTTCCCAAAGATCACTAGAAGCTCGCACACTCGATATTGGCAACAATAGCACATATTACTTCGCTACACTGTATTTGGGCTCAAACAATCGTTTCTACAATAAATGCGACAATAATTCACTATAATGGTTTTACACACTGCCCTTTATTTCAATGGTAACTTATGGAGTATTTAACACTGGTGTTCTCTGTATTTCCTTTCGCGGGCGATAACACTATAAATCACTGCACTCACAAATGGTTATTCAATGCACGAACATGGACATATATAATGTAGATGAATCAGACATCAATCAATGGTAAATAAATAGTTACTGGGCACTTAGCCTAACTTCCAAATACTGGCATAATATTATATATAATTTATCACTATATGTTCACATTAAAGTCTCATGCAAGATATACAACACACAGTAAATTCATCACTTGTTCCGGGTGCCTGTACACACCAATAATAAACATAAATATTATAAGTACTCTTGATAGTACTATCCTGCACACTGGTGCCTTACTATGACATTGGTGAGACTTGCTCACGACATACAAAATCCTCAGGCTAGATAATATAGCCGAATAATATAGCTAACTAAAGGGGAATGGGGAGGGAAACTAGAAACACCTACTTCCACCTATCCTCCGATGAGAGTTGAGTTGTAGCTCCTGGTCCTGGTGTCGGGAACGCCCCCACACACACATGTAGTCGTGTCCTCCAGGAAACCACTCGCTGTCCCACCGTTAGTGCGTCGTCTCCGTGCCTTCTTCCCTGCAGGTCTGTGCTCCTCCTCGACTTCTTGTAGGGTTGGAGTCGGTCTCCTGGCCGTTGACTTCTCCCAGCAACGGCTGCCGCCTACGTCTCAGCTGCAGTCGTCCGGATTCCCAAATAGTCCTCTTCTTCCTCTGCTACCCAGTGGCTCTGTCAGCCACTACGCCGTCACGAATGGGTGAACTGCCTCAGACGTCGCCTTCGTCACTACACAGACTTCACTTCTTCTTGCACAGTACCTGACTGGAGCACTTGTTGCTCAATAACCGTCGATTCCCTCTCTGGTTCAACACATGAACTAGGGAAGACCTCACAGAGTACTGGCAGACTTCAGGTGACGCGTAAATCCACGGGAGCGGGAAACAACTGTCAAACTAACAGGACCAATCGTCGCACGTCCAACCTCCTTGACGTGTCGTGTCTGACTGCTGGCGCCAACGCGGCGCGCTGCCCGGACCCCCTTCCTTCGTGACGTCACTTTTGCCACGGGGGGTTTTCATTGGCTCCCTGTGCCACATTGCTGTCGGTGACCAATCCGGCGTCACTGACGTCACACCGTTTTGGCGGGGAAACAGGAGAGCCAGCGCCATCTTGGCTTCCTAAAGGGCCTAAACCACAGGCCAAAATAATATTGTTTCACAAATTTCTCGGCTCTCCGAGAACACTCCACTCTCCCACATATATCAAATTGATGCCTGCGACGTAGAGAACGCTTGGGTAAAGTGGACATGACTCTTACTGCAGGCGTGGGAGAAATATAAGGGGGGGAACACCGTCACATACCCCTCCCCTAAAAATAAGAGTCATGTCTGGTTAGTGTATGCGGGATAGGGCATCCGCTACTACGTTGTCCTTCCCCTTGATGTGCTTGATTTCCAGCCGGTACTCTTGTAGTAACAACGCCCACCTCGTCAGACGTTGGTTGGAGTTCTTCATTTTGTACAAGAAGGTGAGAGGGTTGTGATCTGTGAATACCAGAACAGGTCTCGCCCCTCCTCCCACGTACACATCAAAGTGCTTCAGGGCCATAACTAGCGGCAATGCCTCCTTCTCAACGGTGCTATAGGCCCGCTGGTATTTTACAAACTTCTTCGAGTAGAACGCTACTGGCCTATGTACTTCACTCCTTTCTTGAGCCAACATGGCCCCTATTCCAACGTCGCTGGCGTCCACGTACAGGATGAATCCGGCTGAAAAATCTGGAGATATTAATACCGGGGCCTCCGTCAACAATTTCTTGGTCTTTTCAAAAGACTCTTGGCAGGCCTCTCCCCATCTCCACCGTACATTCTTGGAGAGTAGCTCGGTTAGGGGATGCGCTACCGTGGAGAAATTCCTGCAGAACTCACGATAGTACCCTATCATCCCGAGGTACCTTAGCAACTCCTTGCGCGTTCTGGGCACGGGGTATTCCTTAATGGCTGCTACTTTGTGATCAACAGGAGTGACTTCACCTTGCCCGATGACAAAACCAAGGTATTCTAAGTGAGCTTTCCCAAACTCGCTCTTGGCCAAATTTACAGTCAAGTTAGCCTCTTCTAGCCTTCTGAACAATTCTCTGAGTCTCTCCAGATGCGTCTTCCAATCGTCGGCGTACACGACGATGTCATCGATGTAAACTGTGCAGCCTGCGGCACCCAGTAACAGCTCATTCATCATACGCTGGAAGCAGCTGCCGCTGTTTTTCATACCAAAGGGCAACACCTTGTACTGGTACAGCCCGTCAGGAGTTGCGAAAGCTGATATCTTCCTGGCCTCAGGAGTCAGAGAGATCTGGTAGTACCCCTTGAGCAAATCGACCTTGGATACGTACCGTGCACTGCCCACCTGGTCAATGCAATCGCTCACTCTTGGCATGGGGTGAGAATCGGCCACTGTGATGGAGTTCACCCTCCTGTAATCTGTACAAAAGCGGTAAGTTCCGTCGCTTTTCCTCACCAACAGGCATGGGGAACTCCACTCACTTTTACTGGGCTCCGCAAGGTCGTTCTCAAGAAGATACTCCACCTCCTTTCTCATCAGCTCTCGCTTCTCCGGGCTCACCCTATACGCGCTCTGCTTGACGGGCCTGGCGTCCCTCACCTCTACCTCGTGCGTTACACTCCTGTGTCGTCGGGGCACGTCGGTGAAGAGGGAGGCATTCTCTCTCAGTAGGTTCGTCAGGTCCGCTCTCTGTTGCCCTTCCAGATGTAGTAGCTTGTCCTTGATCTTCTCCAGACTCTCGGTGTTGGTGAGACGGGTGCCGTCCGCCCTGGACCACTTTCCTTCCTCCTCCGGGAGTTCTTGGTCCACCTGTACGCACAGAACTGTCTTCTGCTGGGGTTCTCGGTTCATCGTTCCGTCCTGCCTGGCGGCCCCTCCTTCCACAGTGAAGAAAGGTTTCAGGCGGTCCACGTGACACACCTGCTTCTTGCGGGGTCTATCCGGCTTCCCAATTTCGTACGACACAGGACCCAACCGCCTTAGCACCTGGTATGGTCCCTCGAACCGCGACTCGGTCACCCTACCTTTACCTGGCAGCAAAACCATCACCTGGGACCCGACCTGGAAATCCCTCTGCGTAGCTCTCTTGTCGTACCACTCCGACATCCGACGCTGCGCCTCCTTCAGGTGTTTCCCAGCTAGTTCCTTCGCTAGAGTGAGACGTTCTTTGAACTTCTGGACATATTCATTCACCGTTCCCACGGTCGCTCCTGGTGTCCATTGTTCCCTCAGCATGGACAGAGGACTTCGCACCTCGTGTCCATACACTAGCTGGAATGGTGAGAATCCTAATGATTCTACCACCGCGTTGCGTATGGCAAACAACGCGGGGTATACAGCTTCATCCCACTCAGCCCCCTGCTCTGCGCAGAACACTCTCAGCACGGTCTTCAAGGTGGCATGAAATCTTTCGATCGCCCCCTGCGACTGCGGTCGGTAGAGCGACGATCGAATCTGAGTCACTCCCCAGCCTGCCACCGTCTGTCGGAACCATTTAGACTGAAATATACTCCCGCAGTCTGTCTGAATATCTCTGGGCCTTCCCTACCCAAGAGAAAAATCGTTGTAGTTGGCCGGCTACTCCTTTCGACGTCAAACGTCGCATCGTGACGGCTTGAGGTAGGTATTCCCCCGCTTCGTCCTTGGCAAAGGACCCACCCCGTCAACTAACAGACGCTCGAATGCAGGACCAAACGCTGGAACTGGGATCAATGGGGCCTTCGGTATCGCGGACTGGCTCTTCCCGGCCCTCTGGCACGGTAAGCACGTCTTGCAATAGCGCCTCACCTCGGCGTTCATACCTAGCCAGTAAAAGTAATCCCTGATCCTTCGCAGCGTCTTAGTCACTCCCAGGTGACCTGCAGAGTCCACGGAGTGCGATAGGTCCAACACGGCCGCTCTGCACTGGGCCGGCAACACTACCTGGTGCCTCGTACTTAGAGACTCTTCTCCGGCCTCCATCCTCACAGGTCTCCACTGCCTCATCAGCATGCCGTCTTGAAGGTAAAAATGAGTAGCCTTCTCAGGACCAACACGTCCTCCTTTGGCCTCGCTAATCAATTCGGGGAACTCCTCCTGCTGCAATTCTCCAAGACGAGTGCGGTCTACCCCTAGAGAACTGGTGAGGGTCACCTGCAACTCACCATTCGGGCTGTCTTCGCCCTCCGCTCGTTCTCCGGGTCCTACGAAGAGGTGATCTATTCCCAGGCTGTCGGACGTCTCCTCAGCCCCATCAGATCCACAACCTCCTTGTTCTTCGCGCCGTCTTGGCATCACAGCACCTACTGGGAACGCCACCGGGGTGATTCCCTTCTCGTCCCCACAGGCGTTCAACACTCCGCCCGTCTCCTTGTATTGTTCTAGGCACTCTTCGCCTTTCACGAGATGCAGGAGGACATATCCTCCACATGCGTCATTCCCCAAGATGACCTGTGCTTCCATCTTGGGCATTGATGTACAGACCCCTACCACTAGGGTCTGGCAACCATAGTCAGAACTCGAAGTTACCTGGTGTAGGGGCATCCTCACTGGGCCTCCCACAGTGGTCACACTTGCCACCCCCACACTGGTACTTTCGTAACCCTCGGGGAACAGGGTTTCACTCACCAGGGTAAAATCGGCCCCAGTGTCTCTTAATATTTTCACTGGGATGGGGTCTGCGTCCCCCATCCTTACGGTTCCCTGACACACGAATGGGTGAACTTTCTTCTCCCCACTCAGCACGGGTTCATCCCGCACTCTCTCGGCCCTCTGGTCCTCGAACCTCACTAAAGCAACGTGCCCTCGCTGCTTAGGGCGTCTGCATTCCCGCGCAACGTGTCCGATTATTCCGCAGTTGTAGCAGCGGACCCTCGTCGGAGACCATCCGCCACCGCTCGCCTTAGCACTGCCTCCAGAGGCCGACGCTCCCTGTGTCTTCCTCGCACCGTTTGTCGCCTCCTTTGTCGCAGTAACGGCTCCTGAGCTCTCCGCTTGGTTCTTCTTTATCGGCTCTGCAGCACCTTTTGATCCTCGGTTGTCCCAACTCGAGAGGTGGGACTTGGGGAAACTCGCCCCCGTCCTCCATCTATCCGTCCTCCGATAATTCCCACTGTTACCGGAGTATACGGGTGATCGGTGCTGTCCCTCTCGGCATGGGCGTAATGCTTCTTCTAGCATGTCGGCTCTGTCGGCTGCGGCCCTCAGATCCTTTATGTCCGCCTCCTTCACTCTCACCCTGATCTCAGGAGAGAGCACGGACATAAACTTTTCCATGACCATTAGCTCCTTGACCTCTTCAACCGACCTCGCTCCTTCAGAGTCCAGCCACTTAAGGAACTTTCGCTCCATGTCCCTCGCCGTCTCCGCATAAGACTTTCCTGGTGAACGGGTAGATTCCCTAAACCTCTTCCTGTAACATTCCGGCGTGAGCTTGAAGGAATGGAGCACAGCTCGTTTTACCGCATCGTAGTTGGTGCATTCTTGGAAGTCGAGCATAGTGTAGGCTTCACGAGCTTCACCTGTGAGCCTCCCTTGAACCAATTCCGCCCACTCCGCCCTCGGCCACCTCTTCAAAGCTGCAATCCTCTCGAAGTGGTCGAAGAAACTTTCGGCTTCATTTGGCACAAAGACCGGTAGATCTCGTTCCCTCACTCGTCGGTCTTCCTGTTGCGGCGGAGCAGGTGCACCTAGTCCTAGTTCAGCTCGCTTCAGCTCCACCTCTTTGTTGGCTTCTATTTCCTGTTGCCTCATCCTAGCTTCTCGCTCGTGTTCTTCCCTGCGTAGCTCTGCTTCTCGCTCTTGTTCTTCCCTGCTTAGCTGTGCTTCTCGCTCTTGTTCTTCCCTGCGTAGCTGTGCTTCTCGCTCCTCACGCTTCAGCTGTGCTTCTCGCTCCTCACGCTTCAGTTGTGCTTCTGCTTCTCGCTCTTCTTTGCGCTGCTGTGCTTCTCGCTCTTCTTTGCGCTGCTGTGCTTCTTCTCTCCTCAGCTGCGCTTCTCGCTCTTCTCGCTTCAGTTGTGCTTCCAGCTGCAACTTCATTATTTCCAGCTTAACGCTGTGCCTGCTGCCGCTGGATCCCCTGCTGCTCCCACCAATGCTCAGTTGTTCTCCCACACTGGCAGGTGTTTGTGGCCGTTCCTCCCCTAAAGCTTCGTCTCGTGCCCTGAGCTGAGCCATTATCTCTAGTCTTCTTTCACCAACTCTGGCAGATCTCAGCTTTATTCCAAAATGATCCGCTATTGCCTGTAAGTGTGCCTTGGTGCACACCTCCAGCACCTGTTCATCTCTAGTGTCAATAAACCTTGTTACTTTATCATCCTCCATCTTGTGCTATGAGTGATAACCTGCACCTGATCTCTAATACCACTGCCAATTACCACCACTGTAACCTTTATTCCGATCGATATCCTGGCGAGGTCGCCAATGTTGGGGTATTCAGTTCTTATCTCTTTGCTCTAGGTGAGCAACGATATCTCAAGGTCACTCACTGTAGCCCTGCGGGTCTTCACTCTAATCCTCTCGGCGCCACTGCACGCCAGGAGAGTATCCCAGTCAATCCCAACCGGCCTCTGATTGAGAAGGAGTGGGAACACACTTCTCGTTCACTTAACTGTTGTGTGGCCCGCCCCAACAATAGGGCTTTACTATTAACCACAAGGTCGCCAACTGGTGTTTTTGGTGTCCAGTAACACGTCAGTGGACTGGTTGAATTAGTGGTAGCCTTGGCAAGGTCACACTCAATAGATCAGAAATCAGGCAGGTACTTACTTTTATCACTCTTTGCTTTCCAGTATAATATAGCCACAAGATAAATGGAGGGGGATGATATAAACACAAAAGAATTTTGTATTTTACTTAAAATTCATGAAAGATGTCACAAGGTCATGTCAATACACAATCAGCTGATCCAGGCGAGAAATGTTCGTTCCCACGAATAATATGCGCTCACTAAATGGCAACACCTCCCCCTCTCGTCAATGTCATGATCAGCTGGGCGACCCCTTCCGCGCGAAAGTCTTTATTGCTTGTTCCTCTAGTGGCGCGCGCGCTGTTTCTTTAAGTTCCCAAAGATCACTAGAAGCTCGCACACTCGATATTGGCAACAATAGCACATATTACTTCGCTACACTGTATTTGGGCTCAAACAATCGTTTCTACAATAAATGCGACAATAATTCACTATAATGGTTTTACACACTGCCCTTTATTTCAATGGTAACTTATGGAGTATTTAACACTGGTGTTCTCTGTATTTCCTTTCGCGGGCGATAACACTATAAATCACTGCACTCACAAATGGTTATTCAATGCACGAACATGGACATATATAATGTAGATGAATCAGACATCAATCAATGGTAAATAAATAGTTACTGGGCACTTAGCCTAACTTCCAAATACTGGCATAATATTATATATAATTTATCACTATATGTTCACATTAAAGTCTCATGCAAGATATACAACACACAGTAAATTCATCACTTGTTCCGGGTGCCTGTACACACCAATAATAAACATAAATATTATAAGTACTCTTGATAGTACTATCCTGCACACTGGTGCCTTACTGTGACATTGGTGAGACTTGCTCACGACATACAAAATCCTCAGGCTAGATAATATAGCCGAATAATATAGCTAACTAAAGGGGAATGGGGAGGGAAACTAGAAACACCTACTTCCACCTATCCTCCGATGAGAGTTGAGTTGTAGCTCCTGGTCCTGGTGTCGGGAACGCCCCCACACACACATGTAGTCGTGTCCTCCAGGAAACCACTCGCTGTCCCACCGTTAGCGCGTCGTCTCCGTGCCTTCTTCCTTGCAGGTCCGTGCTCTTCCTCGACTTCTTGTAGGGTTGGAGTCGGTCTCCTGGCCGTCGACTTCTCCCAGCAACGGCTGCCGCCTACGTCTCAGCTGCAGTCGTCCGGATTCCCAAATAGTCCTCTTCTTCCTCTGCTACCCAGTGGCTCTGTCAGCCACTACGCCGTCACGAATGGGTGAACTGCCTCAGACGTCGCCTACGTCACTACACAGACTTCACTTCTTCTTGCACAGTACCTGACTGGAGCACTTGTTGCTCAATAACCGTCGATTCCCTCTAAGGTTCAACACATGAACTAGGGAAGACCTCACAGAGTACTGGCAGACTTCAGGTGACGCGTAAATCCACGGGAGCGGGAAACAACTGTCAAACTGACAGGACCAATCGTCGCACGTCCAACCTCCTTGACGTGTCGTGTCTGACTGCTGGCGCCAACGCGGCGCGCTGCCCGGACCCCCTTCCTTCGTGACGTCACTTTTGCCACGGGGGGTTTTCATTGGCTCCCTGTGCCACATTGCTGTCGGTGACCAATCCGGCGTCACTGACGTCACACCGTTTGGGCGGGGAAACAGGAGAGCCAGTGCCATCTTGGCTTCCTAAAGGGCCTAAACCACAGGCCAAAATAATATTGTTTCACAAATTTCTCGGCTCTCCGAAAACACTCCACTCTCCCACATATATCAAATTGATGCCTGCGACGTAAAGAACGCTTGGGTAAAGTGGACATGACTCTTACTGCAGGCGTGGGAGAAATATAAGGGGGGGGGAACACCGTCACACTAGCTAGCAGTAAATAGGTCAACCTGTCCTCTTAAAAAGAACGTCGCTTCTGGCCGTTTGCCGGTATGGCCGAATATGGACGTAACTTGAAAATGAAAATAAATTTTAGATTTTTTTTCAACAACAGTAAGTTAAGGGTCCTCTGACAGGTTAGGTGGGCAGGAAATTCTCGTAAAGTTTCAAAACGTAATGAAAAACGTTAATGGAAAGTTGCCTCTTCTAAGCTTGCCTAGTAAGCCGGACGACTCAAACAGAGAACAGAACAGTCGTCACTTTTGTGAGTCGATTTCATTTCAAATTACTTCCAAATTTGGCCATAGTGGGCATACAAGCCAAAAGTGACGTTATTTTTAAGAGGGTGTGTTGCATAGGTACCTGGGAGTTAGTCAGCTGTCACGGACTGCTTCCTGGGATGTGTAATTGTCTGGGAAAAAGTAAATTAATAAATAAATTAGTAGTTAGTAACAGTTCAGAGGCGGGCCACAAGAGCAGAGCTCAACCCCTGCAAGCACAACTAGGTGAATACCCAGCATGTATACTTTAGTCCTATCAACCTTGTTACGGCCCAATTGGGTCGCAACTGGGTTCTTCTCTGATATTATTAGAGTTTGGGTATCCGGCCCCAAGTTAGTAGTGGCTTTCAAGGGGTGTGTTCCGTAACGCAAGTAAATTAAAGGGGAAGGGATACAAATGCTCAGATATATATATATATAATCACCACCACCATAAATAAATATATAAACTGTCACACGGGGGGTATAAATACACAATGTACAGAATCGTCTTTCTCCGAAGACACGGGATGCTCCACGGTGCTCACGATGAGTAGCCTTGGTTCTCTTCGTCGTGGCCCATGATGAATCCTGTGATTCTTTCGGCGAATCTACCCCGGCCACAGGCCAGCCAAATCACAGTCCCACTGGGTGCACCATCGTGGAGGCCTTCAACCACAAATCCAGCCTGTAGCTGGCAGGTTCCGATCAGCTCCGCTGAGTAGGCCACTCCACGATCGATACTAGGGTTGCGAGCCCTAGGCAGGAGCCTCGTGTGATTCCGCAGATCACTCTCCTCTCTCTGCACCACAGTGGCCAGTCTCTCCCACCAGCCAGCACCCAGATAAGACGATTCCTGGTACTGCCACGTCACAGGCAGGCTAACGCACTCAATGAGTGTTCGTCCGGGGGTGACTCACAGCTTCTGCAGCAAACATGTGGAGAGACTATGGCTGCCTTGGGTAGACTGCCTCATCGTCCAATCGAGCAGTCCCAGGTCGACTCTGTAATCAGACACGTCATTAGTGTTGGGGACACTCTAGGGCACCTCACTTACAGGCTTAGACACAAACGTCCACCTATCCACTCCATAGATGGCGTTGCTGTCTAAGCGCCACCTCGCCAGAGGTAAGCAGCGGCTATGTTATGAGCTGACTAAGACGAGAATTCAGCCCCTGTGGCCGGTATATCCCGTCCTCACTAGATGGCGTCGTCCATTTGGAGGTGGTTTCGGGAGCTGACTCACAGATGGCGTGGTCGTCACAGGTCCGTGCTACGACGCTGGGCTTGGGTCGGTAACACCTCCCCACCAAAAGGAATTTGGTTTGGGTTTCTAAAAGAAAAAAAAACAAACCAAATTAGTACGTGGGTATAACTCCAAACGGACTCACGTACACTATGAACTGGAGTGGCGAGGATGTCTTGTCCACAGAACTGTCCTAACGAGAAACTCTGGCACAATGGCACCTTGAAGATAGAAGGCGATGACCTGCCTGATGTGATCTTCCGCACCTCCACTAAGATGTCAAGCAGGGGCATAATCTCACGTGTCCCGAGTAAGGATTGGTATAGACTCGATCTGGGGTGAATCGACACTTCCCAGTGTCGTGGCACCGATGATGGCTGGTCACAGACGGCATTTCTGGAACCGCTCCGGTGGTCCTTCAGGGAGACGGGAACCTGGAATACAGGGGTCTGATAATTTAGAGTGACAGCGATAGTTAAATCAGTACTCACAGCATACGCCTCTACTAGGTCCACACCTAGTCCCAACAGGGCTGCTCGTACATCGAAGATGGCATTTGCTCTGCCACTGTCAGGTCGACCAACGTTCCGTATAACGCTGCATCTAGGCTCAGCAATCACGCGGGGGGTGTCAACCTGTCGGAAACAGTCACTCATAATATCACCTCTTGTACCTCCTGTATCTACCATTACCTTCCAGGTCCCTTCTTCGACTGCAACACTCACAGTGCACGTCTGTAATCCCTGGGATCTCTTTACGATGTTCATGGGAGCCATCATCTGTCGGGTCGTCCACTGGTCCTTACTGAGAACACACATAAGAACAAAAAATACCGCTAGGAAACATTTGGTTAACTGAGGGATAAGCTTCCTGAGCCTGTAATGTCCATAGCCGGCTATATCCTTTAGCCTGGTTTGGACCGAAGAGGGCACTAGAACCTTCACACATACCTCACATACCTACGACGTCTGGGGAATCTCTGGCCGGTTCAATGAACGCTGTACCTTGCCATACTGCAAGTACTCAGGGGCCTTCACTCCAGACTCTAGGGTATCCGTGGGTGTTTGTACCCAAGGCCTCTCTTCTCGCTCAGTCGCTTCTGCCTCCTTAACCTCATGTTCCTTGTTGGGAGAAGAATCAGGAGACTCGGCTAGAATACTGTCAATCTGTAGGCGAGAGGAAGCAATAAACACGTTAACTAATTCCGGGTCCGTCTGTACCTGGATATTACCAATGCCTGCTGTTACCTCGGACCTTGCTGTTCCGGCTGACTCGTCCACAATCTTGGGATGATTGTTGCTCCAATCTGTCACCAAGTCGTTGGCTAGTATCACGTCAATCCCAGCTATAGGCAAGGTATCAACTACTGCTAACGCACATTTGCCGCTGAAGTAAGGCGAGTCTAGATGTACCGGCACTAAGGGGGCGACGTACTGCGTCCTAGGAAACCCAACCAGGACAACCTTTTGTCTCCCATCCACACTCACTCCCACGGGTAACGAGTTTCTCACGATCAGGGACTGGGCTGCTCCACTATCTCTGAGCACTACAACTGATCTACCAGTATGATCACTCAATACATACCCGCTTGAAGTGTGAGGGGCAAACAATCTTGGTTCTTCCTGAGTAGTCATAGACTGGCTTCCTGCTGGTGGTGTCACACAGCTCATCAACATTACCTCCCTACGTGGGCCGCTACCTCTTCTGCCTCGGCCCATAGCAGCTACATGCCCTTTCTGCCCACAAGTCCAACACACCATATTCCTCCTCGGACTCCGGTGTTTCGGACTGTTAGGACTGGTCCTTCGAGGGCTACTTGGGGGCGTCTTCACAGCACTTTGTGGGACGGGTCTCTCCTCTTCCTGACGAGGCTTACCAAACAGACGGGGGTAATTCTTCGGGACATACCTAGTGGAAGACCTATGTGTCAAGATGTATTCTTCGGCCATCGTGGCTGCTGCACTTAAGGTCTCCACCTGCTGTTCTTCTAGGTACGTCTTTAGATCTCCAGACAGACAGTCTTTGAAGTCCTCTAACAGTATGAGCTGCTCGAGGTCTTCTTTGGTCTCCACCTTCCGAGAGGCACACCACTCTTGGAAAAGCCGTTCCTTGATTGTGGCGAATTCGGTGAACGTGTGCTCCGAGGTCTTTTTCAGGTTCCTGAACTTCTGCCTGTAAGCCTCAGGTACCAATTGGTAAGCCATGAGCACTACCTTCTTCACCTTGTCGTAATCGCCGGAGTCATCAAGGGACAACGTGGAGTAGGCGATTTGGGCCTTCCCAGTCAAGACGGACTGTATCATGATGGCCCAATTCTCCTTTGGCCATTCCAAAGAGGCTGCAACCTTCTCGAAGGCTGCGAAGAACTTCGAAACTTCCTTCTCGTTGAACTTCGGGACCATTTTGATGTTCCTTACCGGATCGAAACTACTTGTTTCCATTGTTTGCCTCCCACCACCTAATCGCAATACTTCTAGCTCATGTTGTCTCTCTTTTTCTTTTTCTTCTCTCTCTCGCTCTTCTCTTTCTCGTTTCTCTTCTCTTTCTCGTTTCTCTTCTCTTTCTCGCTCTTCTCTTCTTTCTTCTCCTTCTAATTCTAAACGCCTTATCTCTAATTCTTTTCCCAGTCTCTCTCTTTCCATTTCTAATTTCTTATCTTCTCTCTCTCTCGCTTTCTCTTCTCTCTCTCTAGCAATTTCTAGCTTTTTCCATTCTAAGTAAGTAAACTTATATCCAGTTCACTCTCATCACTTTCGACATCACTGCCCTTACCTTCCTTTTCAGTGGAAGCTATTTTCTCACCTTCTTTTATACTATGTGCCTCGCTTTCCTTTTTCTCCTCGGCCTTCAAGTGTTTGTGAACCTTTGACAAGATCTCCACACGGGAATCACTGGCACGTATCTTTATCTCCAGATAGGCACTTACTAATACGAGTTCCTGTTTTCCCAGATATTTTAATCTGGCAAGACAGTCCTCCCTGTTCAGAAAGGCCTGAACATCGTCCAGATCGTCGATGGTCGCTTTTTCTGCCATTGTCACTTAGATGGAACACTAGCACTTAACACACCGCTTTCACTTTAGCACTTAACGCACCGAGCACTTCAGTTGCCACTGTTGCATGTAATTACACCGGGCACTGCGCTACGCAATATTGCACTTAATCACAGCGAGCACCGCACTCTACAATATTGCACTGAATCACACCGAGCACCGCACAGGACGTATAACATCCTAATAGTTACACACAGGGGGAATTATTTACAGGGGATTGCGCTACGTCACCACCCCTGTCAAACATGCTTGACAAGGGGTCGGATCCCGCTGGGGATGCCAATTATGTTACGGCCCTATTGGGTCACAACTGGATTCTTCTCTGAAGTTATTAGAGTTTGGGTATCTGGCCCCAAGTTAGTAGTGGCTTTCAAGGGGTGTGTTCCATAACGCAAGTAAATTAAAGGGGAAGGGATACAAATGCTCAGATATATATATATATAATCACCACCACCATAAATAAATATATAAACTGTCACACGGGGGGTATAAATACACAATGTACAGAATCGTCTTCCTCCGAAGACACGGGATGCTCCACGGTGCTCACGATGAGTAGCCCTGGTTCTCTTCGTCGTGGCCCACGATGAATCCTCTGATTCTTTTGGCGAATCTACCCCGGCCACAGGCCAGCCAAATCACAGTCCCACTGGGTGCACCGTCGTGGAGGCCTTCAACCACAAATCCAGCCTGTAGCTGGCAGGTTCCGATCAGCTCCGCTGAGTAGGCCACTCCACGATCGATACTAGGGTTGCAAGCCCTAGGCAGGAGCCTCATGTGATTCCGCAGATCACTCTCCTCTCTCTGCACCACAATTGCCAGTCTCTCCCACCAGCCAGCCGCCAGATAAGACGATTCCTGGTATTGCCACGTCACAGGCAGGCTAACGCACTCAACAGTGTTCATCCGGGGGTGACTCACAGCTTCTGCAGCAAACACGTGGAGAGACTATGGCTGCCTTGGGTAGACTGCCTCATCGTCCAATCCAGCAGTCCCAGGTCGACTCTGTAATCAGACACGTCATTAGTGTTGGGGACACTCTAGGGCACCTCACTTACAGGCTTAGACACAAACGTCCACCTATCCACTCCATAGATGGCGTTGCTGTCTAAGCGCCACCTCACCAGAGGTAAGCAGCGGCTATGTTATGAGCTGACTAAGACGGGAATCCAGCCCCTGTGGCCGGTATATCCCGTCCTCACTAGATGGCATCGTCCATTGGAGGGGGTTTCGGGAGCTGACTCACAGATGGCGTGGTCGTCACAGGTCCATGCTACGACGCTGGGCTCGGGTCCGTAACAAACCTCTGTAGTGTTATTAAGACCACCACAATAGTCTACTGACCAACCAGCAAGTATACTTTTGTCTTGAACATAGTCCTCGAGCAAAGTAAACTCAGTGTATACACACCGAGAAGCAGTTTACTCCTATAGGCGTATATGCATCCCGTGTGAGGAGAATTACCTCCTCTAGCTCATTGTTAATGTATGGAAGTGTAGGCCAAACTATAACCTCAGAGATAATTAGTAGGAAATGTAAATTAATTATCAGGGGGATATGAAACGTAATATAATTATCAGAAGAAAGCACTAAGCCAGTACTAATAAACAGCACTTGGAAAGGATATGGGTATATGCATTTGCATCATATCAATTAGAATTTATATAAGACCAGCTATCAACAGAAACCCAGAGGGTGAATTAGTGGACAATTAGATCTGGATAAGAGAATATAATCTATATAGGTGTTACCTACGAGGGAGAGTGTGGGTAAAGAAGCCAACAGGGAGAGTAATCGTACGGAAGACAACAATTGGAGTGTTGGTAAGGAAGCAACAAGGGAGTGTAAGGAAGGAAGCCATCAGGGAGAGTGTTGGTAGTGAATCCAAAAAAGGAAGTGTTAGTAACGAAGCCAACAGGGGAAGTGTTGGTGTGCAAGCCAACAAGTGGGGGGGGGGATGTTGATGAGGAAGCCAACAAGGGGAGTGTTGAAAGAAAGCCAGCAAGGGAGATTGTAGGTATGGAAGCCAACAACCAAAAGTGTTGATAAGAAAGCCAACCAGTGGAATGTTAGAAAGGAAGCAAAAAATGTAGTATTAGTAAGGAAGCCAACAGGTGGAGTGTTGGTAAGGAAGCCAACAGTGTTGATATGGAAGCTAACAAGGGGAGTGATAGTGAGGAAGCCATCAAGAGGAGTGTTAGTGAGGAAGCTAACAGAGGAAGTGTTAGAAAGGAAGCCAACAGGGGGAATGTTGGTAAAGAAACTAACTGGGGGAGTGTTAATCAGGAAGCCATCAGGAGGAGTGTTGGTGAGGAATCCAAAAGAGGAAGCTTTGGTGTGGAAAATTCCCACATCATATACAAAAACTCTAATGTAACAGCCATAAAATGCAGTTAATTAACATTAGTGCATGTAACTAATAAATACATTAGTTAGCCATAAAAATAATACAGAAAACGGGAAAAGCCGCTACATATTCTTCTTAAACGTTTCTAATTAATGTTACACTAATCATCTTCCAGTCTCAGAACTGACAACACAATAAACAAATTATTGCTATTAATCATATATTCAATAAAAATTAGTAGTTAAATATAGTAAATAAGTCACTTCTCTTGAATTAAACCCGCCGTTTCTGGACGGGTCGAGAGCGGGGAGGGAAGAGAGCAGTGATGGTAAACAAAGGCACTGAGAGTCAAGTGTTGTTGTTGTGGTAAATATTGAGCCCACAAGGGGGCCTCCCACAACACAAATTAACTCCAGCAAGACCCAGACCACAACATGACTCATATTAGTCACAATTTGTTGTCAAGTCTAATGCAACTTGCAGAACAAGGAAAGTGCAGTCGTTTTTTCTATTAGTACTATTATTATTGCCAAAAATAGTTAAATGCAGCTTAAATCGTTAAGCTGCATGAAACACCACCCACAATGGTAAGTGTGTCTAATTGAACACATTTATGTGCAACAATTGAAGTATATATGTTCTTGTTAAATGTATCGTTTCCCAGGTATATTGTGAGCACGCCAGAAATTAGTAGAGTTGTACTATCCCAGGACAGATTCTGTGGTGAGAGTGATGGACACCGCCTTGACCACTATCTACGTGAATGTGAACACCTGAGAGACATTAGAAATATGTGTAGAATAATAAACCCCACATTGTTTGAGTTAGGAAAACACTATTTGTCAAATATTGATATTGTTCTTAAAAGATTTCCCCATTTTGCACCCGCAAGATAACGTAAGCTTTTAGGGGTTGACAGATGTTAATCTTCTTGTTTGAGGAGCTGTTCACTTGAGACAGTTAAGCAAGTCCCAGCTGTGACTGAGAGCAAGTGACAGGATGAACAACCCAGCGGGTTTTCTTCCTATTGGGGAGTGTTGTACATGCTGCTATGGCGGTGTGTCCACTCACAAGATGAGTGGCGCTGCCCAATAAACTCGCCCCTTGGGGCAAAATTAAAAAAAATCCCACGACCCACGGTCGTCATCAATGCACATTCAGGACGGACCACATGTGGAGGACTAAGTCCCATGCCAGAGGACCAGCTCTCACACGTCACAACAGCTTAGGCTATATAAATTTTAACTAGACAGTAGTAGTGTAGTTTAACATCTTAGACAAAATCTAAATTTTAATTACAGTAAGAAAATATGAAACCCCGCAAAATGTGTGAAGAGAGGTTTACTGTTGATAATAAATTATAAAATACAGTTCACTTATAAGTAAAAATTAAAATTAAATACAATTTTTTGAATTAATAATCAAATCTATCACCGGTAGATTTTCCCACAGTTGATAAGGAAGCCAACAGAAGGTGTGTTGGTAAGGAAGCCAACAGGTTAGGTGCTGGAAAGGTTAAGTGTTGCTGTCAGGCCGTGCAGGGGTGAGTGTTGATGCTGTCAGGCCGTGCAGGGGTGACTGCTGATGCTGTCAGGCCTGGGAAAACCCTGCATTAGTTATGATTCCTGGCAGTTTTGTTTCTGTGAGTCATATTATATCTGGATTCTCTTCTTGTGCTCTTTCCCAAATTTCATTTGCTTTGTTATCCCATCTATGTTTGAGTACATTACTTTGAAGCTGCCTTTCTTCTGTCCAATCTCAGTGTCCTTTGATGCTCCTGCAGTAGGGAGACAGTGAGGGGTCTGAGATGGGACGGCATGGAGAGTCTAGGAAGGGGGACTAGGATGATCTGGGAAAGGGAGGGGGTGGAATCTGGAATAATGGAGTCTTGAATGGTCTTTGTTGCTGGGGCTGGATGGGTCTGGGATGGGAGGGCGTGGAGAGTCTAGGAAGGGTAGATCAGGATGATCTGGTGGGGGGGGAGGGTCTGGAATATGAGGGCCTTGGATGGTCTGGGATGGTGGAGCTGAGAGGGTCTGAAATCGGGGGGAGGGGGGGGGCAATGAGGACATGAGATGGGAGAGCTGGGAGGACATGGGGTGGGTGGGGAGGGAGGTCACGGGTTGGGGAATGAATGGGAACCCGGTGACGAGAGGGATGGAGTAGGAAGGGGAGCCTTTTTTTTTCCTTTTTTTGAGTAAAGAGGAATGAGAGGCATAGGTGAAGTGGGAAATACAGTGAGAGGTATGAAAGCAGGCGGGCTGTCCGCCTTGCTGACATCATGTGTGGGTGTTGGCAGCTAAGCTAAGCTGGCTCCCTCTTGTCAGGGAGCTGTGAGTATGTGAAAGGTTCTTCACATGTGTTTCACCATATATGGATGTCCATAGATGAATACTGTGTAGCATTCATATATACACACTCCGATGCTTCCACACATGTTGTTCTGTTTGAGGCTTTTTATTTTATTATTATTATTTATCGAGTTGTTCATACATAAATATTATTTATCGAGTTGTTCATATATACACATATATGAACTGTTCATATATACACATATATGAACTGTTCATATATACACATATATAACTCATCTGGGGATTATATACTGTGGGGCGGGGTTTTCGTCCAGAGAATCGAGGCTCTTGGGCCACCAGCTGTGGGAGCGGGGCATCTCATCTTGGAGTAATCTTTCAAACATTGGGTCCTCTAACATTTGGATGGTGTTCCACACCCTGATGGCTTGGTGCTGCACTCTGATGTTTAGTGGCTGTATGTTCAGGAGTTCGTGGAGCTCCTGGATTGTCTGATCATATAGTGTCGGAAAATCCGACACCATTTAATAATAATATCATACAGACAGATAAGAGCTGTGTTGTATAAACAAGTTAACCATAGAAAACGTAACTTGTAGTGGAATTACCGTCTATAGAAAACGGGATATCATCACCACATACTATTATAATTCACCAGCTATTTTGCTGGGAATTATTCTTAAATACATTAGTCTTTGGACTTTACCATCATAAAAACATCTTATATAAATTAACTTAATTATCAATATTAAAGTAGAGTAAATGTGACCCTTCTATCACTTTCTGACATGTGGACAATGTAAGCCAGGCGTCAGAGGGAGGAAGGAGGGGCAGCCATTGTTGTGTCACCTCCGAGACGTGTGGAGCAAATTTGGCTCCTATCATATCTGGACAATGTCGGCCAGGCGTCAATAGTATGGAGTGTTAGATGCAGCCATTGTTTATTGAGACCAGAGGCTCACACGGGAGCAAATTCAGCTCCTGTTAATTTTACTTGGACGTAGTGTTATGGAACCCAAAGGTGTACCATTTTCAACACACTGTCAACAAATTCAAGTTAAGTGTTCTTTCCGAAACCCATTATCTATCATTAGTGGCCATTAATGTCATTGGGTAGGGTTAGCCGGTTAGAACGCGAAATCGCCTCATACTAAAGGTAATTAAGCCAGGTCTTTATTGTTCCATGTACTGTACAGTTTTCTCTGATATAGCTTGTCATATATAGGTATCTGGCTTCACAGCTAGCGCACTTTTGACAGGTCAAGACGAGGATGCAAGATTTTGTGCACCAGTTATTGGGTGATGGAAGCTACCTCAAAGAGGATAATTTGGTGTCTACACCCTAGTTATACCTGGTGGACTAACCTGCTGTACTATAAGATAAGGAACCTCTTCAATGTATGTAGTTAATTCTGTAGTTTGATTGGCTGCATACATATAAATATAAACCCCCCCTAATGTGTAGAGGAACGATTTGTGAGATTATGAGATTATTGCAGAAATACAGTCCACTTATTATACAAATTGCTATCGAAGTATATAAATTAACGTAAATATAAATTCATATAAATTAAATAAATATAAATCTCACAGGTCGGTTCCCACATTATTTGGTCCTTCGAACCGGATGACGGATTATTTGATCCTTTGAACCCACATTTGGTCATCTTAGTACCGGATGAACCAGTTAACCAGTGGATTCATTAAATAAACTAGTGCAGTGTGATTTAAACAAAGCAGTCAAAGACGGAAGCGTAGCCTCGAGGGAGCTCAGGAGCCTCCCTCAGCCGAGTTCAGCTTCGTCAGCGGTTTCATGCACACCCACAGATATTTGGTGGCGTGTTATTTCGTGAAATGACAGCGCTAATATAGAAGCCAGCCAAATTAGTGGCTGTGTCCTCGCAAGATTGTTCACGGATTTCGTGGTGTTACATTTCGCGAGAGATTATCTACGAATTTTGTGGACTTTATTTCGCGAGGTCACTAATAATATTTAATACTTCTAGATAATATTAGAAGTTTCATAGAGGCTAATTAAGAGGCTATTATCAATAATTGTATATATTATTTCTCCAAAATAGAGAATTATTTAATATATATTGCACTAGTGATCACAGTATAATATTTACTAATTGCCAACCCACAACAGGGTAGGATATTACCATTGACTAGTTGAACTATTATCGTTCATCTTACTCCCATTATTACCATAGTCAGTTGTACTATATTGAATAACCTAACACCATTAATGAATGGTCCAGACCCTATTTTGGGTGTAATTTTTATCAACTCGAGTTGAGTTGTGTATATATAATAATTTACTTATGATCATTACACCTTTGAGTGATTAATTAGTGTCTCTACCATCCTGGGGTGATATAGAAGAGCTAACCTAAAGGTACTTCCAGTGACACTGGTTTATCACTCAAATCATTAGTGTGGATGATTGTATATATATAATGTGTATTAATTTTAAGTGCTAACCTCTAGTAGAGGTAGGATTATTGCCTAGTATTATAGACTGTGGGTTGGTTGGTGTTGTCTTCGTTGATCCTTCTCTACGGACAACCCAACCCACAACTCGGTAGAGTGCTTATACTAGGAGATCACCCTTGGCGCTTCTGGCTCTTGGAGAGGGGCTCAACGTCACACGTTTAGGGGATGCGGCTCCAACATTTAGCCTCGTTGTCACGTGCACACACCCACTCGAGCCGCTGTGACTCCCCACTCTCTCCCTAGGTGATATGATCTCCTCAAACCCCTTTTTGACTTACTAGTATTACCTTTTACCCTGTCCACAGCAGTGGTTCTTGGTTCTTTCTCTCTTCCTCTCTCCTTCTTTACTACCTCCTGGGAAGCCTCACTAGGACAAGGGCAAACACCAGCAAATTGTGACACATTTACTGGACCAAGCACATACACAATACATACACACATATAATAATAATGAATCCTATACTCTATAATATCACAATCAGGTTGCACTCCAACACCATCAGGACTCTATTATCAGCTTATCAAGTGGTATCCTATCTCCTGGTTCCCCACCTGATACTATCAACCTCCTCAAATTGACCAAGCCTACGTACACTGTTGCACCATCAGCAAGATAACATATATATATAGAAAATCAGCATTTGAATGCAATAACATATACCAGTATAAATGTTCATTGATACTTCAGTATAAAAAAACTCCTTGACATAAGAATGCCAACAGTCACTCACCTCTCACTGCGTCTTGCACGCTAATGACAACCAAACACTATCAACTCCCTACTAGTACTCCACCAGAACTTCCCCTTCCACCTCTGGAAGTTCACAACCCTAATATCCTTAGGTTCTTCCGGGCTTCACTACCAGGATCCTCTGCAGCTCCTCCAGGCTGCTATCATGAAGTTTTCTCGAGCAACTAAGGTGCTCCACCCTTCTGCTAGGTTCCTCCACAGCTCCCTCGGCTGCTACACCATGAAGTTTCCTCGAGCAACTATGGTGCTTCACCACCTCTACAGAAGCACGTGACACTCCTCTTCACTGCTGCTTCTCCTCACAGCTCGAGGTCCTCTGCTCCACTACCTTTGGAGTCTCATCAATTACTTCATCTGCTGGCTTCGAAGTTCTCAGCAACTTCTTCCCCAAAAGACAAACCTGCAACCCATCGACGTTCCAATAAAATGTTCCCCTTTAACACATAAACAAAAATAACCACACAATATGCTTGCCTCAAACCTCTATCTGTCCTCTACATACAGTGAGAGTGGACTCCCCCGTTTTGGGCGGGTCCATACTCCACCTCGCCTGGCGGCGGTCCTCACTCGCTGGGAGGGTCTTCCTCCATCCGGAGCCAGGCTCCCTCAGTCGTCCCCCAGCGCTCAGAGGGGGCGGACGTCGCTCCGTGTTCCTCCCTCTCCACTCTCTTATTTCAGGCTTTCTGCCTTATTAAAACATGTCTAACTTATAAATAAACATTGCTACTGTCGCTGGGCACACGACCAACTACAAGTGATCACTATGAACTGGCGTATATCGTGCTTACCACAGATTAATTGGTCGAGGGCGCTTTCCCTCTGACGGCGTCTGGTCAGGGCGCTCCCACGGCCCACAATAATGCTTCTGGGCGATTTAATATCTGCTCGTCGACCAGGACTTGAGACCACAACGTTCCCAGCTCGATTCCACAGCTGGTACGTCCGCACACTTCTCTTCTCTTCGAGATATATCACTAGGGGTTCCCTTCTGGCGGGAGCTCAAACGGAGCGCGGCTTCCCCCTGCGATGTCTGGCACTCAAGTGAGGTCAAGGTCCTCCGGAAGCGAGCCTCACGCCTCCAGCAAAATGTCCACATCTCCTAGCCCGTCATTTATCTATTTTCTTCTGCATTGCCCATAATCTCAAACTGTTACACATATCCAACCAGCCATTTTACATATGGGTTATCACCTCAATATTTGCTAGACCTTCTAGTTAGGTCAGGCTTGCTGAATAACTCTCAAGAAGGGAGACTCGTTTCTCCTGCAGGCTGAGATCATAACACTCCCCTCCCCTTATTTTTGAGAGTTATTCCAGTGGCAAAGCTCGGGATAATACATCCGCCACCACACTGTCTCGTTCTTCACCCCATATACTCTCTTAGGAGTCTACAATTAGTTCGTTGCACCTTGCAACATCTGGCTCACAACTCTCCAGAAACATGGTCTTCTCACAAACGATTTGACTTCTCTGGCACCTCTTGGCTAGGCTGTCCTCCTTGGACGCCTGCAATCCATTGGTCCACTCTACTTACTGTCTCCACCCTCCGTTTCCTCGTCTTCTTCTCTTCACGTCCAGAGTCAGACATCTGCTGTCTGTACCTCCTCTGTCGTCTTCACACTTCCATCTACTGCCATTATACTTTCGTCTCCTGTCATCATACTTCACTCCCTGGTCTTCACCGACGATCCTCCCTTTCGTCTCCTCATTTATCCGAGACCTCATCCTGTTTGACTTCCATCGAGTCCTCGGCTTTCCCCTATCCCTCCATGCTTGTATCATCCTCTTTTCACATTTTTCACTTCTATACCACTCCATTTCTTCTCCTTCAACTCTTCTTCGTTCCCTAAAAGTTTCTTCGAGCGCTGTACTACATCCAACAGCATTCGACCGTACGCGTCGTCTTGCCTCTCCCAGAGTGCTCGTAAGCATCTCTCCACACATACTGTCTCTTCTCCTTTCATTTTCCCGGCTATTACTCTTCTTCACTATCTCTCCTCCACGTTTTCTGTGAAACATGTCGACTCCTGACATCTCAAACAACTTAACTCCACTATCCCTATGCCTCTGTGCTCGTGGACCACTTGACGCTATACTCCCGTCCTCAGTATGTCCACATCTTTCCTCATTTCTACTCAGCACAGTTGCATTCACCTTCCGACTCTTAATTTCAGCAGTCTGGGCTCTACTCAGGTCAACTCTCTTCACAGTATTCTTCTTCGGCTGGGTCATCCTCACTTTTGACCTCACCGAGACTTCATTTTCCTGGGCTGGACCTTCATCAAACAGCCACGCTATGTCTATATCGATCTCTTCCACCGGCTGAATCGACACTGTCTCACCTTCTCCAGTGTCTTCCTCGTCGGCCACCTCTGCCTTCGTCACTACCGAGACAGGGTTTTCAATGGCTTGGCGGTCTCCTGACTCATCTCCCCGGATGTCAGTCAGGTTCACACTCTCAGGTGTCCCACCCGTGCAGTGGCCTTCTGGGCACTCCTCTGGCACAGTCTCCGCTACGACTCTCGGCAACACCTTTGTCCCGCACAAGTCATTCCCCAGGACCACTTGGACTCCTGGAATAGGTATGTCGGGGCACACTCCCAACATCACCTCTGCCGACACATTTTCCGACCTTAGCTGGACAGTACAAATGGGCATGTCACTCTCCGACAATAACCCATATACCCTCATCTTACTCCTGCCAGCTAACCGTCGATCATTCCCAATCAGGCTTCTCGTAATCAAGCTCTGATTAGCTCCGGTATCTCTTAAGATACCAACTTCTACCTCAGGTTGGCTTCCTACACTGATCCAACCTTTGCTCATGAACGGCCTATACCTCTCGTTCACTAAGTTCACTTTCTGTGGTTTGTCTCGGAACACATTAGTATATTTACTTCGGGGGTCACACATGGCCAGGGTCACAACTCTCTTGCCCTGCCGACAATCTCGCATCACGTGACCCAATCCGTTACAATTGTAACATCTCATCTGGGAAAAGTCTCTTCTATATGTACCAGAGTAGCTCTGACTCTGTCCACTCACATGAGAGTTCCTCGGGCCAGGCACACTACCTGCACTCTGTGGGGTTTTACTGGACTCTCGATTTCCAGGATAACGATTAGTTTCTTGTTTAGCTCCTCCATCTTCACTTTCAGACGAAGTGCGCGACCTACTCTTCTGAGTTTTAGGGTACTTACTTTTATCTGCCCATTTATCAAAATTTTTCTCACCCCAGACTCTTCTGGGTCTTTCATAATTTCTTCCTCCCCAGACTCCACTGGGTCTGCCATTGCTGCGTCTCACCTCGCTTCTCACTCTGTTTTCCCTTAAGCTCTTGTACGCTTCAGTAATCATATCCGCCCTATCTGCGGCATCTTTCACCTCCTTTATCCCTGCTTCTTGGATCTTGAACTTTGTTTCGGGATGCATCATCTCCAAGAACTTCTCCATGACCATCAGTTGCTTCAGGTCAGCGTAAGATCCAACTCCAGCAGCCTCAATCCACTTCTGGAATCGTCTTTCCAGATCTCTTGCTGTCTCAGCAAATGTACATGCTCCAACTTTGATCATTTCTCTGAAACGCTTCCTATAAGCTTCTGGGGTTAACTGAAACGAGCGCAATATGCTGCTCTTTACTGTGGCGTAATCTTGGCACTCTTCCAGTGACAATTGGGTGTATGCCTCCCTGGCTGCACCGGTCAATCTTAACTGGACCAGCTGGGCCCATTCCTCCTGTGGCCACTCCTTGATACTGGCTACTTTCTCAAAATGCTCGAAGAAACTCTCTGCCTCTTCGGGCACAAACAAGGGAATGTCCTTCTCCCTAACCCTAACATCTGGTGGGTGTGATACCTGGGTGGTGCTCTCTGGCAACCCATGTTCAATCCTTTGTTCAGCCAAGGTTCTATTCGCTTCTATCTGCATTTGTTTTGTTCTCTCTTTTTCTTTTTCCACCTCTAGCCTTGCTTTCTCTTTTTCTATTTCCAGTCTGGTTTTTTCTTTTTCTACTTCCAGCCTGGTTTTTTCTTTTTCCTTCTCTGCTTCATTTTTCATCTGGAGTTCTAATTTCATCTTTTCCAGCTGGAACTGTCTCTCCTCACGCTGCATCTGGAGCTCTAACTGGAATCTCTCCAAGCTCCTATTTCGGCTACTCCTGCTACTGCGGCTACTCTTGCTGCTCCTACTCGATCCCTGGGATCTCACTTCATCCTGCCCATCATCCTCCTTTCTACTTTCAGCTCCTTTTTGGGCTCCTTGTTCTGCCGCTTCATTTTTGGCTCTTAACTGCCTCAGGATCTCATCCTTCATCCCAGCTACTTTAGATGCTCTCAACCTGATGCCACATTTTTCTGCTATTTGCTTCAATTGATCCCTCGTGCAACCTTCTAAATCCTCAGGCTTGCCTGACTCCACAAACGCTTGCACCTTATCCATCTTTGTCCTGTGAGTCTTCCCAAGAGAGAATATACACCTGCGATCACACAGTTTATCTCAGCAAGGGTGTACAAATCCACTCTTGGACAGGGTGTGGGTGTGTCAGTTCACTCTCCCGGACAGGCCCCCAATTTATTATAGACTGTGGGTTGGTTGGTGTTGTCTTCGTTGATCCTTCTCTACGGACAACCCAACCCACAACTCGGTAGAGTGCTTATACTAGGAGATCACCCTTGGCGCTTCTGGCTCTTGGAGAGGGGCTCAACGTCACACGTTTAGGGGATGCGGCTCCAACATTTAGCCTCGTTGTCACGTGCACACACCCACTCGAGCCGCTGTGACTCCCCACTCTCTCCCTAGGTGATATGATCTCCTCAATCCCCTTTTTGACTTACTAGTATTACCTTTTACCCTGTCCACAGCAGTGGTTCTTGGTTCTTTCTCTCTTCCTCTCTCCTTCTTTACTACCTCCTGGGAAGCCTCACTAGGACAAGGGCAAACACCAGCAAATTGTGACACATTTACTGGACCAAGCACATACACAATACATACACACATATAATAATAATGAATCCTATACTCTATAATATCACAATCAGGTTGCACTCCAACACCATCAGGACTCTATTATCAGCTTATCAAGTGGTATCCTATCTCCTGGTTCCCCACCTGATACTATCAACCTCCTCAAATTGACCAAGCCTACGTACACTGTTGCACCATCAGCAAGATAACATATATATATAGAAAATCAGCATTTGAATGCAATAACATATACCAGTATAAATGTTCATTGATACTTCAGTATAAAAAAACTCCTTGACATAAGAATGCCAACAGTCACTCACCTCTCACTGCGTCTTGCACGCTAATGACAACCAAACACTATCAACTCCCTACTAGTACTCCACCAGAACTTCCCCTTCCACCTCTGGAAGTTCACAACCCTAATATCCTTAGGTTCTTCCGGGCTTCACTACCAGGATCCTCTGCAGCTCCTCCAGGCTGCTATCATGAAGTTTTCTCGAGCAACTAAGGTGCTCCACCCTTCTGCTAGGTTCCTCCACAGCTCCCTTGGCTGCTACACCATGAAGTTTCCTCGAGCAACTATGGTGCTTCACCACCTCTACAGAAGCACGTGACACTCCTCTTCACTGCTGCTTCTCCTCACAGCTCGAGGTCCTCTGCTCCACTACCTTTGGAGTCTCATCAATTACTTCATCTGCTGGCTTCGAAGTTCTCAGCAACTTCTTCCCCAAAAGACAAACCTGCAACCCATCGACGTTCCAATAAAATGTTCCCCTTTAACACATAAACAAAAATAACCACACAATATGCTTGCCTCAAACCTCTATCTGTCCTCTACATACAGTGAGAGTGGACTCCCCCGTTTTGGGCGGGTCCATACTCCACCTCGCCTGGCGGCGGTCCTCACTCGCTGGGAGGGTCTTCCTCCATCCGGAGCCAGGCTCCCTCAGTCGTCCCCCAGCGCTCAGAGGGGGCGGACGTCGCTCCGTGTTCCTCCCTCTCCACTCTCTTATTTCAGGCTTTCTGCCTTATTAAAACATGTCTAACTTATAAATAAACATTGCTACTGTCGCTGGGCACACGACCAACTACAAGTGATCACTATGAACTGGCGTATATCGTGCTTACCACAGATTAATTGGTCGAGGGCGCTTTCCCTCTGACGGCGTCTGGTCAGGGCGCTCCCACGGCCCACAATAATGCTTCTGGGCGATTTAATATCTGCTCGTCGACCAGGACTTGAGACCACAACGTTCCCAGCTCGATTCCACAGCTGGTACGTCCGCACACTTCTCTTCTCTTCGAGATATATCACTAGGGGTTCCCTTCTGGCGGGAGCTCAAACGGAGCGCGGCTTCCCCCTGCGATGTCTGGCACTCAAGTGAGGTCAAGGTCCTCCGGAAGCGAGCCTCACGCCTCCAGCAAAATGTCCACATCTCCTAGCCCGTCATTTATCTATTTTCTTCTGCATTGCCCATAATCTCAAACTGTTACACATATCCAACCAGCCATTTTACATATGGGTTATCACCTCAATATTTGCTAGACCTTCTAGTTAGGTCAGGCTTGCTGAATAACTCTCAAGAAGGGAGACTCGTTTCTCCTGCAGGCTGAGATCATAACACTAGTGAGTGCAGAATTTACCCTAGGCTACCATTAGTGTTTGTTCAGTATTATGAGCAGCCCAAGTACAAGTCCCACAAGGCTTCACCAACTAGCCAGTATGGATAATGCAGGGAGAATGAAAAGAACCCTTGCAGGTCTTAAAGGCCACTTAACAAGACAGATCAAGAAATGTGAAGATTTGTCACAACAATCAACAGTTGATTATGCTGACCTGGAAAGCTATTATCAAGCAGCTGCAGGTAAATTTGAGCAAATCAAATGTCAAATAGCAACATATGTGGCTGAACTTGCCAATACCAATTTATCAGAAACAGAAATAGACGACATTATGGTTGATCTTGCGAATTATGAAGATCACACTCAGGCCAAGTTACAGCCTTATGTCAAATTAATTGCCCAGAACAAGGCAACAGCAACAACAACAACAGTTGCATCTAATACGAGTCAAGCAGAAGCTCGACTCCCTCCAATTAATTTACCCACTTTCTCAGGAAAAGATGAGGAAGATTGGGATGAATTTTGGAACAAATTCGTTGACCTTGTAGACTCAAAACAATCTTTACCAAAGAGTAGTAAATTCTCTTATTTGCAAGGCCAATTATCAGGTGAGGCTAAAACAGTAGTATCCCATCTGAGATTAACTAATGACGGCTATGATCTGGCAGTAAAACTCCTCAAGGATAATTATGCTGATCCAGAAGTAAGAACATCACATTTAGTTCATGAGCTGTTGCATTTACCCCCACCGGAGGCTTCAGCTGATTCACTCCAAGTCTTCAAGCTGGAGGTAGAATCATTGATCAATGCCCTCAGCCTGACAGCAGATACAAACGGGGCTGAGTGGGTCTTGAAAATAATTGTCCAGGAGAAAATACCTAGGGACATATTGAGACAAATGAGTGCTCATTATAATAAAAGTATATTATCCATGAATGAAATATCTGAAGGTTTAAAGTCAGTAGTTCATCAATTACGAACACATGACAAATTAAAACCACCAAGTAAACCCTCAGAAACCAATAATAGTAAACCACAGAGTACCAAAGGTACTCCAAATCAATCTAGACAATATAATTCAACACCAAAGTGGAACAGTAGCAGTGTGGGCGTATATGCAGTGGGACCCTCCAAGCCTATAGTTACTGTGTCACCCAAGAACGTGACACCAAAGGGTACTGGAAGCTATGGAACATGTTTGTTCTGCAATGAGAAACATTCAATGTACCACTGCCCTAATTTTCCTGATAGTGACGCCCGTGTTGAGCGACTCAAAGATTTGCAACATTGCACGAGGTGCCTCAGGAAACATAACATCAAGGACTGTGATACCCAATTACACACCTGTAATAGGTGTAACAAAGGTCAACACCATGCAGCATTGTGCAGAGACACCAAAACAACGTCTCCAAACCCCAAGGTGGAAGATAGCATTCCCACCACAGTACAGTACTGCAAGGTGCAACCAACAAAGAGTGTCCAATCGGCAAAGTCTAAAGGTAATACGACTTTGCCTACTGCCCAAATTACCATCCTGAATAAGAGGGCCAAGGTCCATACCCGTGGGTTGTTTGACCAAGGATCCCAGAGAACATATATCACCAAAAAGTTGGCAGAAGAACTACAATTAAGGCCTGTAGCCCAGATGTCATTCAATATCTCAGGGTTTATAACAGATGCAGGACCTCAAGTCTACCAGGTGGTACAACCATCAGTACGCTTAGGCAGGTACGTCTGTCGAGTACAAGCCATTGTGGTGGACAAAATACCAGTAGACCTACAAGTTCAAGGTCTGAGAGCAACAGCCAAATTCCTGAGAAATAGAGGAATAAAATTGGCAGATAATATTAAGTCTGATCACCTCACCGACTTCGGTCTCCTTGTAGGGACAGACTATTGTCATCGATTCATCGGTAGCCCTACTAAATATCAGGGTATAACCATGTTAAACTCTGCAGGAGGTAAATTACTCTCAGGCCCAGTATCAAGCCTGAGGAGACCTATGCCTGCAGATAAACAATACCAGTAGAAATCTAAATTTGTCAGCTGATTATATTTCTCCAGTAGCATTATACTAAGGAGATTACAGCTGACTATACCAACAGAAGTTGATGTTAGTATCATCATTTGAAGCTGAAGATGAGTTCATGAGGCCTCAGTGGCAAATCAGTGAACAGTAGCCTAAAACAGCTACAAGTCACTGCGACCAATGTCACTGATCCCACTGCAGTCTCAGAACCATACTTTACTTTAATGATGAGCTATTCAATCTTCTGAATCAATTAACTAAATTAAACCCCAATAAATCTGATGACTGATTTGATACATTTATTATTTAATCAAGATGTATTCCATGGGCCTCAGTGTTTATATATCAGTGACCAGTTACCTGAAGAAACTTCAAGTTATATCTAATGTCACTGATCTCACTGCAGTCCCTGAATCATACTTGACTGTAGTACTTGATCACATCCAGTCTTCTGGGTTAAATAATATGTAATAAGGCTTGAATATTAGCCTTTCAAGAGTTGACAGGGAAATGAAATCGCATTAGACTTCTAACCTCTACAACTCTAGTACGGGACATCCGTCCTGTACGAACAGACACACAAATGTGTGATTACTAACTACTAACATCAAATTAATCTAATAATTCGAAGGAGGAGTATCGGTGTTCGTCTGTTCTAATTAGGACTTCGACCCGTGAGCAGCCCCCTGGGGAATTATGTCGGAAAATCCGACACCATTTAATAATAATATCATACAGACAGATAAGAGCTGTGTTGTATAAACAAGTTAACCATAGAAAACGTAACTTGTAGTGGAATTACCGTCTATAGAAAACGGGATATCATCACCACATACTATTATAATTCACCAGCTATTTTGCTGGGAATTATTCTTAAATACATTAGTCTTTGGACTTTACCATCATAAAAACATCTTATATAAATTAACTTAATTATCAATATTAAAGTAGAGTAAATGTGACCCTTCTATCACTTTCTGACATGTGGACAATGTAAGCCAGGCATCAGAGGGAGGAAGGAGGGGCAGCCATTGTTGTGTCACCTCCGAGACGTGTGGAGCAAATTTGGCTCCTATCATATCTGAACAATGTCGGCCAGGCGTCAATAGTATGGAGTGTTAGATGCAGCCATTGTTTATTGAGACCAGAGGCTCACACGGGAGCAAATTCGGCTCCTGTTAATTTTACTTGGACGTAGTGTTATGGAACCCAAAGGTGTACCATTTTCAACACGCTGTCAACAAATTCAAGTTAAGTGTTCTTTCCGAAACCCATTATCTATCATTAGTGGCCATTAATGTCATTGGGTAGGGTTAGCCGGTTAGAACGCGAAATCGCCTCATACTAAAGGTAATTAAGCCAGGTCTTTATTGTTCCATGTACTGTACAGTTTTCTCTGATATAGCTTGTCATATATAGGTATCTGGCTTCACAGCTAGCGCACTTTTGACAGGTCAAGACGAGGATGCAAGATTTTGTGCACCAGTTACTGGGTGATGGAAGCTACCTCAAAGAGGATAATTTGGTGTCTACACCCTAGTTATACCTGGTGGACTAACCTGCTGTACTATAAGATAAGGAACCTCTTCAATGTATGTAGTTAATTCTGTAGTTTGATTGGCTGCATACATATAAATATAAACCCCCCCTAATGTGTAGAGGAACGATTTGTGAGATTATGAGATTATTGCAGAAATACAGTCCACTTATTATACAAATTGCTATCGAAGTATATAAATTAACGTAAATATAAATTCATATAAATTAAATAAATATAAATCTCACAGGTCGGTTCCCACATTATTTGGTCCTTCGAACCGGATGACGGATTATTTGATCCTTTGAACCCACATTTGGTCATCTTAGTACCGGATGAACCAGTTAACCAGTGGATTCATTAAATAAACTAGTGCAGTGTGATTTAAACAAAGCAGTCAAAGACGGAAGCGTAGCCTCGAGGGAGCTCAGGAGCCTCCCTCAGCCGAGTTCAGCTTCGTCAGCGGTTTCATGCACACCCACAGATATTTGGTGGCGTGTTATTTCGTGAAATGACAGCGCTAATATAGAAGCCAGCCAAATTAGTGGCTGTGTCCTCGCAAGATTGTTCACGGATTTCGTGGTGTTACATTTCGCGAGAGATTATCTACGAATTTTGTGGACTTTATTTCGCGAGGTCACTAATAATATTTAATACTTCTAGATAATATTAGAAGTTTCATAGAGGCTAATTAAGAGGCTATTATCAATAATTGTATATATTATTTCTCCAAAATAGAGAATTATTTAATATATATTGCACTAGTGATCACAGTATAATATTTACTAATTGCCAACCCACAACAGGGTAGGATATTACCATTGACTAGTTGAACTATTATCGTTCATCTTACTCCCATTATTACCATAGTCAGTTGTACTATATTGAATAACCTAACACCATTAATGAATGGTCCAGACCCTATTTTGGGTGTAATTTTTATCAACTCGAGTTGAGTTGTGTATATATAATAATTTACTTATGATCATTACACCTTTGAGTGATTAATTAGTGTCTCTACCATCCTGGGGTGATATAGAAGAGCTAACCTAAAGGTACTTCCAGTGACACTGGTTTATCACTCAAATCATTAGTGTGGATGATTGTATATATATAATGTGTATTAATTTTAAGTGCTAACCTCTAGTAGAGGTAGGATTATTGCCTAGTGAGTGCAGAATTTACCCTAGGCTACCATTAGTGTTTGTTCAGTATTATGAGCAGCCCAAGTACAAGTCCCACAAGGCTTCACCAACTAGCCAGTATGGATAATGCAGGGAGAATGAAAAGAACCCTTGCAGGTCTTAAAGGCCACTTAACAAGACAGATCAAGAAATGTGAAGATTTGTCACAACAATCAACAGTTGATTATGCTGACCTGGAAAGCTATTATCAAGCAGCTGCAGGTAAATTTGAGCAAATCAAATGTCAAATAGCAACATATGTGGCTGAACTTGCCAATACCAATTTATCAGAAACAGAAATAGACGACATTATGGTTGATCTTGCGAATTATGAAGATCACACTCAGGCCAAGTTACAGCCTTATGTCAAATTAATTGCCCAGAACAAGGCAACAGCAACAACAACAACAGTTGCATCTAATACGAGTCAAGCAGAAGCTCGACTCCCTCCAATTAATTTACCCACTTTCTCAGGAAAAGATGAGGAAGATTGGGATGAATTTTGGAACAAATTCGTTGACCTTGTAGACTCAAAACAATCTTTACCAAAGAGTAGTAAATTCTCTTATTTGCAAGGCCAATTATCAGGTGAGGCTAAAACAGTAGTATCCCATCTGAGATTAACTAATGACGGCTATGATCTGGCAGTAAAACTCCTCAAGGATAATTATGCTGATCCAGAAGTAAGAACATCACATTTAGTTCATGAGCTGTTGCATTTACCCCCACCGGAGGCTTCAGCTGATTCACTCCAAGTCTTCAAGCTGGAGGTAGAATCATTGATCAATGCCCTCAGCCTGACAGCAGATACAAACGGGGCTGAGTGGGTCTTGAAAATAATTGTCCAGGAGAAAATACCTAGGGACATATTGAGACAAATGAGTGCTCATTACAATAAAAGTATCTTATCCATGAATGAAATATCTGAAGGTTTAAAGTCAGTAGTTCATCAATTACGAACACATGACAAATTAAAACCACCAAGTAAACCCTCAGAAACCAATAATAGTAAACCACAGAGTACCAAAGGTACTCCAAATCAATCTAGACAATATAATTCAACACCAAAGTGGAACAGTAGCAGTGTGGGCGTATATGCAGTGGGACCCTCCAAGCCTATAGTTACTGTGTCACCCAAGAACGTGACACCAAAGGGTACTGGAAGCTATGGAACATGTTTGTTCTGCAATGAGAAACATTCAATGTACCACTGCCCTAATTTTCCTGATAGTGACGCCCGTGTTGAGCGACTCAAAGATTTGCAACATTGCACGAGGTGCCTCAGGAAACATAACATCAAGGACTGTGATACCCAATTACACACCTGTAATAGGTGTAACAAAGGTCAACACCATGCAGCATTGTGCAGAGACACCAAAACAACGTCTCCAAACCCCAAGGTGGAAGATAGCATTCCCACCACAGTACAGTACTGCAAGGTGCAACCAACAAAGAGTGTCCAATCGGCAAAGTCTAAAGGTAATACGACTTTGCCTACTGCCCAAATTACCATCCTGAATAAGAGGGCCAAGGTCCATACCCGTGGGTTGTTTGACCAAGGATCCCAGAGAACATATATCACCAAAAAGTTGGCAGAAGAACTACAATTAAGGCCTGTAGCCCAGATGTCATTCAATATCTCAGGGTTTATAACAGATGCAGGACCTCAAGTCTACCAGGTGGTACAACCATCAGTACGCTTAGGCAGGTACGTCTGTCGAGTACAAGCCATTGTGGTGGACAAAATACCAGTAGACCTACAAGTTCAAGGTCTGAGAGCAACAGCCAAATTCCTGAGAAATAGAGGAATAAAATTGGCAGATAATATTAAGTCTGATCACCTCACCGACTTCGGTCTCCTTGTAGGGACAGACTATTGTCATCGATTCATCGGTAGCCCTACTAAATATCAGGGTATAACCATGTTAAACTCTGCAGGAGGTAAATTACTCTCAGGCCCAGTATCAAGCCTGAGGAGACCTATGCCTGCAGATAAACAATACCAGTAGAAATCTAAATTTGTCAGCTGATTATATTTCTCCAGCAGCATTATACTAAGGAGATTACAGCTGACTATACCAACAGAAGTTGATGTTAGTATCATCATTTGAAGCTGAAGATGAGTTCATGAGGCCTCAGTGGCAAATCAGTGAACAGTAGCCTAAAACAGCTACAAGTCACTGCGACCAATGTCACTGATCCCACTGCAGTCTCAGAACCATACTTTACTTTAATGATGAGCTATTCAATCTTCTGAATCAATTAACTAAATTAAACCCCAATAAATCTGATGACTGATTTGATACATTTATTATTTAATCAAGATGTATTCCATGGGCCTCAGTGTTTATATATCAGTGACCAGTTACCTGAAGAAACTTCAAGTTATATCTAATGTCACTGATCTCACTGCAGTCCCTGAATCATACTTGACTGTAGTACTTGATCACATCCAGTCTTCTGGGTTAAATAATATGTAATAAGGCTTGAATATTAGCCTTTCAAGAGTTGACAGGGAAATGAAATCGCATTAGACTTCTAACCTCTACAACTCTAGTACGGGACATCCGTCCTGTACGAACAGACACACAAATGTGTGATTACTAACTACTAACATCAAATTAATCTAATAATTCGAAGGAGGAGTATCGGTGTTCGTCTGTTCTAATTAGGACTTCGACCCGTGAGCAGCCCCCTGGGGAATTATGTCGGAAAATCCGACACCATTTAATAATAATATCATACAGACAGATAAGAGCTGTGTTGTATAAACAAGTTAACCATAGAAAACGTAACTTGTAGTGGAATTACCGTCTATAGAAAACGGGATATCATCACCACATACTATTATAATTCACCAGCTATTTTGCTGGGAATTATTCTTAAATACATTAGTCTTTGGACTTTACCATCATAAAAACATCTTATATAAATTAACTTAATTATCAATATTAAAGTAGAGTAAATGTGACCCTTCTATCACTTTCTGACATGTGGACAATGTAAGCCAGGCGTCAGAGGGAGGAAGGAGGGGCAGCCATTGTTGTGTCACCTCCGAGACGTGTGGAGCAAATTTGGCTCCTATCATATCTGGACAATGTCGGCCAGGCGTCAATAGTATGGAGTGTTAGATGCAGCCATTGTTTATTGAGACCAGAGGCTCACACGGGAGCAAATTCGGCTCCTGTTAATTTTACTTGGACGTAGTGTTATGGAACCCAAAGGTGTACCATTTTCAACACGCTGTCAACAAATTCAAGTTAAGTGTTCTTTCCGAAACCCATTATCTATCATTAGTGGCCATTAATGTCATTGGGTAGGGTTAGCCGGTTAGAACGCGAAATCGCCTCATACTAAAGGTAATTAAGCCAGGTCTTTATTGTTCCATGTACTGTACAGTTTTCTCTGATATAGCTTGTCATATATAGGTATCTGGCTTCACAGCTAGCGCACTTTTGACAGGTCAAGACGAGGATGCAAGATTTTGTGCACCAGTTACTGGGTGATGGAAGCTACCTCAAAGAGGATAATTTGGTGTCTACACCCTAGTTATACCTGGTGGACTAACCTGCTGTACTATAAGATAAGGAACCTCTTCAATGTATGTAGTTAATTCTGTAGTTTGATTGGCTGCATACATATAAATATAAACCCCCCCTAATGTGTAGAGGAACGATTTGTGAGATTATGAGATTATTGCAGAAATACAGTCCACTTATTATACAAATTGCTATCGAAGTATATAAATTAACGTAAATATAAATTCATATAAATTAAATAAATATAAATCTCACAGGTCGGTTCCCACATATGGTGGACGGCGTTTTGCTGCTCTCCTTAGCGCCTTATTTTGTACTGCTTGCAGTTTCTGCATGTTAGTTTTCTTTATGGTGTGCAGTGGTACTGGGAGATACTCTAGATGCGGCCGAACTAGAGCCTTATTTAGGTGGATCTGAATGTTAGTACTGAGGCTTCGGAATCTTCTCAGTTTTCCTAATGCTGCTTTGGCTTTGTTTAGTCGGTCCCTTACATGAATTTGTATCCCTGTTCTATTTATCATAAGTCCCAATATTCTGCCTACCTCCGCATATTGGATCGGATGGTTGTCAAGGATGATGGGGTCCGGGTTTCTTTTCGCAATGTGTATTATCTGAAACTTTTGTTTGTTGGTGCTAATTTTCCATTGCTTCTCAAAGTTGTTTATGAGTTCAATTGCCGCCTTGGTCTTGTCGGCTAGTAGCGGCTTTGATGGGCCCGGTTGGCAAATTATTTGGGTGACATCGTCAGCGTATGTGATTTATTCTCCATGTTGGGGTTGGGGTAGGTCAGCTGTATATATGTTGAATAGAGTGGGGGAGAGGCAGCTTCCTTGTGGTACTCCACTTTTCAGTTCTATTACGTCACCCAAGTAGCTGCCGATATTAAGCCTACCAGTTCTATTGTCTATAAAGCTGCAGAGAGTAGCAGTAAATCTCTCAGGAAGCCTAGTTCAGATATCTTATATTTTAGGCCTGTGTGCCACACTTTGTCGAAGGCTTTCGAGACGTCCCTAAGCACTATATTACACTGATCTTTTTTCGACACTGCGTTGGCTATATGCTCGTAGATCAGGGCTATAGTTGTATAAACCCTCTGCGGTTTCTAAACCCATGCTGCCTGGTGTTATACTTCCCTTCCTCTTCCATGTACTTCACAAGTCTCTGATTGATAATTTTTTCGAATATTTTACCTGGTACTTCGAGGAGGGAAATTGGCCTGTAGTTTTCAGTTTTTGTTGAAGGTGTACCTGGCTTGGGGATTAATCTTATTGTGGCATTTTTGAAGTATGTGGGGAATAGTCCAGATGCAAGAGCTGCATTTAAGATACATGTGTATTGATGGAGTGCAATCACTGGTAGGTTGGATAATACCATCTTATTTATTTTGCTGTTGCCCGGCGCCTTGTTCTTGAAACCCATAATTGTTTTATGGACCTCTGCAATGGTTATGTGTTTCATAAGGTGGCAGTCATCGCGTATGTTGTTAAGATCTATTGTTTGCGTCGGGAGTAGTGCTGCAGCTTTATTATCGACTCGAGTTGTAATTTCCCTTTCATTAATTGGACAAAAATTTAAATTTTCTTCCGGGTTTATCCTGAATATTTTTTCCCAGAACTTCCTGAATTCCTGTTCTTGTTCTCTCTCCTCATAGAGTTTATTTCCTGAGGTGTCTATGATGTAGGGTGTTTCCTCAGAAGAGCTTCCCATCAGGGTCTTTACTTTTTTCCAGAACTTTCCTGGGTTTCTGTAGTCGACTTGGATTTTTTTTTTTTTTTGAGTAAAGAGGAAGGAGAGGCATAGGTGAAGGGAAGTATAGAAGTGGGAAATACAGTGAGAGGTATGAAAGCAGGCGGGCTGTCCGCCTTGCTGACACGATGTGTGGGTGTTGGCAGCTACATTGTTTGGTGTACTCTGTTTTGCATAGATCTTGCAGCTCATCTTGAAGTTCCCTATGTAGTCTTTTGCGCTCATCCGTCCACCCGTGTTGTGTTATGAGTTGTAGAAGATTGTTATATCTGGTTTGCAGTGTCCTGAGCGCCTCAGTGGCTTGGGGGTGTGGGAGCGTTATATGGTGAGCTACGGGAATGTGATCAATCATGCATTTTTCTATGGTGCTAATCCATGAATTTAACTCGGCGTTTATGCATGATGTTTCCTTTCCATTAAAATCTGTAACACTGATTTCCTGTGCACTGCTTTTGAACGCTTCCCAGTCAGTTTTAGTGTATTGAAGTCTTGGTGGTGAGGGTTTCTGAATAGGGTTAGTTGATAGCGTCATTATTATTGGTGGGTGGTCGCTTGTGCTCACAAGGCCCCTTTCTATGTGGGTGTTTAGGAAGTGGTGGTTGTTTGACAGTATTATGTCTGGTTTACCACTGTGGCCTTGTCTGACGTAAGTTGGGAAGTCTGGGCCCAGGTGGGTTAGATTTCCGTACCTTATCATATTGTGGATGGCTTCTCCTGCTTGGTTGTTCTTTCCATGTCCCAGTGTTCTGTGCTTGGCGTTCAGATCACCCAGGAAGTAGGCAGGTCTGTTCCTTCTGGTGAGTTTCATGATGTCGGCAAGGGGAAGGTAAGGACGTCTTGGTGGTTGGTAGCATGTTCCTATGAAGATTATACCTTTCGTAGTTTGGAGTTCAATTGCCAGGAAATTTTCCTGGAAGTTATCTAGAATTTTGTGAGGAATATTTCTTTTAACGGCAATTGCCGCTCCATCGTTGGCCTGGTCAGCTCTGTTGACCTGGTAAATTTTGTAATTGAAGATCTTGATCTTCTCACTGTTCTTTTTTCCATGGCTGTTAATAAGTATTATATCAGGGTCTATTTCTCTGTACAAGTTGCTGAGTTCCAATGCTCTGTGCGGAGTCCAGCATAGAACATTGTGTTGAATTATTGTTAATGACTGGATGGCTATGTTGAATCTGATGGGTTTCTTCCACCTTGTGGATTGTTTGGGATCGTTCTATAACCATTGCGCATTGCGTCAAAGTCCTCGCTGCTTATCTGTTGAAAGTTTATGGGTTTTCGGTTTGAGGTAAAAGTATTTGACATTATCCGGTCGTACACGTCATTCGTAGTGACATCGGGAATGTTGTGTTGGAATTTTATTTGATGGGTTTGTATTTGCTCTCTGAGGGTCTTGTGGGTAACCCGGTGGGTTGTTTTGCTTGAGAAGAAATTGATTGTGTTTGGGGTCTCTACTGAGGCTTGGGTGACATTTTGTGTGGGTGTGCGGGAATCAGTGAGAACCGTTGCGAGTCCCTGGTCCTGTGGTACTTGTATGTTTTGTGTTAATGTGTGGCCCGTCTCCGGGGGTCCTGAGTGGTAGTTGCTGGTGTTGTATCATCTTCCTCTGGCTTGTTGGTGGTTGCTGGGGTCGTGGGTGCTGGCACTTGTTGGGAGTTAGTCACAGTTAGGGTAGTGCTGGCTACATTGCTGTCCACCAGGGCTTTTATGATGTTAGTGGAGTTAGTGTCTGGGAATTCCATTAATGGGAGACTATTCATCTTGTACATTTCTTTAATTACAGATCTAAATGACCCTGGGTTTGCTATGTTTTCTAAATGAGCAAAGAACATACTGCTCAGGATCTTTGTGGGTAGGTCCCCATTTACCTGTGAGGTAATGTTTGTTGGAGTGTGTGGGGTAGTGTTTGCTGGATTATGTGATACCTTGTTAGACCAAGCATTGGTGGAAGTTATACCTGCATAGGTATTATTGGCCATTGCTGTCTTTTTGGCTGTGGCTTCGGCCCTTTTTTGTTTTAGGATGTCCTTCCTAGTGGGACATATTGATGCCAGTGTGCGGTGGAGATGCCCACAGTTGAGACATTTGGGGTTCGATTTATTCATGCAGTCTCTGTATGTGTGTCCCTGCCCAGCACATTCTGAACATACTTGGCCCGTTTGTTGGCACTCTGTTGCTGTGTGATCGTATTTATAGCATGTCCAGCAAGGGGTAATGTTATAGTATTCCTCCTGTTGTTGTCCGTGCTAAGGTGATAGTAGTTGCAATGGATACCTTGGCTGAGGGCTTTCTGTGCCATGGAGATTTCTTCAAACCTTATTTTCATCATGTTAGACAATCTCGGCATGAGGATTACCTCTTCCACCTTGGCCCAATCATTCCTATGTTCTATATCGTGTTTAATATTTTCTGGGGTGTCTTCAGTAATTCCTGCATCAAGTCTCTTCAAGATTATTGTCTTCCTGGCCTGCAGCTCAGGGGGAATAATAACCTGGAAATGTTTATCCTTCAACATACGTATGTTGTCTCCCTTGATGATTGTATCCACATCTACATCCTGGTAGCATAGTGCTATGAAAGAGGAGTCCTTTGTGGGTATTAGTCTAGAAAATCTTACTTTAAGAGTTGATAACAGATTTGCTAGTTCCTTCTGTTTCTCATTGCCTGTCCCCCCCCCCCCCCCCGCTGAGGAGCGGATTTTTACCCGGTGTCCTCTCATTGTCTCAGTTCCTGTACATTTCATCTTGTATAGTTGCTTTTCTCAGCAATTCCCTTCCTAAGAATAAGTTCTCCTAAGCCGAGGGCTATGCACTCCGTCCTTCCACTTGGTTGGTTGGGACTCGCAGAGGGTAGCCCCCAGTGACTTATTCTCCTGTATCCTATGTGTGGACAGAATGTCCCTTAAGACAGCCTAACCCTGCTACAATGGTGAACAGATGCCCAGATCAAGTGGCTCCCCAGATTTTACAAATAACCGCATGGGCCACTGGACCGTTCCACTTGACCTGTTGAAATGGCGAAATGAGAAGAGTAAGAGAAAGTGGGGAAAATAGATCTTACAACTAGGAGTGTACAGTTGCTGTGTACAAAGCTGGCATCGTCATATGTTGGCGGCTATGTCACCCTCCTGTCAGGTAGGGGGAAGGGGAGACCGTTGGGTCAGTACTGACCGCAAGGGTCAGGGGTCAGTAGGGTCAGGTTACGGACCCACCACTCTCCTTGCTTGTTGCTGCCTTTAGGTTCTTGCTAGGGAATCTTCCATTGAGTTCCAAGTACTCTGTGTAGGTAATGCTGTGTTGTTACCAGCAATCACCAAACACTACTGCTTGGTAGGCTTCCCCTAAGGGAGCAGTAGGCCTCCTCCAAGCCACAAGTGCCTAGGCCAGGTGATCTCCCAGGGTATTAGTTCACTCTATGGTTTCTTTAATACTAGTGACTTATGCAATAGTGTAATGACACTCAGCAGCACAATAGTATTGTGGTGGAATCTGGAATAATGGAGTCTTGGATGGTCTTTGATGCTGGGGCTGGATGGGTCTGGGATGGGAGGGCGTGGAGAGTCTAGGAAGGGTAGATCAGGATGATCTGGTGGGGGGGGGGAGGAGGGTCTGGAATATGAGGGCCTTGGATGGTCTGGGATGGTGGAGCTGAGAGGGTCTGAAATCGGGAAGAAGGGGGGTGACAATGAGGACATGAGATGGGAGAGCTGGGGGGACATGGGGTGGGTGGGGAGGGAGGTCACGGGTTGGGGAATGAATGGGAACCCGGTGATGAGAGGGATGGGTGGAAGGGGATGGAGTAGGAAGGGGGAGCCTGGGGTGGGGGAACAAGGAAGAGCATTGGGTGGGTGAAGGGGGGGAGGGGGAAGAGGAGGGCATGGAAGTCGGGGTGGTGGAGCAGAGCTGGCATGGGTGTGTGTGTGTGTGTGTGTGTGTGTGCGCGCGTATTTATCTCACCTTCAAACTACACCTACACTATGTACCTTGCCTGGACCCTACACTAAGCCCTCCGTCCAGAACATACTGCATGCAGGACGATCCCTCACTCCACTCGCCTCTTACAATATTCCCAGTTCTCGTACTGGAGTTTACGACAAAATATCAAGATTACAATAACATAATGCACATGTAACTAGTTATTAACATGTACCTCATGGGCCCACTGACACATACACGAACAGGCAACTCTGTGCACCTCCTTGACGCCCCTGTGTACGTGGTTTATGATGAGAGAAGGAAAACAGAGGCGCCTACGCGCAGTTCCAGACTGCCGGGACGCAGGCGGGTGATGCGACCTTCAGGGAGAACAGGTATATTAGTGTGTGGTCACGCCTCCACTGCATACCTTCCCAGCAGGAAGTTCATATATATATATATATATATATATATATATATATATATATATATATATATATATATATATATATATATATATATATATATATATATATATATACTGAGATCATTGCGGAGTCTTACCACACAGATTCGTAGTGAGACAACGACGACACATCCTGGGACGACTCCCAGTGCTCGACGATTTCCAGTGTTCGATTCTCAGCGCTCAGTGCTACACCTATTGACAACTTCTAGTACTTAAAGACTCACCTGCTGGCGACTCCCAGCGTTCAATGACCCACCTGCGGACGGCTGTCAGTGCTCAACGACCCGCCTGCGGACGGCTGTCAGCGCTCAACGACCCGCCTGCGGACGTCACTCAGTGCTCAACGACTCACCTGCGGACGGCACTCAGCGCTCAACGACTCACCTGCGGACGGCACTCAGCGCTCAACGACTCACCTGCGGACGGCAATCAGCTCTCAACGACCCGCCTGCGGACGGCTCTCAACGCTCAACGACCCGCCTGTGGACGGCTGTCAGCGCTCAACGACCCACCTGCTGATAGCTATAATCGAGCTGGGGGAGAGATAAAAGTAATGTGGAGGGAACCACATTCAAAGTGCCCGCCAAAGGAGACATTTCATAGTGTAGGCAGGACTGTGCCCTGATTGGTGGACGGCGACCGCACACAGCCTACCCGCGCAGCAGCCCCGCGCAGGCCGAGTGGGCCAGATTTGACCTACATGTGACCCCGTGCGGACGATGCCTACCCGGCACCACTGGCACTTAGGATATGTGCCCATAGGACCCCTAAAGAGGCATTGACTCCCTCTGTCCTATCCTTCCTGAGGAGCCTAGACTTGCTCCACCTGCCCTACCAGCCCTACCTCTCCCTACGACGACAGTTCAAGGTGAAATATTACTGTACTATTGTTGTAACACGTGGGGACCACCTCCACATTGGCGCAGAGAGTAAACGTTCCCACGCGGTGATCAAGAGGACCTCGCCAAGATATCTGCATCATCGTTCTGCCGACTTCAGTCAAGACGTCTTAGATAGTGTTCAACGTTTCCAGTCTCGAATTACTGGCTTTGGTTGCACCATAGATGTTCTTCGGTTTGTTGTTCAATAGCGGTGCCCAAGATATTTCAACCCCTGTTTTTTTTGTGCATATGTTTTATTCCACATCTCGTGCAATCCCCCAAGATTCTCCATAAGTTCCAGTTATCAGTGTTTTATACGGATTATTTCCCCGGATTTTTTGCATTTTATTGTCTTGTCCCCCAAGCACCGATTCCTGCGGTCCCCAAGTTCTTTGAAGAAGGAGAGACAAGTGCCACCATTCACACGGAATACGGGCCACCGTTCATGAGCATATCCGACCTGTATTGTTTACGAATCCGCTCGCGGAGGATTTCAGGCTGTCGTTCCCGAGCGCATCCGTCTCCAGTGTGTTTACTACAGCGACGCTGGTCCCAGGTCTGCAGGGTGCTTGATACAGGTCTGTTACTTTCTCATTTCTACTGTTAGCTAGACGTAACCTGTTCTAGGCTTTCTACAGAAGTAACGGCTCAAGGGGAACAGATACATTAAGTAAGCCAATGAGTTTGTGTTCATACCAGATTTAAGGTGGATGGTGATCCGCCCTGCACACAGTTTCCCACGTTCACCTGAAAAAAGTGTTTTTGAGAACCCTTAGTACCAGTGCTTATGAAAATCAGGCACGTTGCTTGTTAAAGTTCCTCAAAGTGCCTGCCATATCAGATTTTCCAGTTTTGCAAGTGCAGTAAGTGCCCAGTTTTTGTCTAAGCCTCAAGTGATTTAGGTACCAATTAAGTGTGCAGTGTTTTATGTTGCTTGAAACCCACCTGGCCCCATCATTTACATTATTGACTGTGCAGTGCTTATTTTTCCTTGTGGAACATTTATCTCTATCTCTGAACATTGGAACCTTAAGTGTGGCCATTGGTGTCTGTGTTTTTTTTGTTGTTGTTTGTTTTTTGTTTGGGGTGATATACATGTGAGGTGCCTGGCCCCAGATCTAAGGCTTATTACCAGGCATGGCACGATATTATTGAGCTTTAGTTTTCGACACCAGCACAATGGCTCTAATCAAGATAAACTCTGCTTCGGCTGCTGAGCTGCAGCTGCTACCGGGTGTAGGAGATACATTGGCCGCTCGCATTATCAAGTTTCGGCATCGCCACGTGATCACGGAGGACAACATTTATGATATCAACCGCCTTCGGGCCACACCCGATTTGATGGCTGCTATATCGTTTGAGGCGGACCCGTCCCAACAGGGCCCCGGGCCCTCAGGTCAGGAGGCAGGAAGTCGTTCATCGTCCTCGTCCAGCGAAACGGGTACCCGCCGTTCCTCTAGGGGTGCCGCCAGCGGCAGACAACGTGGACGCCGACCTCAGTTACCAGCTTACTCCAGGGCTAGTGGCCTGCAAGGTACTCGGCAGGGGAGCCCCTCTCACCATCGATCGGCTCGATCAAGGAGACGGACAGCTCGACACTCGTCACACAGCTCTCGGACTTCCGATTCGGATGCCTCTCTATCCCGCAGCAGGCGGACAGGTTATCGCCAACAGAAAGAGACCTTCCGCACACCACCTCGGGCGTTGGACTATGACGGGAAGTCGGATTGGGCCACCTTCTACCGCCGTTTCACGTCTTATGCCTCGGAAAAGGACTGGAGCGGACCTACGTTATTGACACAGTTAGGGTGGTGCCTCAAGGGTAAGGCGAGTGATTTTTACAATCACCTACTGGACAGAGAACCGTCGATCGATTATAATCGCATGATGCATAAGATGATCAAGCGATTTGGCGATAGGGAAGTTCTGGATGTAGCCATGATGAAGTTTAACCAGGCTCAGCAGGAACCAGAAGAGGATATCGCTGATTGGGCAGATAGGGCTCATCGGCTCACTTGGCTCATCGGGCCTACAAACATGTGCCACGATGGGAAGTGGAACAAATCGCAGTAATGAGATTTGGCCAGGGATTACAGGATAAGAGTCTGGCAGGATACATTTCCAATGCGAGGAACTCCTCCATGGAGGAGGCTATTGATCGGGCCCAAACCTTCCAGCACAATGCCATAGCGATCCACGGTTCCTCAGGTTCCAAAGGATACGACTCCCATCACCGAGTGCCCCAAGGTCCAGCAGTGCGAGTGAATGCAGTGGGAAGGTACTCCCAGTATGAGCGGCCACCCAGGAGTAATGACGCTCCTCGGTGCTCGACACTCGCCCTTCCCAGCTCCCCAGGCACGTCACCGGCTACCAGCTCTTCAGGTTTTGGAATCAACACTTGCCGACCATCGAGTGCGGGCTCGCATCCTTTATCTTCCATGGGCGTGGAGGCGAAGTTGGACACCTTGGTAGCAGGTATCTCAGAGACCAACGGGAGATTGGACCAGGTGTGTGAGAGTTTGAGGCACCTTACAGTTGCTCTTATGTCACCACAGCATCGCCGTAGCCCATCCCCTAGGCGACCTGTTCAGTGCTACAGGTGTGGGAAAGAGGGTCATTTTGCTCGGGACTGTGAGGAATCCGAAAGGGATGAGGAAGTAGTCCGCCAGCACGGGGACACCTCGGGCAACAGGCCACGTGTTTCATTTAAGGACCAGAATTCGTCTTTAAACGCTGCCGGGTCGGCTCATTCGGCCTAAATCCGACCCAGTGCATAACAGGCCAAGGAGGGGCATCGGAGCAAGATGCTGACCAGATATTGTCTAGAGGCGTGGAAGACATCTCGGCTCACACTGACAGGGGGGACATGGACATTAGCACATCAGACACTGACAACCAGCAGAGTTTGGTTATGCTAAGTGAGAACTCGTCAAGTGAGGCCCCTTCAGGAATCCAATGCTGGACAAAAGTGGCAATTCGGGACCATGCCACTACTGAACAGACAGGTCTGGATCAGGAAGCGAAGCAAAATTCTCACAGGAAGTGGGGCCCGTTAAGACACAATGTGAAAAGGAGGGCTCAGAAGAAAATAAAGAATGAACAAGCATTTGGTCAGTTCTTGGAAGGCATAGATCCAATTGCTTTCCCTTGGGATCCTGGGGGTGAGATGTGGGAAGAGGGTTGCTCTGTCAAAGGACTCACATTCAAGGAGCAGCGCTTCGGTGCGAGGAATATTGTTAGGACAGAGTAAATTCCTAAGAGTGAAGCTGAAAAAAAAGGAAAAAAAAAAGAGAAAAAGGAAAGGGAATAGTGTAGTGTATGCAATGTTGAAACAGTTCGTGTATAGTGCAGAGATAATACGGGTAATAATTGTAATGTTCGTGTACAGTGCAAAGATAATATGGGTAATAATTGTAATAGGACCCATTCATGAAACCAGAAATGTTCTCCTCTGTGGCTTTGCTTGCAACTCCATCCCTTGGTGTGGAGCTGGCGAAGACTTTTTTACAAAAAGACATGTTATATATAGTGAAACATTTCCCTCTAGTATACCCATTGTTCTATAGGGACGGGAGGAGTGTGGAGGGAACCACATTCAGAGTGCCCGCCAAAGGAGACATTTCATAGTGTAGGCAGGACTGTGCCCTGATTGGTGGACGGCGACCGCGCACAGCCTACCCGCGCAGGCCGAGTGGGTCAGATTTGAACTACATGTGACCCCGTGCGGACGATGCCTACCCGGCACCACTGGCACTTAGGATATGTGCCCATAGGACCCCTAAAGAGGCATTGACTCCCTCTGTCCTATCCTTCCTGAGGAGCCTAGACTTGCTCCACCTGCCCTACCAGCCCTACCTCTCCCTACGACGACAGTTCAAGGTGAAATATTACTGTACTATTGTTGTAACACGTGGGATCAACCTCAACAGTAAGATAAACGAAAAAGATTTGTTGTTGATTCACTTTGGAATGCCTGAACCTTCTAGTGTTACGAGCTCATCTCCTGAGGTGCACGCCCATCTCCTGAGGTGCACGCCCATCTCCTGAGGTGCACGCCCATCTCCTGAGGTGCACGCCCATCTCTTGAGGTGCACGCCCACCTCCTGAGGTGCACGCCCATCTCCTGAGATGCACTTCCATCTCCTGAGGTGCACGCCCACCTCCTAAGGTGCACGCCCATCTCCTGAGGTGCACGCCCATCTCCTGAGGTGCACACCAATCTCTTGAGGTGCACGCCCATCTCTTGAGGTGCACGCCCATCTCTTGAGATGCACGCCCATCTCCTGAGGTGCACGCCCATCTCCTGAGGAGCACGCCCATCTCCTGAGGTGCACGCCCATCTCCTGAGGTGCACGCCCATCTCCTGAGGTGCACGCCTATCTCCTGAGGTGGAACACCAACTGTACGATCCCCGTCGATATGTTCTGATGAGAGAGAAAGAGAGAGAGAGAGAGAGAGAGAGAGAGAGAGAGAGAGAGAGAGAGAGAGAGAGAGAGAGAGAGAGAGAGAGAGAGAGAGAGAGAGAGAGAGGTTAGAAAGATGTAGGAGAGAGAAAAGTCATTCTATATAATTTACTTCGAAATTGGAACCATTGCGAAAACTTGGTCGCCGCCTGACACCGTTCTTCCTCCACAAACAATCAATGAAGGAAATAAACAAATATACAAATAATCAGACAGACATTCTCTCTTATGGTATAGCTATCTTATCCATAAGAGCTTGTAAACACTAGGAGGACCTCTGGACTTCCCACATATTATCCGCATGTCATTGTATATACTCTAGGAAAACTCCAGAGAGGCGAGACCTGATTATTTCAGCTATTCAACTAAACGTGCTAAACAAATATGTTTTTTAGCATGTTTGGTTGACGAGGCCAGGTGGAGGTGGGTGGGCACAGGTAAGGCCAGGCACCACCTTGTGGGTTGCCCACAGCAGGTGTCCGAGGGGAGCGTGTTTGGGGAGTTGCTGTTGTCAAGTTAAGCAACATTGACCAGTCACTTCCTGGGAAAACCAAGCAGCTGCCATCAGAGAGCAAATCACACTTACACACACACATTCTAATACACACACACACACATACACAGACTCTAATACACACACACACACACACACACACACACACACACACACACACACACACAAAGCCAGGACGTTTTTTTCCCTCAGCCAGGGAAAATGATGGAGGGACATCACCAAATACAGGGACAGGGGAGAATAGTGGATACTACCTTTGAATGGCTCAACCAGACATTTGGGGGATTCGACAGAGACCTGCAGGCAATGCAAATGGGGTTCAACAGAGACCTGCAAGAAATGAAAATGGGATTCAGCAGAGACATGCAGGACATGAAAGAGAGGTTTGGCAGAGACCTGCAGGAAATGCAAACGTTAATACAGAACCAAAGGAGTGAGTTAGAGGAAGCCAGAGAGGAGATAAAGAGACGCAGGGAAAATCAGAATTCAAACCAGCACAGGGTATGCAACCTCCTGGAAACAGGGGACGAAGCTGATGGAAGGCTCCTTCCAGGGGGGACTCTTTTTTGCAGAAATACTGCAGAACAGCCCAAGTGCCAAGGCACTTGCACTCTAGAGGCAGCAGCTATGAAAGCAGCTACCTCACAGGAAGCAGCAAAATGCACTGAGCAAATGCTGGAAAGGAAACGAACAATTATAGTTGCAAAGTACAGGAACCAGAGGGATCCAATCGGGAGGAGTGGAGAAGGAGGGACCGAGCAACCATGACAGAGATCTAGGAGGGAGTGGATATGGAGGAGCTAGATGGAAACATAGAGAAGGTTTTCAGGCTGGGCATCTACAAGAGGGAAAGGAAATGATTGATAAAGTTAGTGCTCACGAACGAGGCAACAAGGGAGAAAATCCTATCCAGGAAGAGCAGACTTGTGAGGTTAGGGGGATACGAGGACATTTTTATGCAAAGGGACATGACAAGGGAGGAGAGAAGGAAGGCTGCAGAAACAAGGAGGAGACGCAGAGAAAGGGGTGGGGAAGTGGGAGCCACAGGACTCAGCTCAGTGTCTCCAAGAACTTCAGAAGGGAGTGTGAATACTCCCACCAGCAGACCAGCATCCCCAGGGAGGATTGTAACAGAAGCCTCCCACCAACCAACCTCTCAGCCATCCCCCACCAATCACCTGCACCTCCCCAGACAGTAAAGTCCCCGTTCAGACCATGCCCCCCATGTTCCCCGTTCCCAGACCCTCCCTTGTTCCCCCATGTCCTTTTTCTCCCCCAGCCCCTACCCCAGACCCTCCCATGTTCCTCGCATGCCCTTTTTCTCCTCTAGCCCCTACCCCAGACCCTCACTGTTCCTGCACCCCTTGCCCTTCCCTGTTTCTCCAGCCTGTGCCCTTCCCAGTTTTCCCATCCCAAGTTCTCCTCCCAACCCCACCCCCCTCCCTCCAGGTCCCCCTCCCCAGGCTCCCCTCCCCTTGCCAACCCCTGACCTCCCTGTCAACCCATCCCAGTCTACCCTGCATACCCCAACCCGTGACCTCCCACCACATGCCCCTCCAGCTCCCCCATCGCATGACCCAACTAATCCCCAACCCCGGACCCCCTCAGCCGCTTCACGACAGCCCCTCCCCCCTAGCCCCCCTGTTCCAGACCCTCCCAGCCCCCTCACACCCCAGACCCCTCAGGTCACCCATCCTAGGCTCACCCATCCCAGACATGCCTTGCCCCCCAACTCCAGTGGAATCAACAGAAACTGAGAATGGACAGAAGAGAGTCAGCTTCAAGGTCATGTACACGAACATAGATGAGATTACAAACAAGGCCAGTGAACTTAGGGAAAGAACACAAGAAGTAAACCCAGATGTAATTGGACTCACAGAAACAAAACTCTCAGGAGTCATAACAAATGCGGTGTTTCCCCAGGACTACACTGTAATAAGGAAAGAGAGGAAAGGAAGGGGAGGAGGCGGAGTGGCTCTACTGATGAGAAAGGAATGGAGTTTCGAGGAGATGGTTGTTCCGGACTGTGAAGGGTTCAGAGACTTCATCACAGGCACCTTGACGATGGGAGGACCAAGAGTAGTAGTAGCAGTGATATATAACCCACCACCAAATGAAAGAAGACCCAGGCAAGAGTATGACAGAAACAACATGGCAGTTAATATTATCATTGAGAGAGCAGCCGCTGCTGCCTGTAGAAACCGATCCCATCTGCTCATAATGGGGGACTTTAATCATGGAAGGATAGACTGGGAAAACAGACAACCACATGGAGGTGAGGAAACATGGAGAGCGAAACTGCTAGAAGTGACGACTTGAAACTTTTTAAGTCAGCATGTCAAGGGTCCCACGAGAATGAGAGGCAATGATGAACTAGCAAGACTCGACCTAGTATTCACTCTGAACGATTCAGACATAAGGGAAATCGGTCGTGAAGCCCCCGTGGGTATGAGTGATCACAGTGTACTGTTGTTTGAATATCTGGTCGAAGAAGGGTTAATGTACTCAAGGAAGAGACCAGAAATCAAGAGGCCGGCATTCCGGAAGGAAAACTATGAGTAGATGAGAAAATTCCTAACTGAAATAGCTTGAGAAACAGAGCTCAGAGGAAAGACGGTTCAAGACATGATGGACTACATCACACAGAAGTGTAAGGAGGCAGCACACAAGTACGTCCCAGTCCAAAAGGAAAAAAAGGAAATGGAAATGAGAAACCCATGGTTTAATCAGAGTTGCAAGCTAGCAAAGCAGCTAAGTAAAAGGGCATGGAGAAACTATAGAAACAACAGAACACTAGAGAGCAGAGAAAGATACCAGAGTGCCAGGAATGAATACGTCAGGGTGAGAAGAGAGGTAGAAAGGCAATATGAAAATGACATAGCGAGCAAGGCAAAGACTCAACCCAAACTGCTGCATAGCCACATCAGGAGGAAAACAACAGTGAAGGAACAGGTAATGAAACTGAGGATAGGAGCAGAAAGATTCACTACAAACGACAAGGAAGTGTGCGAGGAACTCAATAAGAAATTCCAGGAAGTCTTCACCTCAGAGCAAGGAGAAGTCCCAGAGATAAGGGAGGAAACACCAACCCAGACACCACTAAAGGAGTTTGAGATTACCAGTGGGGAGGTGAGAAAGCATCTGCTAGATTTGGACGTGACAAAGGCTATAGGCCTGGTTGGAATCTCACCATGGATCCTTAAGGAAGGAGCAGAGGCTCTGTGCCTACCACTCTCCATAGCGTACAACAAGTCACTGGTAACAGGTGAACTGGCAAAAAATTGGAAGACGGCCAATGTAGTCCCAATATACAAGAAGGGTGATAGGCAGGAGGCACTGAACAACAGGCCAGTGTCCCTAACTTGCATTCCATGTAAGATGATGGAAAAGATTGTGCAAAAAAAGCTAGTGAAACATCTGGAGCAAAAGAACTTTGTAACACAACATCAACATGGGTTCAGAGATGGCAAATCATGCCTAACAGGTTTAATTGAGTTCTATGACCAGGCAACAAAAATCAGGCAAGAGAGAGAGGGCTGGGCAGACTGCATATTTTTGGACTGCCAGAAAGCTTTTGACACAGTACCACATAAGAGACAAGTGCACAAACTGGAGATGCAGGCAGGAGTGAAAGGGAAGGTACTCCACTGGATAAGAGAGTACCTAAGCAACAGGACACAGCGAGTCACCATGAGAGGTGAGGTCTCGGAATGGCGAGCAGAAAACACTGATACCAGTGGAGTCCCACAGGGATCAGTCCTTGGACCTATACTGTTTCTGATATACGTAAACGATCATCCAGAAGGAATTGACTCGTTCCTCTCGATGTTTGCTGATGACGCGAAAATTATGAGTAGGATCAGGACAGAGGAGGATAGTATGAGGCTACAAGATGACCTAGACAAACTGAAGGAATGGGGTGACAAATGGCTACTAAAGTTCAACCCAAGTAAATGTAAGGTAATGAAACTAGGAGGAGGAACTAGGAGGCCAGTCACTGGATACTGAATGGGAGATGAAGTCCTTCACGAAACGGACAGAGAGAAAGATCTGGGAGTTGATATCACACCAAACTTGTCTCCTGGAGCCGACATCAAAAGAATAACATCAGCGGCCTATGCGAGGCTGGCTAACATCAGAACTGCTTTCAGAAACCTGTGTAAGGAATCCTTCAGAACCTTGTATACCACATATGTAAGACCAATCCTGGAGTATGCAGCCCCAGCATGGAGTCCGTACCAAGTCAAGCACAAGACGAAGCTGGAAAAAGTTCAGAGGTATGCCACTAGGTTAGTCCCAGAACTAAGAGGCATGAGTTATGAGGACAGACTACGTAAACTGCACCTCACGTCGCTGGAAGACAGAAGAGCTAGGGAAGACATGATCACCACATACAAAATTCTCAGGGGAATTGACTGGGTGGACAATGATGGATTATTTAACACTGGTGGCACACGCACAAGGGGACACAGGTGGAAGCTGAGTACCCAAATGAGCCACAGAGACATTAGAAAGAACTTTTTCAGTGTCAGAGTAGTTAGTATATGGAATGCACTAGGAAGTGATGTGGTGGAGGCTGACTCCATACACAGTTTCAAATGTAGATATGACAGAGCCCAGTAGGCTCAGGAATCTGTACACCAGTTGAAAGGCGGGACCAAAGAGTCGAAGCTCAACCCCCGCAAGCACAAATAGGTGAGTACAACTAGGTGAGTACACGCACGCGCGCACACTCATGGTGAGTCAGTTCCTGTTGCATCATTGTAAACAGCAGCGAGTAGGTGTTATTGATGAAAAATGTCAACATTGTCTTGTGTGGCCAGACCTTAACCTTCGCAGCATAATATTCTCCTTCTTCTACTGAGCTTCATTCTTTCCCTTCCTGCTCCTTGTCCTCATCCTCCTCCTCCTCCCGCCACTCCCTTCTATGTTCCCTTTGTCCTGCTTCTTCCCCTCCCCCTGCTCCTTGCTCTCCCACTGCTCCTTTCCGTTCCTCTGCCCATTCCTCTCCCCATGCTCCACCCCTCACCCTGCTTCTTTACTCCCCTTACTGTTTTCCCCTCCTATGCTCTTTCCACTCCACCCATGCTTCTTCCCTTCCCTTTTTCATCCAATGCTTATTTCCCACCTTCTTCTTTTTCTCCCATCCCTCCTGCTTCCCCCTCACCGTTCTCCTTCCTTTCCATCTGATCCTTCCCTTCCTTCTTCTCTTTCTCATCCCTCTACTCCTTCCCCTTCCTCTGTTCCTTCCCTTCCCTCTACTCCTTCCTCTTCCTCTGATTCTTCCCCTCAATCTGCTCCTTTCCCTCCCCCGTCTTCTTCCCCTGCCATTCCACCTAGGGTAGATTGTGGCTGTAGTGGGCCGTGGTGGTTGGCTGCAGTGGGCCGTGGTGGTTGGCTGCAGTGGGCCGTGGTGGTTGGCTGCAGTGGGCCGTGGTGGTTGGCTGCAGTGGGCCGTGGTGGTTGGCTGCAGTGGGCCGTGGTGGTTGGCTGTAGTGGGCCGTGGTGGTTGGCTGTAGTGGGCCGTGGTGGTTGGCTGCAGTGGGCCGTGGTGGTTGGCTGCAGTGGGCCGTGGTGGTTGGCTGCAGTGGGCCGTGGTGGTTGGCTGCAGTGGGCCGTGGCAGCAGAGGGCCGTGGCGGCTGGCTGCGGTGGGGTTGCAACCCGTTCTCGCAAATTCGTAAAGTCAATATTGACTTATTAACTACGTGCATAGGTGATATACTAAACATAATAGATACCCTTAAAAAGATTCATAGAAAACACCGACCTTACCTAACCTTGTTAGTATCTTAAGATAAGCATCTTATTGCTTCGTAATTACAATTATTACTTAACCTATACCTATTATAGGTTAGGTAATAATTGTAATTACGAAACAATAAGATGCTTATCTTAACATACTAAGTAGGTTAGGTAAGGTCGGTGTTTTCTATGAATCTTTTTAAGGGTATCTATTATGTTAAGTATGTCACCTATGCACATATTTAATAAGTCAATATTGACTTATTAAATTTGCGAGAACGGGTTGGGGAGTGGCAGTGGCGAGTCGTGGCGGCTGGCTGTGGTGTGCCACGGTCACATTCACACCACAACGACAATTTTTAACATTGCCCGCCAGCGGCAATGTTATTTTTTCAAAACGAACTTTTCAAATAATTTATTTTCTTATAGTAGTATGCAACATTATTCACTGATGTCGGAAAAATTAACAGAAATTTTCTGCTGTCAATAATTTGGCCTTACTCACATACAATGGACGATTCTTCCAGAGCTTCGAAGGTTTCTCACGCAGCTGCACTTTATCAGAGTAAGGGGTGACTATTATCTTATTAACATTCTACACCACAAAGCTTCTTACACTGGCAACCACACACACATTACACAATTATATTTTGTATAATAGAGACACAGACAAACAGACAGACAGACAGACAGACAGACAGACAGACAGACAGACAGACAGACAGACAGACAGACAGACAGACAGACAGACAGACAGACAGACAGAGGTAGAGATAGAGACAGACAGTAGATTGAAGGGTGGATAGATAGATGGACAACATAGGTGCAGGGATTCACAGTGAGAGGGTGTATTATCTGGAGCTCCGACTGTGCTATCATAGTAATAATGGAAGGTGTAGAGAAGGAACTGATGAATCTACGTGGAGCTCTGAGGACAGAGCTGGATTCCCTACGAGAGGAGCTACGACAGCTGAAACAATGTCAAGAGGAAACAGAGGAGGAGGAGAACAGTATTAGAAAGTGTTCGCCTTGGAATGTCGCAAAGGACGCGGTTAAGAAGAATCTGGCAACGCCGCCTACCGATGTCCTAAAAACTTCCAACTTATTCTATTGGCATCCTTGGTGATATTTAGCGCCCTCTGATTATTTTGCGTATTTGATGGTGCTACATAGCCTTCCCGGTTTGGTGCCTTCTTTTGATAATTACTTACTTACTTCCAACTTATTCGTCGCGCTGGAAAACGAATGTTATTGGGAGCCTGATTGGTACTCAGCAGCCTGGTTGATTTCCAATTTTGGTTGTGGGAGATTCCCAGGTGAGGTATTTGGATAGATCTATTTGTACCAGAGATAGAGGGAACAAGGTAAGAGTTTGCTTTCCGGGAGCAGGAATTGGTGATATTGTTAACATGAATAATATTATAGCTGGAAATGGGAACAAAGCCATTATTTGTATTAATGCAGGTGAAAAGGATATAGGATGAGTTAGAACCGTTCGTCCTCTCTTCTTCCCTGTTTCTTCTGAATTCTGGTGAGCACACTCATTTGGACTCTTTCCTGTCTCGATCTTTCTCTCTGCACGTTGTCTCTTTATTTGGACTTCTCGTGGCGGGTTCTTGATGACCACCATGGCAGTGACCATTTCTCCAGCTTTGTTACCTTTTCTCTTACCTCCGAATTGAATGCTCTAAGGCCTTTAACCTCCTTAAGGTTTTGTCCTGTACTTCATGGGGAGCGGATAGGCGCACGCTCCTCTCTTTACATTCCTCTCTCGTACTGTCTAAACTCGATTATGGTTGTTCTGCTTACTCGTCTGCATCTCCTTCTACTATTTACCGTCTTGATGCTCTGCACCATATTGGGTTGCGCCTCAGCTCTGGTGCCTTTCGTTCGACTCCCACCCTTAGCTTGTATGTTGACACTGGCTTTCTTTCTCTTCAGGACCGCCGTGATCGCTACTGTCTTTGCTATCATGTGCGGTCCTTACAACATCCTTACTCTCGCCTCTGTCGTGCTTTGACTTTTACCCCTCCTGTAGTTCTTGTTCCTCTTCATCACCTCTCTCTTTCTGTCCGGATATCTCGCCTACAGGATTATCTTTCGATTTGTATTACCGATGTTTCTCCTCGTATTGTTCTTTCCTTACCCCATGGAAGGTTCCCCCTTCCAAAACTTTGTACATCCCTGACCCGTATCACTAAAGCTTTTACCCCTCGTACAGTTCTGAAACGCCTATTCCTTGAGCACTTTTCTTCACACTCCTACTCCATTTCTATCTTCACCGATGGGTCTAAGTCTGCGGACGGTGTGGGCTATTCTGTTGTTTTTCCTGACCATACTTAAATGTGTCGCCTGCCTTCAGAGACTAGCATCTTCACAGCAGAACTTTATGCTATTCTCTATGCTCTTCGTCTCCTGCGTTCTCGTTATCAATCCTCCTTTGTGGTTGTAGTTGACTCTCGTAGTGCACTCATGACTCTAGGGTCCTTTAAGCCAGTCCATCCCGTGGTCATCGAGATTCAACATTGGCTGTTTCTCATCTCCAGTAAATTTAAATCAGTAGAGTTTTGCTGGGTTCCCAGCCATATTGGTGTTTCTTTAAATGAGCGTGCGGATGCTGCCGCTAGGGAAGCTATCCGCTCTTGTCCCATCTCCCATAAGGGTATCTTATTCCAACTTTTACCCAGTTATTCATTCCTCCATCCTTGCCCGTTGGCAGGGTTGTTGGTCTTCTGTTGCTGGTAACAAACTGCATACTCTTAAGCGTAGTGTGTCCCCATGGCCTTCCTCCTGCTATCGTAACCGGCAATAGGAAACGGCTCTGGCGAGGTTGCATATTGGCCATACACGCTTAACTCACGGTCACTTAATGGAGCAGCGCCCTGCTCCTTATTGTCCAAATTGCATTGTCCCTCTTACGGTCGTGCATGTCCTTGTTAAATGTACTAACTTCCAGAACGAGCGTGTGTCTTGCTTTCTGACTGTCCCTCGCGGTCACCTGTCCCTCAATAGAATTCTTGGTGAATCGGATGCTTTTGATATCGTTCACCTTATGCGTTTCTGTTCTCGTATTGGCATCCTTGGTGATATTTAGCGCCCTCTGATTTGTCTGCACATTTGATGGTGCTACTTAGCCTTCCCGGTTTGATGCCTTCTTTTGATAATTACTTACTTATTGCACTTACCGAAACATGGATGAATGTAGAAAACAGAGAACTATTAACTGAATATCAAATAAGAGGATTAAGACCATTTCACACAGACATTTTAGACAAGGAGGGGAAGTAGTTATATATGTTAGGTAAAATTTGAAATGTAGTCTCAAAGAGGGAATCAAAACTGAGCCACACACAAAACTCTATTTATCTAGAATTAAACAAAAAAACTAAAAATCTTATAATATGAGTTATATACAGGCCCCAAACTTAAACAGAATGGAAGCAAAGCATCTATTGGCTGAAATATCTAGAGCATCTATGTCAAATAGTATTTGTGTCATAGGTGACTTTAATTCTAGTGGAATAAACTGGCTTAATAGTACAGGGAATAATGAAGCGGAAGATTTTCTAAACTTAATTGATGATTGCTTCCTTATGCAACACATTAAGGAGCCAACGTGTGAAAATTATATTTTAGATTTAGTGTTAACTAACAAGGAAATGCAAATACATGACAACGAAATAGAGAGTGAGCTTGGGAACAGTGATCACAAAGAAATCAGATTTAAAATATAATGGAATAGATTTGTAGGAGAAAATTTTGTAAAAGCTGATTTTAAAGTTTGGCGCACTGTTTGCCGATAGTTTGACGCAAGTGATCTATCTCCTTTCTTGAAAATTGGAACCACATTAGCAACTTTCCACGACTCTGGCACTCTTCCTTACTCTACTGATTTATTAAATATGGTAGACAGTGGCTTTAAAAGCTCCTCTTTGCATTCTTTAAGCACCCTGGCAAACACCTCGCCTGGCCCTGGGAATTTGTTTGGCTTGAGTTTTACTATTTGCTTAATAACATCCTCCATGATAACTTCTAAAAATAGTCAACTTGTCCTCGTCCCCACCCACACAGTCTTCTTCGGCTGAAGGCATATCGTTAAGTTCCTCTTTATTAAATACAGAGATAAGATATTTATTAAAAATACTTTTCATCTCTTCGTCATTATCAGTTATCTGATCTGTCTCAGTTTTTAATGGTTCTATTCTTTCCCTAATCTTTGTTCAATAAAACTGAAAAACCCGTTTAGGATTTGACTTTGCCTGACCTGATAAGCGATAGTTTAGTTTTCGTAGTTTCTTCTTGCCCTCCTTATCTCTTTTTTCACATTTCAAGCCAGTTGGAAGAATTCTTGTTCTAAACTGAATTCCCCATTCTTAATCCTTTTGTACCACGCTCTCTTTCTACCTATAAGGTTCTTCAGATCCTTTGTTATCCATTTCGGTACATTATTATTCCATCTATTCAGTTTGTATGGTATACTCCGTTCTTTTGTTTGCCTGGAATATTTTTTAATTAGTTATATTTTGAATCAACTTTGAAATCCCTTTTTACATCATCCATCGCTGGGTTCACATTTCACTCCTAGACCGGCCCACCCCACATGCCCAGAACTTTCCAAAATATTTCACCCAAAAATATTCTTAGTCTAATCTAAATATTCTAAATAGTCTAAATATTCTAATAAAAATATATTAAAATCAGCTTTTCGAAAATCTGGCACTTTAACAGAATTTTCTCCTCCAAATCTATTCCATTCTATGCAAAATCTAATTTCTATTTTATCACTGTTCCCTAGCTCACTCCCTATTTCGATGTCATTAATTTGTGTTGTAACAAACTAGGCTGGTTGTGAGAATTATTCCAGAAGGTTCCAGAAGTTTCGTGTAGGGACCTGACCTCTACAACACATATTCCCCTGGGGATTAGCAGGTCTGAGTCACAAATGGTGGGCGTCTCTGTTCATAGTTGCGTATAATGAATCATCCTATAGTATTCAGTAATTTACAGAAATTAGCCTTTATTCATTTTGTATTAAAATTGTATTGTATAATATTACTGGGTACAATATCAAGAGTATTCTAATTATTGAGTTAAGTCACCATCAGTGACGTCACGAATCAGATCTAAGTTGTAAGGCGGAGTGACCTAGCGGTCATAGGTCATCAGAGTTGACATGTCTACTATTTAGAAGGATTCTCGTACGGTTGCAGATGCGTTCTTGCGTAGGTTCGTTACTGTATTCGGACCTCCTAAAGTTTTAGTCTCTGACCGGGGTCAAGAATTCAATGGGAATATATTTAGAGAAGTTTGTAAGATTTTAGAGACAACTTCGGCTTTTACAACAGCCCCCCCTTCCCATCCGGCCCGTTGGCGTTGTGAGGGGGCTTGGTGGACGGCTGCCGGAGTGTGATGCTCCGTTGAGCAGTCCTCTGACCTTTTCTGGCCTTGCACTCCTGCTGCTGTCTTCTCCAATTGTGCCGGATCGCTTTTCCTTTTCCTTATGTTTCGTTTTTCTCCCCCCTCTTCTCCTATCTGCTTGTCGTTTCCTGCCGACCTTTTGCTTGTTTTGGATTCTTTCTTTGGACTTCTTCTCTTTTGACGCCCGGGTGCTTGAGGAGGCATACTCTTGCACCCGTAGAACTGTAGTACCCAACGTCTCGAGCGAGGGGAACCTTTTATTGTCAATCCCCCTTTCGTCGCTGAAACCGATCTCGACGGACTGACGGTTCTTAAGGTGGCGTTTGTGGGGCGTATACTCACGACGCACCCCTAGGGGGCCCCAGCATGATCGGCGATAGCTTCCTGTTGGGTGTCCTGCCTCTAATTGTGGCTCCATGGTGGGTATGGGGGCACATTCGTGGATGAATTTGTCACTTTTCGTCTCTATGTCGTTGAATGTTTCCGTTGTACCCTCTCAGGCTCGTGGGGTGGGCGACCAAGCCCCCGAGTCGGCCTGTATTGGAAGACCAGGCTCTGTAGCTCCCGCTGCGTTGGGCCCCGACCTTGCTCCTCCTTTGACCGTCCTGACTTCTTCCCCCAGCTTCCCTCCCTCCTCTGTGGTTGGGTCGAGCCTCCAGCCCCCGGTGGTGACCACTTCGTCCCCTGGTGTGGCTAAGTCTTTCGTTGTGACTACTGCGCCTTTTGACCCCTCTCTCTCTAGGGGTTCTCAACGCCGTTTGCGCCCCAACCGCACTCGCTCGATTCCTTCTCGTGCTGATGCGTATCAGGCCTTGTTTGGTCCTGCTTCATGGGCCAAATACTTTGATCTCCTCCCTCTTGATTCTGCGCCTCCTGACGATTTCTCCCTCCATCGGCATCTTGTAGATTCCGTGGATGCGTTTGTTACTTTCAACCCCACTCATCTCGGTACACGTGTCGTTGCTGCTCCTTCTCAGGATGCGGCTTCCCGCTTGGCTGCCTTATCTTGCCTTGGCGAGATCCCTGTTCGGGTCTCCAAGAACGTTCAGATGAATGCCAGTGTTGGCACTATTCTCCTCCCACCCCATGTTGCAACCGGTGTTCGGAATCTGCAGGATTGCCACGATGATATTCGGCATATCCTTGATGCCCAAGGCCATTCTGTCCTCCAGGTTGACTCGTTTACTCGTCCCCCTCGTGGTCGTCGCCGTCAACCCCTTCGCGTTGTGAAGATCACCTTTGATGGTAGGACCCTTCCATCCTCTGTCATTCTTGCTGGTGCTAGGTGCTCTGTCCAGGAGTATATTCCTTCTCGACTTTGTAACAAGTGCTGGAGGTTTGGGCATGGTGCCCTCCGCTGCTCTGGGACTGTCTCTCTCTGTCCTTTGTGTGGGAGTGAAGGTCACTCTAAGTCGGAGTGCACTTCTCCCCAGGCTCGTTGCCTCAACTGTGGTGAGGCCCATCCTACCTTCTCCCGTGCGTGTGTCCATTACAAGCTTGCGGCAGCCGTCCTCAACTTGAAGCACCGGGAGCGTTTATCTTTTCCTGAGGCGAGGCGCCAGGTTCGCCGGCTCCCGCCTTTTGCTAATATCTCTTATGCTCGCGTGTTGCGCTCTTCCTCTCCTCGTCCTTCCCGCCTTCCTTAGACTCACAACCGTTTCCGGGCCTTGGACCCTGATGCGCCCACTGCCCCCTCCTTTGTTCCTTTGGGTTCTCTCCCGAAGGATCCTCCTCCTGGTCCTCTGTCTGGGGTTCCCCTTCCTTCTACCCGGTCTGTCGTGTCTCCTGTGTCTTCTTCCTCGTCCCCCTCCGATCCTCCTTCCCATCCTCTTCCTCCATCTATCGGCTCTCCCCACCGCCTGTCGGTGCGGGCGGATGTCCATCGCTCTCCTAACGGCCGTCGTGTGTGCTCTCGTTCGGCTTCTCCTGTTGAGACACTGGAATCCGTTGCCCGGTACGTAGTTGCTGGGACACCGGTCTCTTTAAGTCAGAAGCGAAAGCCTGGCTCCTCTCCTTCCTCTTCCCCGGCGGGTAAGAAGGCTTCGCTTTCTTCCTCAGCTCCTACTTCTGGCTCTGTTGCTCCTTCCCCTCCCGTTTCAGTGATTGCGCCCCCTGTTCCTGCTATGGAGGTTTCTTTGGCCCCTGCTTCCCTTTCGGTTGCTGCTCTTGCTGAGGTGCGCTCCCCTCTTTCTACTCCCCCTCTTCCTGCTGCTGTCCTTGACTGCTGCTCTCCGTTGTCTCCTCCTCTTCCTCCTCCTCCTCCTCCTCCGGACCCCGCCCGCCCACCTCTTATCTGTTCTCCCGTTTCCTTCCCTCCGTCTTTGCTCAGTTTACCCATGCCCCCTAACCCTGACTTTGCTGACCCTGATCCCGACCCTGATATTCTTTAACGTGCTCTGTTGCTCTTTCGCCTTTGTTTCTTCCTTGTTCTCTGTTTTTGTCCTTTCTCTTCTCGTCGTTGTCCATTCTTCAATGGAACGTTCGAGGTTATTACGCCAATTTCCTCGAACTCCAACTTCTGATTTCGCGGTTTTCGCCCCTTTGTGTCTGTCTCCAGGAGCCAATGCTTGGTGCTCGTCCTGGTCGTTTTCGTGGCTATTCCTTTCTCTCCCCCCCCCCCCCAGCCATTGCTGGGGTTTCTAATTCTTCTGCTCTCTTGATTCGTGCTGATGTTCCCTTTGTTCCTTTGCTTTTTCCTTCGCCTCTCCATTGTTCTGCTGCTCGTATCTTTGTGGGGAAATGGTACACAGTTTGTTCCATTTATCTCCCCCCGAGTGTCCCGCTCTCTCTTCCTGATTTGAAACACCACCTAGACTCCTTGCCGGAGCCTGTGCTCCTGCTGGGTGACTTCAATTGTCGTCATTCTCTTTGGGGTGACGTTCTGACGAATACCCGGGGTCGCCTCCTTGAGCCGTTTCTCCTCTCTTCTTCCCTGTCTCTTCTGAATTCTGGTGAGCCCACTCATTTGGACTCTCGGACTCGCACCCTTTCTTGTCTTGATCTTTCTCTCTGCTCTTCTTCTCTTTACTTAGATTTCACGTGGCAGGTTCTTGATGACCTCCATGGAAGTGATCATTTCCCCATCCTTGTTTCCTTTTTCTCTTTTCGCCCTTCCCTCTCTTTCCCTAGGTGGCAGTTTGCTAAGGCAGACTGGACCCTATTTACCCTCAGTGCTGCTCTCTCTGACCTCTCCCTTCTGCCTCTCTCTCGCGTTCTCCTCCTTTTTCATGACACTGTCTTCAACGCTGCCCTCCGCTCTATTCCTCGCTCTTCCTCTCGGGGTCCACGGAAGTGCGTTCCCTGGTGGAATGCGGACTGTGTTCGGGCTGTCCGCTGTAAGCGTGCAGCCTGGAAGAGGCACCGCCGTAGGCAGACGACCGATTCTTTTCTTTTCTTTCGGAAAGTGAGTGCGGTGGCCCGTAGGGCCATCCGTACGGCTAAACGTGAATGTTGGGCATCTTATGTCTCAACAATTCGTTCGTTCGTTCCCGATGTTTCACCGGTCCTTCACCTCCATGATACTCTTGTGGCGGACCCGTTGCAGGTCGCTTCCGAACTGGGTTCCCACTTTTCTTCTGTTAGCTCTGGTCTTCATCTTCCCCAATCTTTCCTTCTTCGTAAACCTGTCCTTGAGTCTCGTCCTTTAGATTTCTGCACTTCTCTTCAGCTTCCCTATAATGATCCCTTCTCTCTCTCTGAACTTCGTTCTGCCCTGGCCCTCTGCGGTTCTACGGCGGCGGGCTCCAATGGTATTCATTATGAGATGCTTCGCCATCTCCCTCCGAGCACGTCTCAGTATTTACTGAGTCTGTATAATCGAATCTGGGAGTCGTCGTCAGTCCCTGAGGACTGGCTCGATGCCGTTGTCCTCCCTGTTCGCAAACCGGGGTCTCTGGGTACTTCCCCTAAGGACTTTCGCCCTATTGCTCTCACAAGTTGTGTCTGCAAACTCTTTGAACGTATGGTTAACGTTCGTCTGATGTGGTTCCTGGAACACCATCACCTCCTCTCCCCTTCTCAATTTCGTTTCCGCAAGTGCCGCAGCACGACAGATGTCCTGGTGAACTTGGAGGTCTATATTCGTACTGCTTTTGCTGCGAAGACCTCCGTTGTTGCCGTCCTTTTTGACCTGGAAAAGGCTTACGACACCACTTGGCGTTATCATATCCTATCTCAACTTCATTCTTTTGGCCTTCGTGGTCATCTCCCTCTCTTTCTCCGCGGCTTCCTCTCTCGTCGTTCCTTTCGGGTGCGCCTTGGTACTGCTCTCTCTCCCTCTTTTCAGCAATACGAAGGTGTGCCCCAGGGTAGTGTTCTGAGCACTACTCTTTTTCTGGTTGCCCTCAATGGTCTTCTTTCCTCTCTTCCTTCTGGTGTCTTCTCTGCTCTCTATGTCGATGATCTTACCCTTTGTTGTCAGGGTGATGATTCGCCTCTCCTTCAACGCCGGCTTCAACTTGCAATTGATGCCGTGTCGTCTTGGGCCACTGATCATGGCTTCAAGTTCTCTACTTCTAAGACTTGTGCCATGACTTTTACGCGGAAACGGGTTGTTCTTCGTCCCTCTTTGTCACTTTATGGTCATCCCCTTGAATACAAAGATTCCGCGAAGCTTTTGGGGTTATTCCTTGGCACTCGTTTGTCTTGGTCTCCCCATATCTCTTACCTCCGTGTTGAGTGCTCTAAGTCCCTTATCCTCCTTCGGGTCTTGTCCCATACTTCTTGGGGGGCAGATAGGCGCACTCTCCTTGCTTTACATTCCTCTCTCGTCCAGTCTAAGCTCGATTATGGTTGCCCTGCTTACTCGTCTGCTTCTCCTTCTACTCTTCGCCGTCTTGATGCTTTGCACCATACTGGGTTGCGCCTCAGTTCTGGTGCCTTTCGTTCGACTCCCGTCCTTAGCTTGTATGTTGACACTGGCTTCCTGTCTCTCCAGGACCGCCGTGATCGCTACTGTCTTCGCTATCTTGCGCGGTCCTTGCAACATCCTTCCTCTCGCCTCTGTCGTGCTTTAACTTTTACCCCTCCTGCGGTTTCTGTTTCTCTTCACCACCTCCCTCTTTCTGTCCGGTTATCTCGCCTGCAGGATTCTCTTTCCGTTCGTATTTCTGATGTTTCTCCTCGTATTGTTCCTTCTTTGCCCCCGTGGAGGGTCCCTCTTCCGCGGTTTTGTACATCCTTGACCCGTATCACTAAAGCTTTTACCCCTCCTACGGTTCTAAAACGCCTTTTCCTCGAGCACTTTTCTTCTCACTCCCGCTCCGTTTCTGTCTTCACCGATGGGTCTAAGTCAGCGGACGGTGTTGGCTACTCTGTTGTTTTTCCTGATCGCACTTATATGTGTCGCTTGCCTCCGGAGACTAGCATCTTTACAGCGGAACTTTATGCTATTCTCTATGCTCTTCGTCTCCTGCTTTCTCGTTGTCAGTCTTCCTTTGTAGTTGTTGTTGACTCTCGTAGTGCCCTCATGGCTCTCGGGTCCTTTAATCCGGTTCATCCAGTGGTTGTCGAGATCCAGCATTGGCTGTTTCTCGTTCACAGTAAATTTAAGTCGGTTGAGTTTTGTTGGGTTCCCAGCCATATTGGTGTGTCTTTAAATGAGCGTGCGGATGCTGCCGCCAAGGAAGCTGTCCGCTCTTGTCCCATCTCTCGTAAGGGCATTCCGTATTCCGACTTTTACCCGATTATCCATTCCTCAGTCCATACCCGTTGGCAGGCTTCTTGGTTGTCTGTTACTGGTAACAAGCTACGTACTCTTAAATGTTGTGTTTCCTCGTGGCAGTCCTCCTTCCACCGTAACCGGCGGTGGGAAACAGCTCTGGCGAGGTTGCGTATTGGCCATACTCGCTTAACCCATGGTCACTTGATGGAGCGCCGCCCTGCTCCTTATTGTCCTAGTTGCATTGTCCCTCTTACGGTCGTGCATGTCCTTCTTGAATGTCCTGACTTCCAGGACGAGCGTGTGTCTTGCTTTCTGACCGCCCCTCGCGGTCACCTGTCCCTCGATAGAATTCTTGGTGACTCGGATACTTTTGATATCGTTCGCCTTATGCGTTTTTGTTCTCGTATTGGCATCCTTGGTGATATTTAGCGCCCTCTGATTATTTTGCGTATTTGATGGTGCTACACAGCCTTCCCGGTTTGGTGCCTTCTTTTGATAATTACTTACTTTTACAACAGCCTACCACCCACAAGCAAACGGAATGACGGAACGGACTAATCGTTCAGCCAAGGATATGCTTGCAATCCTTGCTGAACATGATGCAAACACCTGGGATGAACACCTACCCTATGTTCAGTTCGCCTTGAATACTGCCATCCACCAATCAATTAACACCCAACCACTTCATTTGTTTACTGGTAATTCATGCAATTTCCCCTCAGGTCTGCTTAACAGACATAATGTTGCATACGGGGAGGACTATCCTTCAGAGGTCCTTGGTAAAATGAGAAATGCATTGAATAATGCAGCTGAAGCGTCCAAGAAGGCACGGACTCGGTATGCTCATTTTTATGATAAGAAAGTGCGCCCTCTTGAGTTGACGGAAGGAAGCCTCGTATTGAGAGTGAATGAGGCTGCGCCCGCCAATCAGAGCAGGAAACTAGCTCCGAGGTGGCGAGGACCATATAGAGTAATTAAAAGGGCGGGGCCGGTTAATCTTGTTATAAAAGGAGTATTCGAGGACCAGGTGGAAAGGACATTTCATGTGAATAAATTGAAACATTATCATGCTAGAGAGGAGTTAGAACTGCCTTCAGCGGGTCTAGTTCCTGACTCAGCAGTGCTGACTCATGGCTTCACCGACGAGTCAGAAGATGAGGATGACCCTCTGTCATCGCTCATCAGTAGTCAGGTGCAGTCTCGCCACCCTATGGTGACGAGATCTCGCGCTGTACAGTAAAGTAACTTCCTTGGTTAGTATAATTTAGTATTCATTAGATGTTCCTGTAAAGGCAATGAGGTGTACTGTCTCTATACTTAACTCAGGTAGCAACTTTTACCGTGCTCTGGGGTTCCACCTCCACCAAACCCAGAGTATATCTATGCTTCCGCTGTGTTGTGTCTGTCTGTTCCCAGGTCTGATTGGTACACCGACCCAGTTGTTCCAGCCACACGTAAACCCTTGTCTGTAAAGACCGAGGGGGGAGGCACGTTACACAAAGCCCTCCCCCCACCAGACCCAGTAACTCATGCATCAGTTACTTTGGGGATGAGTGACTGTCCAAGAGTCACCCGGCCGACGCCTCACGTCACTAACGAGGTTGTCAGGGCCAGCGAGCTGTCCACATTATAGCAATCACCGGAGGTGCCATACAACGCCCGGGTAGCTGTCTCGAGATCACCACTACCCACCTGCTGCGTCATCAAGACTGCAGCCATTTCAGCAGTGTTGGAGGAGAGGTCAAGAAATGGAAAGCACGTAGCAGTACTCAAGAATTTCGCCGGAAGATTAATGATTACGTCATCTGAAGTAACAAGAAAGCAGAACTAAGGCGGTCACAGGTGGAAGGCACGGTTTCCCTACAGAGTACCGGGACTCGCCAATAGAAGGTCGCAAAATTGTCTCCTTTGGCCTAAAGTCAGCGGTACGAGGGTATACACAGTTGGTGTTTACGTCCTAGTAGCCTGGTGACATCAAGAAACGCCGGAGATGACGTGAGGAATGATGGAAGACGAGATTCACCTGTTCTGCAAACAAGCAACCCGCCTCTACGACCCTCTAACATCACTCCTGCTAAGAGAAACCGTTGGTACATCCAGTCCTGCTCTGCTGTGGTCATCTGCGACGTCAAGTTTAACATCAAGACTGCCGTGTGAACTGTGATTGATACGAAGGCGTGTGGACTGTCGAGAGCAAGATTAAGGGCCGAAGTAACAGTATTCTACAGCTGTCACTTGGCACTCCGCTCTACTACACTCTGTCGTCATTCAGGAGTACCGGATGGGAGTACAAGAGGACCAGGTATTGATGTCTACACATGGGAAGAAGCAAGATCGACACCGTCATCGTCAGCGACTACATTCAGCATCCAGCAGCATCGATTTTTTTTTCGATTACTCAATATGAACAATTGATACAAACAACAAAGTGGCTCTGAACATCTGTGTAAAGAATATCTGGATACTTTTGTTTAAATGTTGAAAAGCAGAGTTAGAATCACAATACTTTTTAAATGTTGAAAAACAGATTTAAAATAATTCTGGTATAATATATGAAAACCTTACTCTAGAAATTGGTCATTGATTAACATCGAAACCCCTGTGTAATTGTCTCAGCCCTGAACAAACGGTTATGGAAAATTATGTTGTGATACTTTTGCAGAATGTTTGAACACAGGAGAGGCGGACCAATATAAACATTGACACTCTTACAGTGAGTGCGGACACTTGGCTGTACAGTCAGCTGAAACCTGTGATATAGTATAGGATTTTTTTTTATATTTTTAGATACATGTAATAAACGTTAGGTGTGTTCCTTAGCATGTCAAGGTTGACATTGATGGGGAGTGGTTAGTACACGGATGTGTACCTGATAGTTCCGTAGTACGCTCCCGGATGACTGAAAGTTCAGTCTGAAGTTAACTTTAATGTTTATGTTTGAGCACAGTGTGGCCGGCTCTAGAGGACACATGGACTTGGCTAGTGAAGAGCCAAGAGAGGTTAATTGCTAATCTTTGATGGTAGAGTAGGGACATGTTATTTAGCTATGTCAGTAAGGATAGGATGTATGTTTCCTGATATTGGAGGATTGCTGTCAGTTGACAGCTGAGAAATTTATGAAATGTGAACATATTTATTATGATGTTGGACTCTATTAATTGTCAAATTTTATTAGTTAGGTTAGCTTTTGTTTGTGGCATGAGTTGAATTGTGGATTTGGATACTAAACCTCGTGATTTTTAACAAATTAACAAGGTTTACTAAGTGCTTTTGCAGGGGGGTTGTAACAAACTAGGCTGGTTGTGAGAATTATTCCAGAAGGTTCCAGAAGTTTCGTGTAGGGACCTGACCTCTACAACACACATTCCCCTGGGGATTAGCAGGTCTGAGTCACAAATGGCGGGCGTCTCTGTTCATAGTTGCGTATAATGAATCATCCTATAGTATTCAGTAATTTAGAGAAATTATCCTTTATTCATTTTGTATTAAAATTGTATTGTATAATATTACTGGGTACAATATCAAGAGTATTCTAATTATTGAGTTAAGTCACCATCAGTGACGTCACAAATCAGATCTAAGTTGTAAGGCGGAGTGACCTGGCGGTCATAGGTCATCAGAGTTGACATGTCTACTATTTCTCAAAGTTCAATTAACCATTTTGGGGAACGGGAACAGCTCGGCCGTTAGATGCTTGTGTAATTTAACTTCAGTAAAATAATTCAACCAGTCTGGATCAATTAAGTACAACAGAGGTTAATTGTTATAACTTAAACCTTGCTAGTAACTTGGTAAAACTTAGACTATGCGGAAGGATACAATGCTCTAGTCTGGGGTAGACCAGACGAGGAGAGATCAGTGTGGACTCCAGATCTACTGGGAGAGGTCACCCATCTTACCTCTCCCAAGACCAGCCCCCAACATCTAGCTGGTTGCCCAAGGTATAGTTGCTATTGTTATTTATAGGGATAGTCAACTCATTGCCGTTCAGGTCAAGTAGGGAGTGTTAAAGTGACAGGGAGTGAACCTCTTTAGATTTTGTTTTAGTTTTTCTTTTAATAAATTAATTAGTTAATATTTTGCATTTTTATTATTTCCATGTATTTGTTATATGTACAGTATGTGAACTTGTCCTGGTCACGTGGTCCACACGAGGCAGAGTTGGATTGGGCGCCGATTCTAACATCGAGTCGGAATTCATCATTCCCGTGTAATTAATTCCACACTTAAGAACTCTCAAGGTCATCGGTTATAGTGGGGATCAAGCCCCAAGGTTGATTAATTAGCATGATCGATCCAGACCTCGATCATTGCTCTGTGTTACTGGTCTGGTGGTGGCGGCGGAGGCGACTCTAGGGTTTTGCTCAAAGCCTAGGTCACGTCATACGGGTTGTAGAATCCTAAGTCGGTCAATCGTCTTAGGACCACGTGGCGTGGAGTTGGCTTTAGTGAAAGTTTTGGAGTCCCTTGTAGAGAATAAAAAGTAAGAATACGGGTATGTTACGGCCCTCTCGGGTCGCAACTGGGTTCTTACTCTGATGTTGTTAGAGGAAGGGTATCCGGCCCCAAGCCAGTAGTGGCTTTCAAGGGATGTGATCAGTAACGCAAGTAAATTAAAAGGGGAAGGGAAATAAAGTCAAAACTTAATATAATATAATAACCGCCACCAATAAATAATGTATAAAAGGTTACACTGGGGGAGGGGTATTAACACTATTATTAACAAAGTAGTCTTCTTCTGAAGACCCTGGATCTTCTCGGTGCCAAGTTCTCGGTGCTCTCGTGGCCTCTCGACGAATCCTTCGAAAAGCTGAGCTGAGTCTACCACGGCCACAGGCCAGCCAAAACACAGTTCCACTGGGGGCACCACCGTGGAGGCCGTCAACCACAAGTCCAGCAGACTGCTGGCAGGTTCCGGATCAGCAACGCTGGTCAGGCCACTCCACGAGCGATACTAGGGTAGCGCCCTAGTCAGGAGCCTCGTGTGATACCACAGATCACTCTCCTGTCCACAATACCCCAGTGGTCAATCGTCTCCACCAGTCAGTCCCGGGTATGACAATCCTCAACTGCCGCTTCACAGGCAGGGTAACACCACAGTGTTCATCCGGGAGGCGACTCACAGCTGCTGCAGCAAAGCACTTGGTGTCGAGACGACTGCCTTGGGTAGACTGACTCAACTTCCCTTACAGCAGTCCCAGGTCGACTCTGTAAGCAGACATGTCATCAATAACAGGGACACTAAAGCACCTCACTTACAGGCTCAGACACAAACGCCCACCTATCCACTCCATAGATGGCGTTGCCGTCTGAGCACCACCTCACCAGAGGTCAGCAGCGGCTGTGTTGTGAGCTGAACAGGACTGGAAACTGGCCCTTGTGGCCAGTACACCTCGTCCTCACCAGGTGTCGTCGTCCATTTGGAGGGCGTTTCGGGAGCCGACCCACAGATGGCGTGGTTGTCACTGCTCCAGGCTCGGACGCTGGATCCGGGTCCGTAACAGGGTAGAGGGGGAGTAGAAGGAAAAGATAAGTAGGGAAACCCTTCTCCGTGTTACAGTGTTACCCTGTTAATTAACATCAAATGTAAAATATTATTTTCCCGTGTTGATTCCTTAATGTGTTGCTTAAGAAAGCAATCGTCAATTAATTCTAGAACTTCTTCTGCTTCACTATTCCCAGTTCTGTTAAACCAGATTATTCCACTAGAATTAAAGTCACCTATGACAAATACTGTTTGACCTAGATGCTCTAGATATTTCATACCATAGATGCTTTGCTTCCATTCTGTCTGAATTTGGTGGCCTATATATAATTCCCATTATAAGATTATGTGTTTTTTCGTTTAATTCTATCCCAGATTGTTTCTGTGTGTGGCTCAGTTTTGATTCCCTCTTTGAGACTACATTTCAAATTTTCCCAAACATATATGGCTACTCCCCCCTCCTTGTCTAATATATCTATCAGTGTGAAATAGTTTAAATCTGTTTCTTTTATATTCAACTAATAGTTCTCTGTTTTCTTCATTCATTCATGTTTTGGTAAGTGAAACAATTAATGTAAATACTATTCGTCTTCATCTTGAAAAACATAAATTAATAAATGATTCACAACATGGTTTTACTAACGTCCGTTCATGTTTAACAAATTTGCTATCATTTTATTAGATCATAGTTGAGGAAGTTGACAGTGGTAAGGTTTGTGATGTTGTGTACCTTAACCTTAGCAAAGCTTTTGATACAGAGCCACACGAAAGACTGATTAAAATGATGGAGGCTCACGGTATTCTTGGTGGTATATGAAGTTAGATTAGAGCATGGTTATACCAAAGGAAACAAAGAGACAGTATAAATGGGGTTAAGTCAGAGTGGGAAAATGTTGTAAGTGTTGTGCCTCAGGGCTCTGTCCTGGGACCTCCATTATTCATAATATATATATATGATTTAGATTCAGGTTTAAGCGGCATTGTTTCCAAAATTTGCCAATGATACAAAAATCGGGAGAAAAATAAACATGGAGAAAAACTCATTTTCACTTCAAGACGATCTAAATAGGGTTTTGAAATGGTCAGAAGACCATTTGGTAGATGCTGTTTAATCCTGCATATTTTCATATATGGTTAAATATGATGGCCATATAGATAAACAGATAAATGAATAAACTGATGGACAGAGAGACGGATACATGGATGGATAAATTGATGGAGAGAAGGATGGACACTAACATAAGGTAACAAGGGTGAGTGTTACAGCAACATAAGGTAACAAGGGAGAGTGTTACAGTAACATAAGGTAACAAGGGAGAGTGTTACAGTAACATAAGATAACAAGGGTGTGTGTTACAGCAACATAAGGTAACAAGGGTGAGTGTTACAGCAACATAAAGTAACAAGGGTGTGTGTTACAGTAACATAAAGTAACAAGGGAGAGTGTTACAGTAACATAAGGTAACAAGGGAGAGTGTTACAGTAACATAAGGTAACAAGGGAGAGTGTTACAGTAACATAAGGTAACAAGGGTGCGTGTTACAGACATAAGGTAACAAGGGAGAGTGTTACAGTAACATAAGGTAACAAGGGAGAGTGTTACAGTAACATAAGGTAACAAGGGTGAGTGTTACAGTAACATAAGGTAACAAGGGAGAGTGTTACAGTAACATAAGGTAACAAGGGAGAGTGTTAGAGTAACATAAGATAACAAGGGTGTGTGTTACAGCAACATAAGGTAACAAGGGAGAGTGTTACATAAGAACAAAGGCAACTGCAGAAGGCCTATTGGCCCATACGAGGCAGCTCCTATTTATAACCACCCAATCCCACTCATATACTTGTCCATCCCGCGCTTGAAACAATCGAGGGACCCCACCTCCACCACGTTACGCGGTAATTGGTTCCACAAATCAACAACCCTGTTACTGAACCAGTATTTACCCAAGTCTTTCCTAAATCTAAACTTATCCAATTTATACCCATTGTTTCGTGTTCTGTCTTGTGTTGATACTTTTAATACCCTATTAATATCCCCTTTGTTATAAGAACATAAGAACAAAGGTAACTGCAGAAGGCCTATTGGCCCATACGAGGCAGCTCCTATTCTATAACCACCCAATCCCACTCATATACTTGTCGAACCCGTGCTTGAAACAATCGAGGGACCCCACCTCCACAATGTTACGCAGCAATTGGTTCCACAAATCAACAACCCTGTTACTGAACCAGTATTTACCCAAGTCTTTCCTAAATCTAAACTTATCCAATTTATACCCATTGTTTCGTGTTCTGTCCTGTGTTGATACTTTTAATACCCTATTAATATCCCCCCGGTTATGTCCATTCATCCACTTGTAAACCTCTATCATGTCACCCCTAACTCTTCGCCTTTCCAGTGAATGCAACTTAAGCTTTGTTAATCTTTCTTCATATGAAAGATTTCTAATTTGGGGAATTAACTTAGTCATCCTACGTTGGACACGTTCAAGTGAATTTATATCCATTCTATAATATGGCGACCAAAACTGAACTGCATAATTTAAATGGGGCCTAACTAGAGCAAGATATAGCTTGAGAACCACACCAGGTGTCTTGTTACTAACGCTGCGATTAATAAATCCAAGTGTCCGATTTGCCTTATTACGAACATTTATGCATTGATCCTTTTGTTTTAAATTCTTACTAATCATAACTCCCAGATCCCTTTCGCAATCCGACTTCGCAATCACAACACCATCTAGCTCGTATCTTGTAACTCTATCATCATTACCTAACCTCAGAACTTTACATTTATCAGCATTAAACTGCATCTGCCAATCCTTTGACCATTTCAAAACCCTATCTAGATCAACTTGAAGTGATAGTGAGTCCTCCTCCGAATTAATTTCCCTACCGATTTTCGTATCATCGGCAAATTTGCAAATGTTGCTACTCAAACCTGAATCTAAATCATTTATATATATTATAAACAACAGAGGTCCCAGGACAGAGCCTTGAGGCACTCCACTTACAACATTTTCCCACTCTGACTTGATTCCATTTATACTAACTCTCTGTTTCCTTTGGTATAGCCATGCCCTAATCCAGCTTAATATAGCACCCCCAATACCATGAGACTCTATCTTTTTAATCAGTCTTTCATGTGGCACTGTATCAAAAGCTTTGCTAAAGTCAAGGTATACAACATCGCAATCCTTACCACTATCAACTGCCTCAACAATGCTAGAATAAAAAGATAACAAATTTGTTAAACATGAACGGCCATTTATAAAACCATGTTGCGACTCAATTAATAATTTATGTTTTTCAAGATGAAGACGAATTTTATTTGCTATTATAGATTCGAGTAACTTTCCCACAATAGACGTTAGGCTAATTGGTCGATAGTTAGACGCAAGTGATCTATCTCCTTTCTTAAAAACTGGTATCACATTAGCAACTTTCCAAAACTCTGGCACTCTGCCTGACTCTATTGATTTATTAAATATGGTTGACAGTGGGTCACAAAGCTCCTCTTTGCATTCTTTAAGCACCCTGGCAAACACTTCATCCGGCCCTGGGGATTTGTTTGGTTTGAGTTTTACTATTTGTTTAAGAACATCCTCCCTGGTAACTGCTAAACTCGTCAACCTGTCCTCGTCCCCACCCACATAGACTTGTTCGGCTGAAGGCATATTGTTAAGTTCCTCTTTAGTAAATACAGATACAAAATATTTATTAAAAATACTACTCATCTCTTCATCACTATCTGTTATTTGACCTGTCTCAGTTTTTAATGGACCTATCCTTTCCCTAGTCTTAGTACGATATAACTGAAAAAACCCTTTAGGATTTGTCTTTGCTTGCCCTGCTATGCGAACTTCATAGTTTCTTTTTGCTTTCCTTATCTCTTTTTTAACATTTCTAACCAGTTGTACGAATTCCTGTTCTAAAGTGACCTCCCCATTTTTAATCCTTTTGTACCAAGCTCTCTTTTTACCTATAAGGTTCTTCAAATTCTTTGTTATCCACTTTGGGTCATTAGTATTCGATCTATTCAATTTGTATGGTATACTACGTTCCTGTGCTTTGTTCTTAAATAAGTTATATATTGAATCCACATCGAAATCCCCATTTAAGTCACCTATCGCTGGGATCATGTCTCGCTCCAAGACCGGCCCACACCCCATACCCAAGACTTTCCAATCAATTTGACCCAAAAAATTTCTTAGGCTATTAAAATCAGCTTTTCGAAAATCTGGCACTTTAACAGAATTTTCTCCTACTGGTCTATTCCATTCTATGCTAAATCTGATTTCTTTGTGATCACTGCTCCCTAGCTCACTCCCTATTTCGATGTCATTAATTTGCGTTTCCCTGTTAGTTAACACTAAATCTAAAATATTATTTTCCCGTGTTGGTTCCTTAATGTGTTGCGTAAGAAAGCAATCGTCAATTAATTCTAGAAAATCTTCTGCTTCAATATTCCCTGTTTTGTTCAACCAGTTTATTCCGCTAAAATTAAAGTCACCCATGACATAAATACTGTTAGATCTAGATGCTCTAGATATTTCATCCCATAGATGCTTTGCTTCCATTCTGTCTAAATTTGGTGGCCTATATATTACTCCTATTATAATATTATTAGCTTTTTCGTTTAATTCAATCCAAATAGTTTCTGTGTGTGGCTCTGTTTTGATTCCCTCTTTGAGACTACATTTCAAATTGTCCCTAACATATATGGCTACTCCACCTCCTCGTCTAATATATCTATCTGTGTGAAATAGTTTAAATCCATATATTTGATATTCAGCTAATAGTTCTCTATTTTCTACATTCATCCACGTTTCGGTAAGTGCAATAATATCTATTTTTTCTGTGCAGACAGACAAGAGACAGACTTTTCACTGGAAAGGCGAAGAGTTAGGGCGACATGATAGAGGTTTACAAGTGGGTGAATGGACTTAACAAGGGGGATATTAATAGGGTATTAAAAGTATCAACACAGGACAGAACACGAAACAATGGGTATAAATTGGATAAGTTTAGATTTAGGAAAGACTTGGGTAAATACTGGTTCAGTAACAGGGTTGTAGATTTGTGGAACCAATTACCGCGTAACGTGGTGGAGGTGGGGTCCCTCGATTGTTTCAAGCGCGGGTTGGACAAGTATATGAGTGGGATTGGGTGGTTATAGAATAGGAGCTGCCTCGTATGGGCCAATAGGCCTTCTGCAGTTACCTTTGTTCTTATGTTCTTATGTTCTTAAGAGCATTTAATTCGTTAATTTTATTTCTTAGACTTCTACTGTTAGTGTAATATACCCTAAGTGAATTGTTATTTTGCGGACCTTCTCTTTCCCTGATCGTTTTGCCAATTCCTTTCTCCCACAAACACATACTTTTATTACCTCCTTCCTCACAATCAATTCCCATACCTCTATCTACTAACAGTTTAAACCCAAACAAACACCTCTAACCACTTCTTCTAACGAGTTCGCAACAACCCCAGCTCTCGATAGATGCACCCCATCACGAGCATACATTTCATTTCTTCCATAGAAGTGTTCCCAGTTGTCTATGAAAGATATTGCATTTGATTTGCAATATCTTTCCAGCCGGCAATTGACACCAAGTGCCCTCGATATCCATTCATTTCCCACTCCCTTTCATGGAAGAATGCCACATATGATCGGGATTCCTCCCTTGCTCCTAACTTATGTCCATTCACTCACTTGTAAACCTCTATCATGTCACCCTAACTCTTCGCCTTTCCAGTAAATGCAACTTAAGCTTTGTTAATCTTTCTTCATATGAAAGATTTCTAATTTGGGGAATTAACTTAGTCATCCTACGTTGGACACGTTCAAGTGAATTTATATCCATTCTATAATATGGCGACCAAAACTGAACTGCATAATTTAAATGGGGCCTAACTAGAGCAAGATATAGCTTGAGAACCACACCAGGTGTCTTGTTACTAACGCTGCGATTAATAAATCCAAGTGTCCGATTTGCCTTATTACGAACATTTATGCATTGATCCTTTTGTTTTAAATTCTTAATAATCATAACTCCCAGATCCCTTTCGCAATTCGACTTCGTAATCTCAACACCATCTAGTTCGTATCTTGTAACTCTATCATCATTCCCTAACCTCAGAACTTTACATTTATCAGCATTAAACTGCATCTGCCAATCCTTCGACCATTTCAAAACCCTATCTAGATCAACTTGAAGTGATAGTGAGTCCTCCTCCGAATTAATTTCCCTACCGATTTTCGTATCATCGGCAAATTTGCAAATGTTGCTACTCAAACCTGAATCTAAATCATTTATATATATTATAAACAACAGAGGTCCCAGGACAGAGCCTTGAGGCACTCCACTTACAACATTTTCCCACTCTGACTTGATTCCATTTATACTAACTCTCTGCCTCCTTTGGAACAGCCATGCCCTAATCCAGCTTAATATAGCACCCCCAATACCATGAGACTCTATCTTTTTAATCAGTCATTCATGTGGCACTGTATCAAAAGCTTGCTAAAGTCAAGGTACACAACATCACAATCCTTACCACTATCAACTGCCTCAACTATGCTAGAATAAAAAGATAACAAATTTGTTAAACATGAGCGGCCATTATAAAACCATGTTGCGACTCAATTATTTATTTATGTTTTTCAAGATGAAGACGAATTTTATTTGCTATTATAGATTCGAGTAACTTTCCCACAATAAAGGTTAGGGTAATTGGTCGATAGTTAGACGCAAGTGATCTATCTCCTTTCTTAAAAACTGGTATCTCATTAGCAACTTTCCAAAACTCTGGCACTCTGCCTGACTCTATTGATTTATTAAATATGGTTGACAGTGGGGCACAAAGCTCCTCTTTGCATTCTTTAAGCACCCTGGCAAACACTTCATCCGGCCCTGGGGATTTGTTTGGTTTGAGTTTTACTATTTGTTTAAGAACATCCTCCCTGGTAACTGCTAAACTCGTCAACCTGTCCTCGTCCCCACCCACATAGACTTGTTCGGCTAAAGGCATATTGTTAAGTTCCTCTTTAGTAAATACAGATACAAAATATTTATTAAAAATACTACTCATCTCTTCATCACTATCTGTTATTTGACCTGTCTCAGTTTTTAATGGACCTATCCTTTCCCTAGTCTTAGTATGATATAACTGAAAAAAACCTTTAGGATTTGTCTTTGCTTGCCCTGCTATGCGAACTTCATAGTTTCTTTTTGCTTTCCTTATCTCTTTTTTAACATTTCTAACCAGTTGTACGAATTCCTGTTCTAAAGAGACCTCCCCATTTTTAATCCTTTTGTACCAAGCTCTCTTTTTACCTATAAGGTTCTTCAAATTCTTTGTTATCCACTTTGGGTCATTAGTATTCGATCTATTCAATTTGTATGGTACACTACATGGTACAGGTACAGGCACATGCAAATGACCTGCTACGGATGTGCGACAGGTTTGCCTTAAACCAGCAAATAGTAGAACCAACTAGGAAGGAGAACACGCAGGACCTCATTTTCACTAATAATGATGAATTGATCAGGAACATAATGATTACAAATACCTGTTACTCAGATCACAACTTAATTGAAGTTATGACAACCATGGGGAGTAGACCTTCAAAACCAGTCCAGATTCCCGGTGGAGGAGATTTCAGCAAATTCAACTTCAATAATAAACAGATAAACTGGGAGCGAATAAACCAGGACTTCACAGAAATAAACTGGGAAGAAGAGCTAGGAAATGCAAACCTGAACCAGTGCCTGGAAAAAATAAGCTCAGTAGCACTAGAAATATGTTCAAACCGCATACCTCTTAGAAAAAAGAGGAAGAGATGCAGATTGGAACGGGAACGTCGTTCCCTATATAGGCGAAGAAAACGAATCGCGGTACAACTTGAGAGTCGCACCCTATCTCAAGAACGGCGAAGAAGGTTAGGTAGAGAAATAGAAACAATTGAACGGAAGCTACAAGAATCATACAGAACCCAGGAGAGGGAAAGAGAGCAAAAGGCCATCAGTGAAATAGAAAGAAATCCGAAATATTTTTTCTCCTATGCAAAATCAAGATCAAAAACCACTTCTAGTATCGGGCCCCTGCGAAAGGGAGATGGAACTTTCACCGATGACAACAAAGAAATGAGCGAGCTACTGAGGACGCAGTACGACTCTGTTTTCAGCAAGCCATTAAACACACTAAAGATTGATAACCCAAATGAATTTTTCATGGATACGATACCAACATCAAATCATATATCAGACGTTACCCTATCCCCACTGGATTTTGAAGAAGCCATAAACAGTATGCCTATGCACTCTGCACCAGGCCCGGATTCTTGGAACTCCATATTCATAAAGAACTGTAAAAAAAACACTATCGCAGGCCCTCCACATTATGTGGAGACAAAGCCTAGATACTGGCGTTATTCCTGATATACTAAAAACAGCAGAGATAGCACCACTTCATAAAGGAGGAAATAAGGCAGAGGCAAAAAATTACAGACCGATAGCGCTAACATCGCACATCATAAAAATTTTTGAGAGAGTGCTAAGAAGTAAAATCACAAAATACATGGAATCACAGCAACTCCATAACCCCGGACAACATGGTTTCAGAACAGGGCGCTCTTGCCTGTCGCAGTTGCTGGACCACTATGGTATGGCATTAGATGGTATGGAAGACAAACATAACGCGGATGTAATTTACACAGATTTCGCAAAAGCTTTTGATAAATGTGACCATGGTGTTATTGCACATAAAATGCGTTCAAAAGGAATTACCGGAAAAATAGGCAGATGGATCTACAATTTCCTGACCAACAGAACCCAATGTGTAATAGTCAACAAAATAAAATCCAGCCCATCAACCGTGAAGAGCTCAGTCCCCCAGGGTACTGTGCTTGCTCCAGTACTTTTTCTCATCCTCATTTCGGACATAGACAAGAACACAACATATAGCACTGTATCATCCTTTGCAGATGACACTAGGATCTTCATGAGAGTAGGCAACATAGAGGACACGGCGAACCTCCAGTCAGATGTAGATCAGGTCTTTCTATGGGCTACAGAAAATAATATGGTGTTTAACGAAGATAAGTTCCAGCTCATGCGCTATGGAAAAAATGAAAATATAAAAACGGAAACCACGTACAAAACTCAGGCAAATCATAACATAGAACGAAAAGGCAATGTAAAGGATCTAGGTGTACTCATGTCGGAAGACCTTACCTTTAAAGAACACAATAAAGTAGCCGTCACAACTGCAAGAAAAATGACAGGTTGGATAACAAGAACTTTTCACACTAGAGATGCTATACCGATGATGATACTTTTCAAAACGCTTGTGCTCTCTAGAGTGGAGTACTGCTGCACAATGACAGCACCTTTCAAAGCTGGAGAAATTACTGACCTGGAGAGCGTGCAGAGATCCTTTACTGCTAGAATCCACTCAGTAAAACATCTAAACTATTGGGACCGACTAAAGAGCCTAAAACTGTACTCCCTTGAGCGCAGGCGGGAGAGGTACATAATAATTTACACGTGGAAAATATTAGAGGGGCTGGTCCCAAACCTGCACACAGAAATAACATCACATGAGACCAGAAGACATGGCAGGATGTGCAGAATACCCCCGTTGAAAAACAGAGGTGCAACTGGTACTCTGAGAGAGAACTCTATCAACATCAGAGGTCCGAGACTGTTCAACACGCTTCCACTACACATAAGGGGCATAACTGGCCGACCCCTCACAGTGTTCAAGAGAGAACTGGATAAGCACCTCCAAAGGATACCTGATCAACCAGGCTGTGACTCGTACGTCAGGCTGCGAGCAGCCGCGTTCAACAGCCTGGTTGATCAGTCCGGCAACCAGGAGGCCTGGTCGACGACCGGGCCGCGGGGACGCTAAGCCCCGGAAGCACCTCAAGGTAACCTCAAGGTAAGGTAACCACTACGTTCCTGTGCTTTGTTTAGAATATTCTTAAATAAGTTATATATTGAATCCACATCGAAATCACCATGTAAGTCACCTAACGCTGGGTTCATGTCTCGCTCCAAGACCGGCCCACACCCCATACCCAAGACTTTCCAATTAATTTGACCCAAAAAATTTCTTAGGCTATTAAAATCAGCTTTTCGAAAATCTGGCACTTTAACAGAATTTTCTCCTACAGGTCTATTCCATTCCAAGCTAAATCTGATTTCTTCATGATCACTGTTCCCTAGCTTACTCCCTATTTCGATGTCATTAATTTGTGTTTCCCTGTTAGTTAACACTAAATCTAAAATATTATTTTCCCGTGTTGGTTCCTTAATTTGTTGTGTAAGAAAGCAATCGTCAATTAATTCTAGAAAATCTTCTACTTCACTATTCCCTGTTTTGTTCAACCAGTTTATTCCACTAAAATTAAAGTCACCCATGACATAAATACTGTTAGATCTAGATGCTCTAGATATTTCATCCCATAGATGCTTTGCTTCCATTCTGTCTAAATTTGGTGGCCTATATATAACTCCTATTATAATATTATTAGCTTTTTCGTTTAATTCTATCCAAATAGTTTCTGTGTGTGGCTCAGTTTTGATTCCCTCTTTGAGACTACATTTCAAATTGTCCCTAACATATATGGCTACTCCACCTCCTCGTCTAATATATCTATCTGTGTGAAATAGTTTAAATCCATTTATTTGATATTCAGCTAATAGTTCTCTATTTTCTACATTCATCCACGTTTCGGTAAGTGCAATAATATTTATTTTTTCTGTGCAGACAAGAGCATTTAATTCGTTAATTTTATTTCTTAGACTTCTACTGTTAGTGAAATATACCCTAAGTGAATTGTTATTTTGAGGCCCTTCTCTTTCCCTGATCATTTTGCCAATTCCTTTCTCCCACAAACACATACTTTTATTACCTCCTTCTTTTAAATCAATTCCCATACCTCTATCTACTAACAGTTTAAACCCAAACAAACACCTCTAACCACTTCTTCCAACGAGTTCGCAACAGCAACAACCCCAGCTCTCGATAGATGCACCCCATCACGAGCATACATTTCATTTCTTCCATAGAAGTGTTCCCAGTTGTCTATGAAAGATATTGCATTTGATTTGCAATATCTTTCCAGCCGGCAATTGACACCAATTGCCCACAACATCCATTCATTTCCCACTCCCTTTCTTGGAAGAATGCCACATATGATCGGGATTCCTCCCTTGCTCCTAACTAATTCAATGGCTGTCCTGAATCTCTGTATAAGTTCCTCACTCCTAACTCGCCCAACATCATTACCCCCTGCACTAATACAAATAATGGGTTTGTTTCCATTTCCCGTCATAATATCATTCATGTTTCCAACAATATCACCAATTCCAGCTCCCGGATAGCAAACCCTTAATCTGTTCCCCCTATCTCTGGCACAAAACGTTCTGTCTAAATACCTCACCTGGGAATCTCCCACAACCAAAATTCGCTTCAATTCTCCCTTTTCCTTACGAGCAGTTTGAGGGACCTGCGCTTTAATGCTCCACGTTACTTTGTCTTTGCCTCCTCGTTGAACAACGGGTTCAACACAGCACTCGTCCTCTAATACGTCAAATGCATTAAAAGTCCTTAGGTGTAGGTTATTAGTTGTCGGTTTTGCCAAGGTCTTCTTAAGACCCCTGTCTTTCACAACTTGCCAAGACGAGGTCTTCTTAATACTGGTCCCGTCAGTCCTTCTTAATGAGGTCTCGTCAACACTGGTCTCCTCCTTTGTTTCCTCCCGAAGTCTCAGCCGTCGTACCTCCTCCCGCAGGGAATCCATCTTTGCTCTCAGAGCTCCAACCAGACTCGCCAAATCCTTCACTAATCCTTCCAATATTGCAATAATAATGTTACTAGAATAGGAGCTCCAGCTAACACAACCTCTCACTGTGACTGCACCTGACTGACTGGTTACCTTATGTTACAGTAACATAAGATAACAAGGGTGTGTGTTACACTAACATAAGGTAACAAGGGAGAGTGTTACAGTAACATAAGATAACAAGGGTGAGTGTTACAGTAACATAAGGTAACAAGGGAGAGTGTTACAGTAACATAAGGTAACAAGGGAGAGTGTTACAGTAACATAAGGTAACAAGGGAGAGTGTTACAGTAACATAAGATAACAAGAGTGTGTGTTACAGTAACATAAGGTAACAAGGGTGTGTGTTTCAGTAACATAAGGTAACAAGGGTGTGTGTTACAGTAACATAAGATAACAAGGGTGTGTGTTACAGTAACATAAGATAACAAGGGTGTGTGTTTCAGTAACATAAGGTAACAAGGGTGTGTGTTACAGTTACATAAGATAACAAGGGTGTGTGTTACAGTAACATAAGATAACAAGGGTGTGTGTTACAGTAACATAAGATAACAAGGGTGTGTGTTTCAGTAACATAAGGTAACAAGGGTGTGTGTTACAGTAACATAAGATAACAAGGGTGTGTGTTTCAGTAACATAAGGTAACAAGGGTGTGTGTTACAGTAACATAAGATAACAAGGGTGTGTGTTTCAGTAACATAAGATAACAAGGGTGTGTGTTACAGTAACATAAGATAACAAGGGTGTGTGTTACAGTAACATAAGATAACAAGGGTGTGTGTTACAGTGCGTCCCTGGACGGTGACGGTGGTGGTGCTGGTGGTGGCGGTGGGAGCGGCCAGTCAGAACTTCAACGGCCGCAGCAACTGTGAGTAGCGCAGAGTGGCTCTACGCACTACACGCATTATTAATATGTTGATGGGAGTGCAAAGGTCACATATGTAACATGTTGGTGGGAGTGCCAAGGTCACATATAAAGATATTGGTGGGAGTGCCCAGAGTCACATATGTAGTATGTTGGTAGTAGGGAAAAAAGGTGCAATGCAATGCTGCATTCCTGCAGCATTGCAGGAATGCACCGGTGATCTCAGTCACCTTGATATGGATTGTTGCAAAGTTGTAAGATGGATGTTGCATGATGATGCAAGATGAATGTTGCACAAAAATAAAAATATAGAAAAAATGGAAAAAAAATCATATTTTTTGGAAAATAAATTACATAAATGAAAAAATATGGAAAAACAATGGGAAGCAAATTTAGATTTTTTCGTTTAGAAAAAATATATGCAAGATAGACATGGATAAAGTGTATGAGATATTAGAAAGCAAAAATTGATATGACAACAACAACAACAACAACAACAAAATGAATATGTAGTTCATAATAAAGTGGACGAGTATCAAAATATATGGGGTAAAATATTAAAGGATCCTTCAGAAGAGGAGAAGGGTAGGCATGGATATATAGTGGAGTTGAGTGATAGAAACATAGAAGTCAAAATAGAGTGGACAAGTATCAAAAGGATCGTTCAGAGGAGATGAGGTATATGTGATACATGGAAAACAAGGGAGAAGTGAGAATATATATATATATATATATATATATATATATATATATATATATATATATATATATATATATATATATATATATATATATATATATATATATATATATATATATATATATATATATATATATATATATATATATATATATATAGCTGGAAGAAGGGGGACCCATAGCCTCGGAGGAAACCACGCATAACGCATTAGAGGGAATGTTTAGATCCCCTCCAATACAGTTTCTGTGTGCTTTTCTCCTACCACCCCCTTCCTTGAATAGCCCACTGGGATAGCCCCATAATGGAAAAGACTGTCACAGCAATGATTGACAACGCTGATGCTGAAAACAAAACCCGCCTCCTAGCGGTAACAGCACCCCACGCCGGGGATTTTTTATTTGCTGTGCCCAATGCAGCCCTGGGAACTCGCCTCAGTCATGACGCTCTCCGCATTGGAGTTGCCCTTCGCCTTGCCGCCCCCATCCTCACCGAACATAGGTACATCTGCGGAACTGCGATGGCAGACCAATATGGTCGTCATGGTCTGGTATGTCGTAAATCACAGGGTAAAATTGCAAGACATGAAGAAGTCAACGACATCATCAAGAGGAGCCTCGCCACAGCCCGCTGCCCGGCACAAAGAGAACCACACTTATCCAGACCTAACGACCCTCAGAAGCGCCCTGATGGGGTCACCTTGCTACCTTGGAAGGATGGTAAGCAAGTGGTATGGGACTACACGTGCGCTGCCACACTGGCCAGTACCTACCTCCACTACAGCACACGTGAAAGCGGTGGTGCTGCTTCTTTCAGGGAATCGCAGAAAATTATTAAATACAGAGGTCTAGCACACTGCTACAGCTTTGTTCCGATCGGCTCGGAGACCCTCGGTTCGTGGGGAAAATGTGCATTGAAGTTCCTGAAGGAGTTGGGGGACAAATTGATCAGCGCTACAAAAGACCAGAGAGCAAAAAGTTTCTTGTTCCAGCGCCTCAGTGTTGCGATTCAGAGGGGAAATGCCTGTTGCGTCTTGGGCACTAGTCCAACTTCAGAGGAATTCGAAGAAGTGTTTGACTTGCAACAATGATCGAACCCGTCTGTGACATTCATCAATGTTTCCCATTGTTGTGTTCTTCAAGAGATCCATAACCTTTAAGCACCTTTTTGCATTATTATTTTTGTATCAACCCATGTATATCTTGTAACCATCAAATGCATAATAAAGCACAAAAAAAAAAAAATATATATATATATATATATATATATATATATATATATATATATATATATATATATATATATATATATATATATATATAACTAAAAAGTCCACAGCCCAGAAGTGACTCAAACCCAGACTGCCAGAGCAGTATGTAACTGGTGTACAGGAGACCTTAGCCACTCGACCATCGGTGACCGTACAAAAGATGATGGTAGCCGAGGCTACAAGATTACCATCAAAGTATAATATATATAATTATAACACTTACCGGGGGTTGTGGGGTAATAAAAAAGTGGGGTCAGTAACATTGGAAAGGGGGGGGGGGTGATGTAACTCAGGGGGATTAATATCAGTAACACTGTGGGGTTGTAAATAAAAAAATACAGAGCACTTTAGTATGCTTTGTCCTGATGAAGGTTTGGACAGGACGTCTACCTCGGGCCACTAGATAAATCAGACTGGGCACAGCTATGGACCTAAGGTAAGTCAGTCAGCAGCTGCTATGTCTATTGATCAGTACAAGCCCCGCCCAGGATCAATACTAGATGGGTATGCACCTGCCCCTGCCAGCTCGTGCCTGAGGCATTATTCACCTGCTGCCTTCCTCTGGGAAAGGCATATCACAGCCAAACCGCTCACTCTCCTCTGATAACAGCAACAATTCCCCCACACCCCTAAAATCAATACTTGGGTGACACTACCCACTGCTGGACGCATGCTCCTCTGCTCTACAACATGTCCGTCAGATGCAGGAGTTACTATGCCACAAGTATACACTAACAAGATCATTACTGTGGCTATGCTAATTTATCCCTATGTCATATAGTGTAGGGTAGGAGTTATTAATATCCCAACAACAACTGGTTATTAAAACACTTTCATGCCCACGGCACGTGGATACACGGCGGGTTTATTTCTATCGCTTGTGTGGTCGCGTCGTACATTTACGGTCCGTTTTATAGTAGGTATATACTATACTCGATCGACTTGGGGTTTGTATGAATATGTTTGCCATTAAATTTCTGTTTTCTTTAATAGGCACATGGCCTATTTGAGAAAACGGCCTTGTATTGTAACTTGGAGGAGAGACTATTGAGTTGGTGACACAACGAAGGTAATCGCCCACTTCACACACTCTTTTGTTGGCTGCGATCATGATTCTACATTTATATGCATATGTCTGTGTAGAGAATTTTATTGCGAGTTCAGTGATATAAAATTTAACGCTGTAGGACTAATGTGGAGCTGACAACAAACAAAAGAGTATGAACATTTTGTTGCTGTTTGGGTGTACGGCGAGACGGTGAGTGATCTACGTTTTTATTTATTTCGTGGTGGAACATCTAATGCTTTGGTTACATTTTATACATATGATCTTGTAGAGAATTTTATTGCCAACACATTGATATCAAAAGGAAATACGTAGCTCGAGAATTGGTGTCAGGAGAGTGAAAAGATTACACACTGTTTGGTGTTTACGCTCAAGAGAAAAAAACGCCGCGCACACAATGCGCTATTTTTTTCACTGGTACCGCGCGCATTAAAGTGTATAATTATTATAATTATATTAATCTTTCCAAATCAAAGCCTTTGTTATAAATTTAAATTTTATTATTACCATCCAGGGTCTTTGCTTTTCACAACAAGAAAACGGATAATAAGTGAAAGTGTAGCTCGGTACAGAGATATCCCCAGTTCAGCGATCTAACTAGAGTCCACAACAGCAGCTGAGAATGCCAGCTGTTACTGTAGTATAGTGGCCCTCCATACTATCGAAGATGTGTTTTCGCTACTTCATAGGGAAACAACTGTTGTAGAATAGAGAGAGAGAGACTAACATATACTCTCTCATAATGTTCTTAGCATCCTCTTATCTTACATGCTCTTTAAAATCAAATGTACAATTGTTTCCTTCATTCAGTAACTAGTTCTTTGTCAAATATTTCCACCTGCAGTACTATCAACTATGCTAATGTATTTCTGCTTATCAACTTATTATTTCTTACCAACACTGTTTCTTAAACAAATCTGCACTTTATTCAGTAACAAATTTACCAAGGCAATATTTTCTTGACGTTTCTTAACTTAAATTATTCGTCAATCAACTGAAAATAGTCACTTTCATCATTTCTTAACTGAAATAACAATTCTCTCAACTGAAAATAGTGAAGCATAACCTCTTTCAACACTTTCTTAACAGTTCGTTATGCTTCTTGGAGTAAGAAAAAATAGCCAAAGGAAACTTTCAACATTGTTCTTAACTAAATTATCACTTTTCTCAACTGGAAATAATCCAGTGCGCACGCACGGAGATTGACACAGCCTCTCATCGCCTTAACTGATTACTAATTGGAGGTGTTGAGCTAGCTCTCTCATCACATTATCTGATTAGTCTGCAGTCTTTCTATCTTTGCAGTCTCCGTGGTGTAGTGGTAAGACACTCGCCTGGCGTTCCACGAGCGCTATGTCATGGGTTCGTATCCTGGCCGGGGAGGATTTACTGGGCGCAATTCCTTAACTGTAGCCTCTGTTTAACACAGCAGTAAAATGTGTACTTGGATGAAAAAACGATTCTTCGCGGCAGGGGATCGTATTCCAGGGACCATAGGATTAAGGACTTGCCCGAAACGCTACGCGTACTAGTGGCTGTACAAGAATGTAACAACTCTTGTATATATCTCAAAAAAAAAAAAAAAAAAAGATTACTATGTTAATGAACACTGACCAGTATCCAGTATGTATGTTTTATATAAAGTTTTATTGAAAGTATATGTAAATGGGAGTTGTTCTGTACATAGCTTTATTAATCGCTATTAACCTCTCAGGATAGGATATCATTCTATCTATCCATAATCGTAAAGATTTAATATTATATTTCAAATTAGCTGTATCATTATCGCTAAGTACAACCCATTTATCGAGTTGTAATTCAAGTCTAACTCTAATGTCTACATTATCCAATATGCATTTGCTAACAGATGTAGCATCCAACATAAGTTTAAAGCATGTGTTTACTCCACTCGTTTTCATAGCCATCATCCGCTTCTGTTCTAGTTTTGCACTAGTAAAATATGTGACTCCAATTTTACTAGGGTCAACACTATTAAAAACTGAGAGAGTTTATCATACCGCCCAGCTTTATATCCTGATATTCTAGATAACAGCTTTATTTAAGACCAGAAGGAGAATTAGGAAGTACTTTCAACCAGTCTCTTTAAAATACACAATAGCTGATTTAAATAGTGTTTGAGATAATCCATTCACAAAAGATACATTTTTACCGACGTCTATAAGGGTTGTTCCATCTCTTTCAGTCAGATCAATAGACAGTTCCAATTAATTAGATGACAAGTCCACTAGCTGACCATTTACCCCTTTCATAATGAATTCCACATAGGTGTCACTGTTACGAACCCGGATCCAGTGTCCGAGCCAGGAGCAGTGACAACCACGCCATCTGTGGGTCGGCTCCCGAAACCCCCCCGCCAAACGCCGACGACACCTGGTGAGGATGCCGTGTATCAGCTACGAGGGCCAGTTTCCAGTCCCGTTCAGCACTCTACACCGCCGCCACTGACCTCTGGTGAGGTGGTGCTCCGACGACAGCGCCATCTATGGACTGGATACGTCAGGTGTTTGTGCCCGAGCCCGTAAGTGAGGTGTATTAGTGTCCCGGTTATTGATGACGTGTCTGCTTACAGAGCCGACCTGGGACCACTGTGATGGAAGTGGAGTGAGTCTACCCGAGGCAGCCAGTCTCCATACCTTGAACGTTGCTGCAGCTGTTGTGAAGTCGTCCCCCCGGAAGAACACTGTGGTGTGTTAGCCTGCCAGTGGAGTGGCAGTAAGAGGATTTACCCGGGACCGACTGTTGGAGACGATCATCCACTGGGGTACTGAAGACAGGAGAGTGACTTGTGTTGTCACACGAGGCTCCTGTCTAGGGCATACCCCTTATATCGTTCGTGGAGTGGCCGTACCAGCCTTGGTGGCTCAGTACCTGCCAGCAGACCAGCTGGACGTGTGGTTGACGGCCTCCATGGCGGTGCCCCCAGTGGACCCGTGTTTTGGGCTGACCTGTGGCCAGGGTAGGCTCAACTTCTTTGGAGAATTAATTGTGAGGCCACGAAGAGAGCACCAAGGATTCGGCACCAAGAGTTGTGGCACCAGAGTCTTCAGCAGAAGACAACGATTATGGATTAATCCCCTTGTATAGTGTTAATACCCCTCCCCCTTGTGCACTCATTTATTTTATATATTTAAACGGTGATGGTAATAATTATAATATTAAGTTCTTAGCTTTCTTTCCCTACTCCCTTTAAGTTACTTACGTCACGGATCTCATCCCTTGATAGCCACTACTGGCTTGGGAACGGATACATTATATCTTCCTCTACCAACATCAGAGTAAGGACCCTGTTGCGTCCCGAGAGGGTCGTAACAGTCACTAAACTTTATATTTACCCCAAAAAATCACAGGAAGTATATCTATAGTTTGACGACTAACTATGGTTGTTACCTCCAATTGCGGAGAAAATACTTTAGGAAATTTTATATTTTTCCACAGAAAAACACCTCCCCCTTCTCCTTAATTACGTCAGAAGAACTACACACAATTCATATCTTTCTCCTAGCAACTTTACTTATCCTAGTGTTTATCACGATGCTATATGGTAGTTAAGTGTTTTCCTCTCTATTTTATTTAGTTAGCTAATGTGCCATTCATCGTTTCTCCATATTATCAGGGACCGTCACAAGTTGTAGAACATCCATACATCGCCATATATACTTAATCAACTCCGTATTATGTAGTTTCACATAATCCTAACTGTTGTTTAGCTTATGATGTACAGTAGAAATACATTTCCTCATTATTATTATTTTTTTTCTGGATATTTCCCAGTTTTCTCATGATTTCTCCACATTATGAGGGAACTCCTCGTGTTGTAGCACCACACCACTCCACATACTTTTTCACCCCCATGTACTAGGATGTAACCACTACTTGCAACTGATAAAAAACTTAGATAGTAGTAATATTATGGTATCTCGTGAATTAATTGTGCTGCATGTTTTTCCTTCTTGATACACTGTGATAGCACACATAGAAGCATGTACACTATGTTAGTGCACAAAGAAGTCTGTACACTATGATACTACACATAGATGTGTGTACACTGTAATATTACACATTAAAGCAAGTTCCCAACTTTAGTAGACATAAGACATGTACCCTGAGGTATTACACATAAAAACATGTTCACTAATGTAGTACTCAAAAGGTACTCTGGAAGAGCATATAGATACATGTACCCTATGATAGTACACATACAAGCATGTAAACCATGATAGTACACATAGAAACACGTACTCTGTAATATTACACATATTACATGCATATTCACAATTGTAGTACACATAAAATATGTATCGTGAGGTATTACACATAAAAGCATGTACACTATTGAACAAATCCACAAGCGCTGTGACGAGGATTCGAACCTACTTCCGAGAGCATCCCAGACGCTGCCTTAATCAACTGAGCTGCGACATGGTCAAAAGAATTGCAACCAGTAGTTCTACTGAACTTACTTGGATCCTGCAGCCTCTCCGAGACACAAACCAGGATTTTACACAATTCCCCCCATGCACTCGAGCTGTGTCAATAGGCCGTTCTACCTCTTCGCCCTTACTTCAATACACACAGAAATCACAATAGCGTGATGCATCAAATGAACAAATCCACAAGGGCCGTAACGAGGATTCAAACCTACGTCCGAGAGCATCCCAGACGTAGGTTCGAAGAACACATGCATACTTATACACTAAGACAGTACATTATGATGTTCTCGGACGTAGGTTCGAATCCTCGTCATGGCCCTTATAGATTTGTTCATTTGATGCATCACGCTATTGTGATTTATGTGTGTAATGTACACTATTGTAGTACACATGAGGTATGAACACTATAGTAGTACACATGAGGTATGAACACTATTGTAGTACACATGAGGTATGAACACTATTGTAGTACACATGAGGTATGAACACTATTGTAGTACACATGAGGTATGTACACTATGGAAGAACACATATATTACACATAAAAACATGTACACTATTGTAGTACACTTAAGGTATGTACACAATCGAAGAACACATTCATACTTATACACTAAAATAGTACACTATGATAGTACACGTACACATACATTATTGAAAAATCAGTTCTCCAAAATTCATTTTTTATTTCTAGTCTAACGCGATGCTAGAACGCGTTTCGTAATAACTTATTACATTTTCAAAGACTTTAGTTTACACACACAAATGTAACCTTGATGATTGATTGATGAAGATTAAGCCAACCAAAAGGTGGCACGGGCATGAATAGCCCGTAAGTGGTGGCCCTTTTAAGCCATTTACCAGTATCAGGAGCTGATACTGGAAATCTGTGGAGGTGCGAATGCACCCTGCATGACGGGAGATGTCTCCCTTATGAATGTATAATAATAATAATAATTAATAATAATAATAATAATAATTTTTATTTACAACAATACAATACAATTTTATTTAGGTAAGGTACATACATACAATAAATATTTACAAGGATTGTTTAACTTATAGGTATAGCTAGTACATACAATGCCTAAAGCCACCATTACGCAAAGCGTTTCGGGCATGATAAACTTAAATGACAAGCTTAATACTAATTGAACATAATGAGTAGAATGAAAACAAGAAATGAAAACATAGATGAAAAAGCAGCACAAATACAATTATGTCGACAAACAGCGCTCTTTAAAGAAAAAAACAGACATTGGTTGACAATAGAAGGGTAAGGTAGGTTACAGGGAATTTATTAGGTATAGCTTCGCTTTTAACTTAAACTGGTTGAGAGAGGTACAGTCTTTAACATGGTTGGGAAGGTCATTCCACATTCTGGGCCCCTTGATTTGTAGAGCATTTCTAGTTTGATTAAGACGTACTCTAGGAATATCAAAACTGTATTTATTTCTGGTGTGATGCTCATGGGTTCTGATACAACCTTCAATGAAGCTTTTGAGATCAGGATTGGCATTATAGTTTAGCGTTTTATATATGTATAATACACATGAGAGAATGTGCAGTGACTTAATGTCTAACATATTCAGAGATTTAAGTAGGGGTACCGAGTGATGTCTGGGGCCAGAATTGGATATTGTCCTAATAGCAGCTTTGTGTTGAGTAATTAGAGGACGTAAATGATTTTGGGTAGTAGAGCCCCAAGCACAAATACCATAGTTGAGATATGGATAGATAAGGGAGTAATAGAGAGTCACCAGGGCAGGGCGTGGTACATAATATCTGATCTTAGAAAGAATGCCCACAGTTTTTGAAACTTTTTTTGATATGTTTAGAATGTGTCCCTGGAAATTAAGCTTGTGGTCAATGAGAATGCCAAGGAATTTGCCACCTAATTTGTTACAAATTTGGGTATTGGTTATTTTGAGATTTATTTGATTAGAGGATTTATTGCCAAACAGAATATAAAAGGTTTTGTCAATGTTAAGGGTGAGTTTGTTGGCAGTTAGCCACAGATGGACTTTATTTAGCTCAGTATTTACTGTGGCATTTAGAGCAAGGGGATCAGGACTGGAGTAAATGAAGGTTGTGTCGTCAGCAAATAGAATTGGTTTGAGGTGTTGGGAGGCATTTGGAAGGTCATTAATGTAGATGAGAAAGAGGAGAGGGCCAAGTATGCTGCCCTGGGGAACACCAATGTTGATGGGTAGGGTGGGAGAAATTGTGTTATTCACAGAAACATATTGGAGCCTGTCAGTAAGGTAGGATTTGAGGTATTGTAGGGAGTGTCCTCTGACTCCATAATGATGTAATTTAAGAAGAAGGTTTTGGTGGTTGACAGTGTCAAAAGCTTTACGCAGGTCCACAAACAACCCAACAGAGAACTCATTTTTATCAAGAGCTGTATGAATCGAGTTAAGCATACTAATAAGTGCATCGTTAGTGCTTTTTTTGGGTCTGAAGCCATATTGGCAAGGGCTAAGTATATTGAGTTTGGCTAGATATGAGTAAAGCTGCTTATAGATTAGTTTTTCAAAAATTTTTGACAAGTTTGGCAGGATAGATATAGGTCTGTAGTTGTTAACATCTGTGAGATTACCACATTTGTGGACAGGCGTTACTCTCGCTTTTTTTAGAATATCTGGGAAGGTTTGGAGTTCAAGTGACTTGTTGAAGAGCAAAGCAATAGCAGGGGCTAAAGATCTGGAGGCTTTTTTGTAAATTAAAGTTGGTATCTCCTCAAGGGCACCAGACTTGGTTTTAAGGGAAAGGATTATCTCATTGACGTCAGTGGAATTAATAGGCTTTAGGTACAGAGACTGTGGATAGTTACCTGAAAGATAGTCATTAATGTCTGTACTGGAAGATGGAATATCATTTGCAAGGGATGAACCAATGGAAGAGAAGAACCTATTGAACTCAATAGCAGAATCAGAGGCTGAAAGCTGACCATCGTTATTAGACAGGAGAGTCGGTTTGTTATTTAAAGACTTCTTTGATCCCAATATTTGAGAAATTGTTCTCCAAGTTTGTTTAATGTTGCTCTTTATTTGGGTAAATTTATCTTCGTAGTATTTAGTTTTGGCTCGTCTAATTATCTTAGACAGCAATAATGAGTAATTCTTTGAGAATTCTTTGGAGACAATTCCTAACCTATACTTCTTCTCAAGGTCATGTTTTTTATTAATAGATTTAAGTATTCCCTTTGTAAGCCAGGGATTGTTAAGCCTTTTGGTTGTGACTTGTTTTGTAAGCATAGGACAGTGGGTATTATATTAGGCAAAGGTATTATTTAGGCAAAGGTACATACATAAAGAGATTTTACAAAGTTTGTTGGCTTTATAGATAAGAGCTAGTACATACAATGCCTAAAGCCACTATTACGCAAAGCGTTTCGGGCAGGAAAAAACACTACTGACTAAAACTTAAAACTAATGGGTAAAAAGAAAAAAATGCGTTGAGTACAAATAAAAATAGAGGTAAAGGAGGGGGGAAACATTGTTGAAAAAACAGCACAAATACAATTACAAATTATTACAGAAAATTACATTAAAACAGCGTTGATTTGAAAAACAAAAAAAAAAACAAAAAACATACATGGGTTGACAATAGAGGGGTAAGGTAGGTTACAGGGAATTTATTAGGTATAGCTTCGTTTTTAACTTAAACTGGTTGAGAGAGGTACTGTCTTTAACATGGTTGGGAAGGTCATTCCACATTCTGGGCCCCTTGATTTGTAGAGCATTTCTGGTTTGATTAAGTCGTACTCTAGGAATATCAAAACTGTATTTATTTCTGGTGTGGTGCTCATGGGTTCTGTTACAACCTTCTATGAAGCTTTTGAGATCAGGATTGGCATTACAGTTTAGCGTTTTGTATATGTATAGTACACATGAGAGAATGTGCAGTGACTTAATGTCTAACATATTCAGGGATTTGAGTAGGGGTACCGAGTGATGTCTGGGGCCAGAATTGGATATTGTCCTAATAGCAGCTTTGTGTTGAGTAATTAGAGGACGTAAGTGATTTTGGGTAGTAGAGCTCCAAGCACAAATACAATAGTTGAGATATGGATAGATAAGGGAGTAATAGAGAGTCACCAGGGCAGGGCGTGGTACATAATATCTGATCTTAGAAAGAATGCCCACAGTTTTTGAAACTTTTTTTGATATGTTTAGAATGTGTCCCTGGAAATTCAGCTTGTGGTCAATGAGAATGCCAAGGAATTTGCCATCTAATTTGTTACAAATTTGGGTATTGGTTATTTTGAGATTTATTTGATTAGAGGATTTATTGCCAAACAGAATATAGAAAGTTTTGTCAATGTTAAGGGTGAGTTTGTTGGCAGTTAGCCACAGATGGACTTTATTTAGCTCAGTATTTACTGTGGCATTTAGAGCAAGGGGATCAGGACTGGAGTAAATGAAGGTTGTGTCGTCAGCAAATAGGATTGGTTTGAGGTGTTGGGAGGCATTTGGAAGGTCATTAATGTAGATGAGAAAGAGGAGAGGGCCAAGTATGCTGCCCAGGGGAACACCAATGTTGATGGGTAGGGTGGGAGAAATTGTATTATTCACAGAAACACATTGGAGCCTGTCAGTAAGGAAGGATTTGAGGTATTGTAGGGAGTGTCCTCTGACACCATAATGATGTAATTTAAGAAGAAGGTTTTGGTGGTTGACAGTATCGAAAGCTTCACGCAGGTCCACAAATAACCCAACAGGGAACTCATTTTTATCAAGAGCTGTATGAATCGAGTTAAGCATACTAATAAGTGCATCGTTAGTGCTTTTTTTGGGCCTGAAGCCATATTGGCAAGGGCTAAGTATATTGAGTTTGGCTAGATATGAGTAAAGCTGCTTATAGATTAGTTTTTCAAAAATTTTTGACAAGTTTGGCAGGATTGATATAGGTCTGTAGTTGTTAACATCTGTGAGATCACCACATTTGTGGACAGGCGTTACTCTCGCTTTTTTTAGAATATCTGGAAAGGTTTGGAGTTCAAGTGACTTGTTGAAGAGCAAAGCAATAGCAGGGGCTAAAGATCTGGAGGCTTTTTTGTAAATTAAAGTTGGTATCTCCTCAAGGGCACCAGACTTGGTTTTAAGGGAAAGGATTATCTCATTGACGTCAATGGAATTAATAGGCTTTAGGTACAGAGACTGGGGATAGTTCCCTGTAAGATAGTCCTTAATGTCAGTACTGGAAGATGGAATATCATTAGCAAGGGATGAACCAATGGAAGAGAAGAACCTATTGAACTCAATAGCAGAATCAGAGGCTGAAAGCTGACCATCGTTATTAGACAGGAGAGTCGGTTTGTTATTTAAAGACTTCTTTGATCCCAATATTTGTGAAATTGTTCTCCATGTTTGTTTAATGTTGCTCTTTATTTGGGTAAATTTACCTTCGTAGTATTTAGTTTTGGCTCGTCTAATTATCTTAGATAGCAATAATGAGTAATTCTTTGAGAATTCTTTGGAGACAATTCCTAACCTATACTTTTTCTCAAGGTCATGTTTTTTATTAATAGATTTAAGTATTCCCTTTGTAAGCCAGGGATTGTTAAGCCTTTTGGTTGTGACTTGTTTTGTAAGCATAGGACAGTGGGTATTATAAAGGCTAAGAGTTTTTTGAAGAAAAGATTGAACTGCTAGGTTGATGTCCTCTATGTTACCTAACTCGGACTCCCAGTTGACATTATCAGTAGCAGTTATAAAATTGTCTATAGCAGTTTCATTGTGTAGTCTAAAACGTATCTCTCTTGACTCAAGAGGTGGTTTGCTAATGTTAGTTAAGAGAAATGTGGGGTAATGGTCTGTAGTGCTATCGGTGATTATACCTGAAGTAAGCGGAGAGGTTATATTTGTCCAGATGTGATCTAGAGTCGTGGCAGTGCTATCAGTGATTCTAGTAGGTCTAGTGATTAAGGGTATGAGGAAGCAGGAATTCATACAGTTGAGGAAGCTAACAGCAGTAGGGTGTTCTGGCTCGCAGAGGTCAATATTAAAGTCCCCTGCGATAATTAGGTGGTTTTTGTTCAGTCTGTTATCAAGTATTATATTTCTAAGGTTTGAGTTGAATTCGGACACATCAGTGTTAGGAATTCTATAAACTGCACCCACAGACAGGATAGACTCGGCACCCTTGACTCTGAAGCTGGCGAAGATATACTCCCCATAGCAGTCTCTAGTTCTAATTTCTTTTAAGCATGTTAGTTCTTGGTGGTAGTAAAGAGCAGTGCCACCACCTCTCTGAAGTTGACAACAGTTGTGGATTGCTGAGTAGTTAGGCATGTTAAAGAGTTGAGTAGTATCATCTTTCAACCATGTTTCAGTAAGTATAATAAAAGAGAAATTGTTGTAAATAGCTTCAATCAAGGCACTAACATCATCGAAGTGTTTGCCTAGGGATCTAACGTTCAAATTGATTACAGAGATATTGTGATTATGAGTTAATACCTTGTTTACATCATGTGCTGCAAAATATCTGCAATTTAGATCATTAAAGTGATTATTGTCATAGATAGTGGATAAGAGGTTAAGTTCTGGGTCTATACTTGACTGCATAAAAAAGCTGATTGCAGGAAAAACAAGAAAAACAAAAAGAAATAAATGTACACAATACTGTACCAAACAAACACAAAAGGGGCTTACAGGGGTACAATGGAGTAAGGGAGTATGGCTAGGCTAGGAAACCTAGGTAATGAATGAGATTAAAGAAAAAAACATATAAACATGGACTATACAAAACACAAGATATAGATATAAAAAACAAAAATATAAACAAGACTAAGCAATACAAAAAAATTGAGCAAAAATGAAAAATGAGGTAGATTGCTTACAGGTACTCTCAGGTACACTGTAAGTAACAATAGACAGAAAATATATATCAATATAGAAAAGAATGTCACGATACAATAAGATAAGCAATTACAGGAACAGATGAAAAACAAATCTGCTGTAAAATAGGAAGTAATTATAGCAAAACACAACAATATAATAATATAACAATACAATAAGAGCTTACAAAGTATTGAGTCTGCTAAATTAGAGAATAATTATGGCAAGACACAACAATAAATGCAAGCAAACAAGGAATTGAAACAATTAGAGGTAGAATTAAGGTCACTAGATAGCCATGGAGGATACACAAGTTTGGCGGAGAGAACAAAAAATCAGTAGAGACTGTCAAGATGAATATATAAAAAAATTTGACAAATGATAATTGTAAAGTAGAATAATCTTAAAGATAATAAATTTTATTAAGCTTAGTTTTAACTTATAATTAGTATGAACTTAATTAAAAGAACAAAAATGAGATCAATAATTGATTTCAATAAATGACATAGATCAATACAAATAAATTTAAAATATAGATGGAATAGGGTAAGATTAGATTTAAGAGTAAAATTTTACAATGAAACTGAGGTAGATGCTTGCATCTACTACATCATGTGTTAAGATGAAGATGAAGCAACCCAAAAGGTGGCACGGGCATAAATAGCCCGTAAGTGGTGGCCATTTTAAGCCATTACCAGTATCAAGAGCTGATACTGGAGATCTGTGGAGGTGCGAATGCACCCTGCATGACGGGAGATGTCTCCCTTGTGAATGTGAATGTAACCTTGATTGATTGATGAAGATTAAGCCACGCAAGAGGTGGCACGGGCATGAATAGCCCGTAAGTGGTGGCCCTTTCGAGCCATTACCAGTATCAAAAGATGATACTGGAGATCTGTGGAGGCGCAACTGCACCCTGCGTGACGGGAGATGTCTCCCGGACCAAGTGGTGACCAAATGGTAATGTAACCTTTAAACACATCCATACTTATACTCGCATTTGGGTGAGGTGATATAAAAGTTTTGGGTGAGGTGATTGACATTTACCCAAGACAGAACACGAACAAATGGGTATAAAAACATAAGAATAGAAGTAACTGCAGAAGGCCTATAGGCCCATAACATCACCACTTCCTCTTGATGCTTCTATATTGGTTCGGAGTATTGAAGTGGGTAGAATATAGTTGTGCATTAATTGGCTGTTGATTGCTGGTGTTGACTTTTTGATGTGTAGTGCCTCGCAGATGTCAAGCCGCCTGCTATCGCTGTATTTATCGATGATCTTAACAAACAACACAGAAATCATGATAGATGGTAATGATCGTATGTATAATCATAACAATAACTGTGAGTCTATAATAAATTAAACTATATCATTATTACAATAATTATTAAGACATTATTACTGATGTCTTAATAATTGTAGGTGAACATAGTGCTAATGTGTTTCCCATTCCAGATCCTTCACCGCTGTGCCTCTTACCTCCCATCACTGGCATGTGTCGCGCCCGCTTTATCAGGTTCTTCTATAACAGCAATACCAACTCTTGCCAACAGTACGTAACCTACACACAATTCTCTATATAAATATACAGTATATAATATATCTAAATATATATAATATATATAAATATAAATATTTTTATTTTTCTGTGTGTATTTTGTAGTGCTTTATTAGATATTTAAAAGTTACAAGATGTACGTTAGTTAATACAATTAGTGCTTTAAGGTTATGGATCTCTTGGAAGTCCCTCCGCTTCAGGACGTGAACCGAGGATGCAGCAGGCGTTTCCCCTTTGGATCGCCACACTGAGACGCTGAAACAAGAAACTGGCAGTTCTTGGGTCTCTGGTGATGTCAATGGGCCTGAACCCAATTCCTTGAGAAATCCCAAGGCACTCCTACCCCAGAGGCAATGCGTCTCAGATGCTATAGGAACAAAGGTGTATTGACCTTCCAGTCGCCTGTACTTGATTGATTTTGCTGTTTCCCTGTGGTTGACCGCACCACCTGCTTGATCAGCACCGAAGTGTACGCACCTAGGATGCGAGGTTCTCTTTCTGTTGTGCACTGACGTGAGACGAGGCTCCTCTTGATGATGTCATTGACCTCGTTGTGTCTTGCATGCCAGCCCTTTTATCTTCTGCGGTGCAACCCATGCAGTCCATATTGGTCTACGTCCACTCTGTTGAAAATACACTTGTATTCAGTGTGAAATGAGGCACTAAGGCGGATGGCCACTGCTACACGAAAGGATTCTGCATCTAGACTCGTGCCGTTTGCCGACATGGGTACTGCCAGAAGGAAGTATCCTGCATGGGGGGGGGGGAGGCATGCACTGCTCTGAGGCAGGCTTCCTCCTTGTCTGATGTTGCGGCGCTGAGCATGGCATCAGCTATTTTTTCTACTAGAGGGTGGTTCCAGCCGGACTGTTTATGTTTTTTGTTGGATCTAGGATGGGTGCTGGGGCTGCAAGAGCATCCCACTAATTTGAACTTTGAGTGAAAGCAGGATCGTGTATGCCTGCTGAATCACTCAGGGGTTCAGGTAGGGTATCTCTTGCGAAGTCGTGGGAGGAGGAAAGGAAGGCTGGTAGAGCAATTTGGGAGGCTGTGTGAACGCCAAGGCCACCAAGTCTTACAGGGAGGGTTGCTTGCTCCCATTGAGAGTCGTCCAATGGAAGGTGTAGGACTTTCACCAGCATGGACCTCAGAAGGGTGTCATACATATATCATTTAGGGGTGATGTAGGATGGAGAACACCTCAGAAAATAAGTCAACTTAGAGAGAGATAGGCATCTTGTGAGGATGAAGAGTGCATCATGGGCCTCAGTCTTGTCAATCTTGTCCAGCATTCTCCTTAGGTGAGTGATTTTTGCATCCAGGACAACTTCGATTGCTTGCAGGCCAATGCCGGCACCCAGGAGGGTGCAGCCAGGTGACTCGACAACGAAAATGTATGGAAGAACAGTTTTTATTTGGCCAGTGATGACTGGATTCCAAGAGACTATTTCGCATTTGGATGCATTAAGAATGAGGCCCAAGGCTGCTCCTTGCTCCTGGATTTTCCTTATATCCTCCAAAACGTTTTCTTGGGTTCCAACGAGAGTGCCATCATTCAGCTACCAGATGTTAAGCTCGCTTGTCAGACTATCAGTGACCTCTTTGATAGCTAAGCAGAAAAGGAGTGGGGCTAAGGGATTACCTTGTTAGACACCTTCACAGGAGTCTATTTCATGCTCCCCAAAAAGAAGCTTAGAGTCCCCACTGTAACACGGTCACATGAATGGGTAAAGGGGAAGGAAATGGTTGTGTACAGCCCTGAGGACTGTCTCTTCTGACGTGATTGAAGGCATTTTTAAAGTCAAGCATTTTTAGTGCCTTCTGGTCCGAGTGTAACAGTTGTTGAGGTGACTTAAATAGAGATTTGGGATTATTCCAGACTTACGAGGCATTCACAGAGAGGTGAGGTAAGGTCAAACAAACCTCACCTCGAGTAGTTTCAAAAGGTCGGAAGGCTATCCCTTTGTTGCCAGATTCAAATCCATCCATTCAACGGGAAATTGGGGATAGACGGGTATAAAAGCTGGTTACGAAAGAGGGAGAGGCACGGGAGACATCTCCCGTCACGCAGGGTGCAGTCGCACCTTCACAGATCTCCAGTATCAGCTCTTGATACTGGTAATGGCTCAAAAGGGCCACCACTTACGGGCTATTCATGCCCGTGCCACCTCTTGGGTGGCGTAATCTTCATCAGTCATCAGTCAGAGGGTGAGGCCACGGGAGACATCTCCCGTCACGCAGGGTGCAGTTGCACCTCCACAGATCTCCAGTATCAGCAATTGATACTGGTAATGGCTCAAAAGGGCCACCACTTACGGGCTATTCATGCCCGTGCCACCTTTTGGATGGCTTAATCTTCATCTTGGAGGGAGAGGCTTGATAAACACAAGGCAAACCACCCTGTCCAAGCAAAGTGCCCAAATTGCTCCAAGGCACATCACGCCTGGAACTTGAAATGCCCTGAAAGGCTCAAAAGGCTTCAAACGAACCCCACCACGCCTACAGCTGAGCCGGAGCCCCCACCAAAACTAATACCAGCTCCATTGCCCACTAAAACCGTGTGGGGTCTATTCAATCAGGTAGAGGGGCCACACGGCCCTTCACCATCGGCCATGGTGAAGGGCGTGAAGGCCTCCGTACAGGACAAAAACAGAAAGATGGGGGCCACAAGAAACATTTTCAAAGCAGTCGCCCTCCCAGTGCATCCAGTAAGCACACTGGGGGCAATAAGAGTAAGAGTAATAATTCCAGTGTCAAAGTGACCACTGAGAAGGGTCAAAAAGTAACCAGGCCCCAAACCTGCACAGCATTAAATAGTGCTCCCGCAGAACTGGATGCTCTCTGGCCAATGCTCAAAACTTTGGTCACCGAAATGGTCGAAAGTCTGCTGTTATTACACGGTATCAAGCAAACCACAGAGACTCGGAAGAAAATTGAGCACAAGCTCAAGAAATTCGAAAATATAATATCCTCACCTTGAAGAACGCAGGGCAGGAGACACCCCCCCCCCCCTAAAAAACAGATAGAGTCCAGCTCATCGGAAAGCGACATTGATGAGCCAATTTCAGGTCCACTAAGAACCTATACACCAATTGCAACTTCCATGGCGTGTTCATCAGACTCCATGGATACCACGGAATTATCAGCAAATTCCAAGAACCTAGAAGTCTAGAGATCCTGCAATGGAATGCGCAAAGGTTGCGCATTAAATTGCAACACATGCAATACATAGCAGCAACCAAGGGCATAGACATCCTGATACTACAGGAGAGCTTGCTTCGAGCCGGATTAGAACCTAAAATCTCAGGCTATCGAGGCTTCTTCCTTGCATGGATCAATGGGCAATCCAGGGGATGTGCAATCTATGTAAAATGTGACCTGATCTCCAAGTCCATAACCAGCCCACCCAATTGTGGAGCAGGGACAGAGGTAATGGGAGTTACCATTGAGCTAAGACACGACAAACTTGAAGTGTTCAATGTGTACAGGTCTCCACAAGCCGAAATGGATCTCTCTGTGTTATTTGGACACGCGACAACAACAAACACAATCATTTGTAGAGATTTTAATGCCCATCATCGATTGGCACTGGGCTCGAACAGAACAAATGAAGCCGCCATTCACATTTCACATCTACTGGACCAGCTTCCAGAAATACAAATCCTAAACAAGAATGAACCTACCCACATCCAAGGAGGCAGATTAGACCTAACCTTCGTTTCAGCCTCCCTAAGAGATGCAGCAACATGGTCAATTGAGCCCACACTCACAAGCGACCACTATGGGGTCCAAATTGATCTTCAGTTAGACCTACCCACCTCACCTCCGCCTCCATCTGAAGCCTGGAATTTTGCTTTAGCAAACTGGGACCGATTTCAAAACCTCATTTCAGAGTGGCAAAGAAACTATGATCTTCCCAAAGACATTAATCAGGCAGAACAAGAATTTGTCAAAGCGATTCAAAGTGCAGCCAACCACTCAATCCCACTGAAAAAACAGTCCACCGGACACCATAAAGATCATTGGTACTATTGCGAACGTGTCAAAGAACTCAACCATAGACTAAACAGAACAAGAAAGCTATACAAAAAGCAGCCAAGTGACCGCCACAGTATCTTACTTTGTGAGGTCAAGGAACATGTGCAACGAGAGACCAGACAAATAAAAGAACAAAAGTGGCTGGAATGGTGTTCACACCTGAATGAACACACCTCTCTCGGAGAGATGTGGCATCAAATTCACCGAGCCAAAGGGAATAAAACACCTAAAGCTCCACACCCCAAGGATCCTCAACAGGAAGCCGAAGTACTGGCAACCAGGTTTGCAGAGAGAGCAGCCAGCAATCAACTTCCACCAGATGTATTAGCAGTACAGACCGGACTAGAGGAAGAAAGGTGGCACAGAATCCTTACAGCATGTGAAGAAGTCTCTGACACTAATGCCCCCTTCACACTGGATGAGCTCAATCGGGCTAAGAAAAACTCCAAGGATACATCCCCTGGAGCCGACAAAATAACCTATAAAATTATTAGAAACCTCGGCCCAGAGGGAGACGCTGCATACCTAAGGTTAATTAATTTTGCCTGGACTTCTCAAACTAGACCTTCTGCTTGGAATAGAGCAGACATAGTGCCGATCCCAAAACCCAAAGATCCAGCTAATCCCAGGCCCATCTCTCTCCAAAGCTGTGCAGCCAAGACGGCTGACAGAATGGCACTCAACAGACTGGAGTGGAAAATGCCTAAACTGCACCATGATATGTATGCCTATAGAAGAGGGGTTGGCACAGTGGAATGTATTACAACTCTGTTAGCCCACTTGAATGACAGACCAGGAATGCTGATATTCCTGGACCTCGAAAAAAGCCTTTGAACTGGCTAGCGCCCCAGCTATTCTCTGCTGCCTCATTGACAAAGAGGTCAGAGGCAACCTGCTCTCCTGGACCAAAAACTGTCTCATAAACAGAGAAGCAAGAGTAAAACTTCATGGCACAGTCTCTGAGTACAAAAGACATGAAAATGCTACACCGCAAGAGGGTATTTTCAGCCCTCTTCTCTTCAACTGTTTAATGGAAAGAATAATGAGGTTGAAACTTCCACATCACTGCAGGCTGCTATACTACGTGGACGACTTTGTCATCATCATAAAAGGAAGGGATGCGGCGCGCCTTGCACCCAAATGCTTAGACTGCATCAGTAAAGAGGCAAAACAGATTGAGATCAAACTCAACCCCTCAAAGTCAAAGGCCATGCCCATAAAAATAGCGAAGCCCAACATCCAACTCACAGTACAGGGTCAACCAATTGAATGGGTCGACACCTATCAGTATCTAGGAATCATCCTGGACACACACATGAATTTTAATGCTGAGGTCACTTACTTGAGAGAGCGAACTGCGGCCCGGACGGCAATCCTCAGGTCGCTAACCTCCCTTTCTGGAGGAGCCAATCTGCAAGTCCTTTGCACATACTATGTACAGGCAGTCAGATCAGTGATCGTTTATGCCGCACCTGCACTCACAAATCTATCACACCAACAGTGGAAAAAGCTTGAAGTTGCCCAAAACAATGCTATGAGAGCCGCACTGGGAGCCCCCATGTGGATCAGGCTTGAAACTCTTAGACTGGAGACGGGTCTGCCCTCTCTATAAGAAAGAAAATCACAAAGGACAGCTACAATTATCAGTAAGATAATTATTTCTTCTGATCCAATCCCAGTACAGCAGGCCTTGGTGGTTGGACTAGGCCAAAACAATGGAAACTCTTGGGTTGCAAGAGCAGGAAAAGTCCTAAACAGACTACATTTAAAAAACATGATTCTTGATAGGGAGGGTGATCATCCACACCCAAATTACACTCCTTCCGCGCCGTGGGAAGAGCCTACTTTCAAAATAGTAATAGAAAGTCTCCCAATGAAAAAGGCTGCCTATGATCCGACAATCCTAAGGCGCATAATAGAAGAGCAAATGTATAGCATAGCAGTAGCAGGAGCCACCCACATCTTCACAGACGGATCGGTGGACACAGAATATGAGAGTGCTGGCGCTGCTCTTTGCACGACCAGCGTACAGGCATATTGGAGACTGGGAGGACTAGTATCATCAACCCAAACTGAGCTGTTTGCCATACAACAGGCATTCGCATATGTGATTACACAAAACACTCAAAATGCAATCATACACACAGACTCAAAAGCTGCACTTCAAATACTAGGACAAAAACAGTGGAAAGATAACGTGGAAATAATTACCACCATTTTGTATCTTGGAGCAGTCGCTAAAGGCAAAGGACTCAACATAACTTTAAACTGGATCCCATCCCATATTGGAATCCCATTAAATGAAAAAGCTGATGAAATTGCTAAATTGGCAACTCGTCATCCAGTGATACATAAAACAATTCAACCCAGCCTAGAGAACATAAAAAACATCATCACCAAAAAACTCTCACATCTCAACAAAGCCGACCTACACCAGAGAATAGCTGAAGGCTCGCCATCTGCAACATGGTATCTTCAGGCAACCAAATTAGAAAGGTTAAATATCCCAAAAGGAATCCATAGGGAAATAGCAGTTAGGTTATATAGACTACGTCTAGGTTTACAGATGCAACTGGGAGATTGGTGAACCCCGACAGAGAGAGTGCATCTTCTGCCAAACTGTCACAGAAAAGCCATTACTTCACTATCTTCTGGAATGTGAAGCAACCATAACCATTCATAACCTTAGAAGAGCTTTCAGAGTTCCTGAATCATGCAGTGGCCACCCTGAAGCCATCAACACAGCCACTCTCCTGGTCAACAAAGGTGTCCAGCAGCTGGACACCCTCATAAAGACTGTGAAGCAGTATCCTCCCCCGCGATAACAGCTTGATGGTTAAATGGAACCTCAGAATACTGAGAAAAAAAAATTGTACCACTTACGGGCTATTCATGCCCGTGCCACCTCCTGGGTGGCTTAATCTTTATCAATCAATCTAAACAGTGTATGATGAGGAAGAGAGTATATATGAATAAATTATGTTATAATGTTAGAAAGTATGATGTTATTACAGAGTGTATTGCTGTGCCCAAGAGAAAATTTACACCACCATGGGAGGATTGTAATGTAGATGTAGTAATTACTCCCTTGCATAAGAAAAAAAAAAGTATGTATGAAATAGGAGAGCTGAGGGCAACATATGATTGTATAATTAGAAAACTGCCTACAGAAAACACTCTACATGTATATTGTGAAGGGTCAGTAGCTAGGGATGGGAAGGCAGGATGTGGAGTCTTGATCAGGGAGTACACTGACATCGGCACTGTAGATACTGTTATTGGACGCCGCTAAACTGACAATGTCTCTTCAACGCAGGCTGAACTCCAAGGAGTATTAGCAGGATTACAGGAAGTAGTCAAATGTGGTAAAAATGCTTGCTTCTTTATTGACAGCAGAGGAGCGTTAGAGTCTTTCAATAGCAGACGCCCAGTATATCAGAATATTGTGATAGAGTGTAGAGAGAATGTTATGAGACTAGAAAAAACTGGGTATAAAGTAAGATTCATGTGGATCCCTTCACATGTGGGAATACTGTTGAATGAGGTAGTTGATGACATAGCGAAGAGAGCCACGGAAAAAACTCTTGTTGATGTTGTATGTCAGTTAACCTTGAAACAAATAAAAACAAGAATCAAGATGATCCAAGAGGGTGAAGAAATGATAAAGAGAATGGCAATGGTGGACAGTAGTAACACACTTAAGAATTATTCAATAATAAATACAAATTCGTCCTTCACTTATGGTAAAGGAAAGTCTACTTGGAAGGATTCAATTTACATGAGATTAAGATTAGGATACAAATATATCTGGCAATACGGTGTTGATGTCAGTGAAAAAGATAAGGAGTGTAAATTATGTAGTATGCCGCACGCCCACACCTTAGAACATTATGTATTAGAGTGTCAACTTATTGAAAACTAAAGAAATAAGGAAATAAATAGTGTACCACATCAAATTGTTTGGATGTGTGGTAATGGAATGATAGACAGTATACTTAGGAGCTACAAGAATTTTGCCCCGAGAGTGTAACAATTATATGCTGTACTTACTATATAAACCTGCAATGTTAAATGGGATTCTTGTAATGTTAATTGTCTATTTGTACTCACTGAATTTGTGCGCCCCTTGAGGGACTTGAAGTAGAGGGGGGTAGGAATAGCCTAAGCTACTCTATCCCTTTGAGATGTATTTCTTGCTTATCTCAATAAACATACTTGAACTTGAACTTGAATGTCACTCTTGCTATGGAGTAACTGGATGCTTCACAAATTTAATATTTTTTCCCGCTATATTTTAACAAAATTTGTTGTAAGAAAGTAATACACACTTAAGTTTTTTTTTATTTAACAAATACAAGAAATACAGTTAAGCGTTAGAACAAATTCTTAGCTGAAATATGGTATATGTATCGCCAATGTTTTTCAACAACATGCTTGGAAAAAATAAGCGATCCATGTTATCCGCTTATTTTAGGTCATCACAAGCTTACACAGTCTATTGAAATAAATTGAAAGCGTCAAGATGACATAGTTTTAGATTATACAAGCAGATCCTCTACTAATCCTTGGGCACTACACTTTATACATCTCACCGATAGTTCTAAGGGTCATTAGGCGAACATTCCTTACTTTGAATCATGCCTTTATAGGTAATAATGACTATCTTCACTGTAAGCTAAATATTACAGTACAGTAAGATAAATGCAGAGCATCCAATTCAATTTCCTAATTTGTGAGAAATATTGTGTAATATTAGCTATTATTTCTGGAGTCTTAAACTAGAGGACTGTGATGACCTCGTCAGAAACATCCAGCAGTTCTCTATCGGTGCTGGACACTAAACACTTTATCTGAAAATTAAAATTAATATTAGTTGGAAGCTAAGTACATACACAAATAAAAAGCTGTACTTACTTTAGTAATAATAGACTTCAAGTAATTTTGAAGCTGCAGAACTTTACGTTAACTTAAATTATATTTCATTATGTGAAATCTCCCTACGTGAACTTTTTGCGATTAAAAGTTCATGTAAATAAAATAAAAAAATTAACAATTAAAACAAAGCCTAATGACTTACGTCCATATAGTGGGCTCGCATGACCAGCAGGAAGTAGGTTTCCAACAACGTCCACACACCAAACAAGATGGCGAAGACAATAACAGCAGGCCAAGCACCAACATATATCAACACTAAAATGCCCACTACAACAGTAGTTAAGATGACGAAGATGATAGCTACCAACTTCAGTATCATGTGGGGAAGCATCAACCTTGGCATTTTCTGGAGTAAATAGATGAGTTAGATAAGTCACTCGTCAAGAGCATTATGACTGGGAACAGTACAATAATCCTGTCATATAATATATTTCACTATACAGTATATGGGGTAGAATATTTTGATGAATACACAGAGAAATCACATATGCTCATGAACCTAATATCGTGTTGGAGAAAAAGCAAATGACGAAGGAAAATGCTGCAAAACACTGCTAGTATGACTGAAGGCAGGGTATATGGGGCATGTGCTATAGACGACTGCTAGTTCGGCTGTGGGTAGGGTAGGTGGGGGCACGTTATGTGCTACAGACGACTGCTAGTATGACTGTGGGCAGGGTAGGTGGGAGGGGGGTCATATTATGTGCTACAGAAGACGGCTAGTATGACTGTAGGCATGGTCATACTAGCAGGCCCCTGTAGCAGTCCATTTTGCAGTCTTGTCCTGTCCACTAGCCACTATCAGTCTTCTGCGGCACATTCATGTCCCCACCTAACCTGCCAACAGTAAGGCCCATGCCTAAGCAGTAGGGTCGCCTCTTTCACTCTTCAACAAATAATTAAAACCCCAAAATCAATTATATCTATGTGTAGAGTTGCTACTAAGATCGAGTGACGTCTTACTACCTCAAAGTAAAATTGTAAAATGACGTTCTTGCTCTTAATGATAACACCTAGGAAAAAGATTTCAGTTGATCTGCACTAATCACAATTACCAGTATATAGTGTAAATAATTCTTCTGACTAATTTTTGTTCAAAAGAGCTATATTAGTTTCATTTCTAATAAAATGTTAAAACAAATTCATAATTACCATCCAGATGCCATGGAGCAGCATGTAGCTGAATATTCCCTGAACTGCAGTAAACGCCATATAAACTGATAGCAACGAAATCACTGTAAACATAAGCAATCAAAAACACGTTAGATATTAAATTAAAGCAATTTCTCATAAATATTTCATTTTACTTTGAATATAATTAACTAACTCCAAGATAGTAATTTTTTAACATTGTAAAGAACTTACAAAGAGTCATAAATATATAGTGCCGAATCTAAACTTACTCTAAGTGTATGTCAAAAAGGTTTAATTTAAACAGGAATTTGCACATTTTCTTGTGTAGGAGTATGACTGTTACTGCAAATAAATGCCATAAAAACCATTCAACAAAAATATGATAACCTAAAGACATACCAACATTTCCGAGCACGTTCTCACATTCCTTCCACTTGGGACGATGTCTGCTGCACGCGCTTTGTATTTTCTCTTGAACTTCCACCGTCACCAGACAGTAAGTAAGCAGAGCAATAACAATGAGTGACACAATCTGCAAAAATATAATTATTTTCAATATGTTAATAAGAATCGATCTGGCCTCCCAAATATATACAAAAATAATAATATTCAATGTAATACTCTGTGTCATTCTTTATATAAACAAAAAACCTTTCGGAGTTCTTTGGTCCAATACAGTCCAGCAGTCCCACATCAAACACATGAAATTAACCGATAAGTTAGATTTTGTTTCAGACAATATTTTTATTATAATATATAAATAAACAATCTAACAAATCAGCGACGAAGAATAATATTGGAACTAGGACACTGTTGCAATTGAACTGGCAACTGGGACTTAACAATAGAACAATGCAATTTTAATCCAAGTTTCCAGTTCTTAAGTTGCCAATAAAATTTTTGAACTGACACACAGCTCCTCGGTGTTTCACTAAACACTAAACGTTTACCTTAATATATTTGATCTAATATATTTACTCTATATGTTTACTCTAATATATTTATTCCTGGAATATATTTGCTGGTGGGTCAGTATGCCGTCGCTGTGGTCTTGACAACTCTGCAAACTGAAATCCTCATGGAGCTTTTCTGCACAATTCTACGTGATTAAGCAAGAAGCTGTTAACAATTAGGAACTACTTTTATCTAACTATATATGTGGTTATTAGAGATTAAACAGATTATTTAAGACTTGAATCATACCATCATCACGGTGCCAAGGATGAGGCTTCCTGTCCTCCTGGAGAAGCACCAGCATCCTGTAGGTTCCCACAGCTTCAGCATCTTTAAGTCTGTAAAGCAAACAATTATAAAATATAAAGCTGTGGAAAAAGTTTCAATTTTGTTATTTAAAATTAAAACATAAGGATTAAGTTCCTCTCAATGTTTACTGATGATGCAAAAATAATGATAAGAATCAAGACAGATGACGTTGTCAAAAGATTACAGGACGACCTGAACAAACTGTCTAGAAAATGGTCTAGAAATGGTCAAACTAGTCTAGAAAATGGTCTAGAAATGGTCAAACTAGTCAAAAAAATGTCTACTAAAGTTTAACTCAGGAAAGTGTAAAGTAATGAAATTAGGTGAAGGGGAGCAGGAGGGTGAACACAAGGTACCATCTGGGCAGCCAGGAGGTAAAAGGCTCAAATAGACAAAGATCTGTGTTAATATATCACCGGATGATAACCGGTCCCCAGAAACCCACATCCAAAGAATATCATATAATAACGACTGGCGGGTTTAAGAACATTGTTTTAGTTACCCCTGAAGTAGGAATATATTACACAAAAGTTATAGTTTTTAAGTATCCAACATACTTGTATCCGAAATTTCATCTCTGCAATGAAAGAGTTGTTTAGCCGAAGAGGAACATTGTACTAGTGAAAAACAAAACCAGTTTGTTGCCTTGTTAAAGGGTTTAGCAAAACTCTTTGTGTAAGGACCTGAATACAGGAAAGTTGCAAATATATTGAGAATCACTCACTGTGCATGAAGTGTTCTCGTTTAGAAATGCCAGTTTGCCCCAGATGTCGGTACTGAGGTAAGAAGTACGACTCGCGAGCGTAGAATCGTAACTGAAAAAGAAGAAAAATTCTTGCCATCTAGATGCAATTGTAGAGACATCCACAATGATGGTTCGTCTTTGTGTCCCATGAAGCGCCATGTGTGGGATTCCAAGCAGCACTACTCACAAGCAGGATAATCGAAGCTCCGAAGGAAGGCAAAATCGTACAGCAGGAACGAAGAAGTGACAGTGGCGAGACAACGACAGTTTAGGAGGTATGTCCTAAATGTGGTAAAAATGCCTGTTTCTTTATAGACAGTAGTGGAGCGTCGGAGTCTTTAAATAGCAGACGACCAATATACCCGAATATTGTGATCGAGTGTAAATCACAATATTCTACGTAGATCACAATAGAGAATTTTAAGACATTAGACAAAAATGGGTATAAAGTAAGATTCGTGTGGATTCTTTCACCTTTAGGAATACTGTTGAATGAGGCTGTTGATGAGATAGCGAAGAAAGCCTCGGAAAAAAATCTTGTCGATGTTGTATGTCAGAAAACTTTGAAACAAATAAAGACAAGAATCAGGAGGATGAAGAAAAAGTTTAGAGAAATATTATGTTCTAAATAGAATATATTAATAAAATTTCAAATAAACCAATTGTAATTTTTTTTCCAATTGGTTTATTTGAATTTGTTATATATGTCGAAGTCACCTAGAGAAAAAATATACACTTACCAGAGTAGCAAGGCAGTAATTATCCACCAGCGACCACGGTCAAGCAACAACTGCGTAGCGAGGTACTGACTGACAATTCTTTTATGGGCGAGGGTGTGGTGATATTCCCTCTTAAGTTTATGATATTTTTAATCCTGGTGACTTACAATGCGTTTAATAGGCAGGATGTGGAGTCTTGATTGTAATAGGCAGGATGTGGCGTCTTGATTTTAATAGGCAGGATGTGGCGTCTTGATTTTAATAGGCAGGATGTGGCGTCTTGATTTTAATAGGCAGGATATGGAGTTTGGAGGCAGATCAACAGGGGCCAAATGAAAATCGCCTTCAGCTCTGCCCCATCATGTTCATTCAGAGAAAGATGATAAGATAATTATTTCTTCTGATCCAATCCCAGTACGGCAAGCCTTGGTGGTTGGACTAGGCCAAAACAATGGAAACTCTTGGGCTGCAAGAGCAGGAAAAGTCCTAAACAGACTACATTTAAAAAACACGATTCTTGATAGGGAGGGTGATCATCCACACCCAAATTACACTCCTTCCGCGCCGTGGGAAGAGCCTACTTTCAAAATAGTAATAGAAAGTCTCCCAATGAAAATGGCTGCCTATGATCCGACAATCCTAAGGCGCATAATAGAAGAGCAAATGTATAGCATAGCAGTAGCAGGAGCCACCCACATATTCACAGACGGATCGGTGGACACAGAATATGAGAGTGCTGGCGCTGCTCTTTGCGCGGCCAGCGTACAGGCATATTGGAGACTGGGAGGACTAGTATCATCAACCCAAACTGAGCTGTTTGCTATACAACACGCATTCGCGTATGTGATTGCACAAAACACTCAAAATGCAATCATACACACAGACTCAAAAGCTGCACTTCAAATACTAGGACAAAAACAGTGGAAAGATAACTTGGAAATAATTACCACCATTTTGTATCTTGGAGCAGTCGCTAAAGGCAAAGGACTCAACATAACCTTATACTGGATCCCATCCCATATTGGAATCCCATTAAATGAAAAAGCTGATGAAATTGCTAAATTGGCAACTCGTCATCCAGTGATACATAAAACAATTCAACCCAGCCTAGAGAACATAAAAAACATCATCACCAAATAACTCTCACATCTCAACAAAGCCTACCTACACCAGAGAATAGCTGAAGGTTCGCCATCTGCAACATGGTATCTTCAGGCAACCAAATTAGAAAGGTTAAATATCCCAAAAGGAATCCACAGGGAAATAGCAGTTAGGTTATATAGACTACGTCTAGGTTACAGATGCAACTGGGAGATTGGTGAACCCCGACAGAAAGAGTGCATCTTCTGCCAAACTGTCACAGAAAAGCCATTACTTCACTATCTTCTGGAATGTGAAGCAACCATAACCATTCATAACCTTAGAAGAGCTTTCAGAGTTCCTGAATCATGCAGTGGCCACCCTGAAGCCATGAACACAGCCATTCTCCTGGTCAACAAAGGTGTTCAGCAGCTGGACACCCTCATAAAGACTGTGAAGCAGTATCCTCCCCCGCGATAACAGCTTGATGGTTAAATGCAACCTCAGAATACTGAGAAAAAAAAAATTGTACCACTTATTTATGCCCGTGCCACCTTTTGGGTGGTTTAATCTTCATCTTAACACATTCATAAGGGAGACATCTTCCGTCACGCAGGGTGCATTCGCACCTCCACAGATCTCCAGTATCAGCTCTGGATACTGGTAATGGCTCAAAACGGCCACCACTTACGGGCTATTCATGCCCGTGTCACCTTTTGGGTGGCTTAATCTTCATCAATCAATCACTGTAAATCCATTCTGGTCCACGGGGGAGACATCACCTCCACAGATCTCCAGTATCAGCTCTTGATACTGGTAATGGCTCAAAAGGGCCACCACTTACGAGCTATTCATGCCCGTGCCACCTTTTGGGTGGCTTCATCTTCATCTTAACACATTCACAAGGGAGACATCTCCCATCACGCAGGGTGCATTCGCACCGCCACAGATCTCCAGTATCAGCTCTTGATACTGGTAATGGCTGAAAAGGGCCACCACTTACGGGCTATTCATGCCCGTGCCACCTTTTGGGTGGCTTAATCTTCATCAATTATCAATCAATCGAATAGCAACCCACCACGGGAGACATCTCCCGTTACGCAGGGTGCAGTTGCACCTCCACAGATCTCCAGTATCAGCTCTTGATACTGGTAATGGCTCCAAAGGGCCACCACTTACGGGCTATTCATGCCCGTGCCTCCTCTTGGGTGGCTTAATCTTCATCAATCAATCAATCAATCCTCTTCACAAATCGACTTGAGAATGGTCCAGGACGGACCGAAACGTCGTCGTCCCTTCAACTTCTAGTGTGTGGTCTGGTCAACATACTTCAGCCACGTTATTGTGACTCATCGCCTGCAACATAAATTAATAAATGAGTCGCAACATGGTTTTACAAATGGCCGTTCATGTTTAACAAATTCCAGCATAGTTGAGGCAGTTGATAGCGGTAAGGATTGTGATGTTGTGTACCGTGACTTTAGCAAAGCTTTTGATATAGTGCCACAATAATGAAAACAGTCTTTCAGCCACATGAAAGACTGATTAAAAACGTAGAGGCTCATGGTATTGGGGGTGCTATATTAAGTTGGATTAGGGCATGGCTATTCCAAAGGAAACAGAGAGTTAGTATAAATGGGGTTAAGTCAGAGTGGGATAATGTTGTTAGTGGAGTGCCTCAAGGCTCTGTCCTGGGACCTCTGTTGTTTATAATATATATAAATGTCACGCTCAAACGCTCATCCGCTCCTGACGACCCTGCTTCCCCTCCAACTTTATCAGCTGCTCCTTGAGCCCACAACATCCCTAACATGATGTAACAACCCCAGAAGGCAGCTAAGTACCCAGTGACCTAAATGTGACCGAAATATTCGACAAAACCTAACCTACTACCTCATCTCGACCTCATTAGTGTTGCTCCCTGGAGGAAGCTAACCTGACGTTTGCTGCTGCCATATCAACAAGTCTACCCCATCTGCTGCATACATCTCTGCTGCTACCATGCTAAACAATTCTAAGCTCAGCAAGGCCGTAAAGAATGATAGCACACCTATCAGGATGAACCCAACCAGCCAAGCTAGCAACAGGAAAAATGCGGCTGTCTCCCCCTTAGGGGCTACCGGGGGGAGTACCGACCCTCCCTGCGTCAACAATAACAAACCTTCCCAGCTGATTGAAGCGTCGTCACTGACTCGAGCCTTACAACAGTTATGTAACCATATGGAGCAACTTAAACGAGCTGCCTCCCCATGTACTGACTTTAAGCGTCCCGCTGATAATCCATGGCTCAGATTATTGACTCAAATACATGATGACCAAAAGTCTATAATCCGAGAGCAGTCGGGCCTGATAATGAAGCTTCAAAGTGATGCTTTGGCAATGCACAAGGCTAACCAAGATCTGTCTGCCAGAGTCGGCCACCTCGAACATGAATTAAGCTCTCTTCAGATCTCGGTTACTAACTTTAAACCAGCAGAAACCTCTAAGAAGCAAGAAGAGATGTTACAAAAGTTAGAGAACCACTTTAACTCCCTACAACAGCAACACACTGCAACCCAAGACGAATCAGACCAACTTAAGCTCCTTGATTCTGTCATCATCTCATCACAGGATTTTCCCCATGAAACTGACAGAGAAGACTGTACTGCCATCGTGATCCAGGCATTGCGTACTAAGTTGAATTATTCAATCGAAGCAAGAGACATTAAGTCAGCTTATAGAGTGGGTACCAAATCATCTGGTGCAAACAACAGAAGGATACGCGTGAAGTTAGATAGCTGCTCCCGTAAGGCAGACCTTATCACTGCTGCAGTCGCTAGGAAATCCAAGGTTTATGTGAACGAATGTCTTACCAGATTCAGACAAAATCTCTTATTTAAACTACGTGGAATTCGCAATAGATCCACTGCAATTAAACATTGTTTTGTGCGCGATGGTAAAATAATAGCTAGGAAGACTGACTCTGGAAAAACTTATGTCATAAACACTGAAGCACACCTCACTTCTTTCCTGGATGACTGTGGGATATCAGCTGAATAACCAGAACATAATTTGTAGTCTCACATACAACCAAAGTGTACTTAAGCTCTGCCTTTCCTTTCCAAAGGTGTTTATTTTTATTTTTATTTTAATTTTTACTTTATTTTTTGTTTGTCATCTTTGCCTGTTTTATACTCTTAATTATTTGTTCTTAGTTAATCCCCTTGTCACTAAACCTAGGGCTTTTTATTACCCTGTTAATTAACCATTACTAAGCTAATTATCTTCAAGATCATTTTTTTTATGATTATTATTTTTCTTATTATTTTTTATTTTACATTTATATTGTCAGTCTCTACTGATTTTTTGTGTTTTATTTTATGTAACTTCTGTGTCCTCCCTGGCTATCTATTGGATCTTTATTTTACTTCTAAATTGTTACTATTTTATTGTATCTGCTCTTATTCTTGTGTTTTGCTTTATCGTGTATCTTGTATCGTGATCCCTCTGCATCTCTATGCACACTGATATTGATCCTGATCAAAATCTTCTGTCTCATATCTATACCAACCAGCACATTGATCATCATTATTGCAAGTATTTCACAGCACACCAGGCTAAAACAAACTTCAAAATAGCACTTGTCTATCAGTTTATAACCAAAATGTTAGATCACTTGGTAAACATTTTGACGATTTAAATGCATTACTCACAGCAATAGGTACTAACCTATCGTTCATTATTTTAACAGAAACTTGGCTAAATAAAGACTATACCCAACTCTACAACTTAGCTGGTTATAAAGCCATTCATAACTGTAGGCCTAATAAAAAAGGTGGTGGCACAGCTATATATTACCGAGATACATTTATCTGCAACAGTGTTATTAGTGACAGAGATGACTACTGTGAATATACTTTTGCTCAGTTTACAATTAAATCCCTTAAATCCTCTTTGACTATTGGAGCCATCTATAGATTTCCTAATACTAACATAGCTTCTTTCTCAGACAACCTAAGGAATCTTATTATAAACAACAATCTCAACAAAAACCACATCATTCTGGGAGGAGACTTTAATATTGACCTGGGTCAACAAAATTGCTCTCAAGTTGACTATTTCCTTAACAGCATGAACTCCTGTATGCTAATCCCCACTATCACCAAACCTACCCGAGTCACTCAAACATCAGCCACTACCTTGGACCACATATGGACAAACATAACAGCTCCCCTTGTATCTGGTATAATCTACGACAGAACAACTGACCACTATCCTACCTTTCTCATAGCGAACATGGACATAACACCACCAAAAAGCAAGAAACTTTCATTTAGGCTACACAGTGAATCAGCTTTAGACAATCTTACAGAGGCACTTCACAATATTAACTGGGATTCTGAATTCAATAATACCCATGATATAAATTCATTAGCTAACCTCTTCCTCTCCAAAACTTTAAGCCTCTACAACCTTCATTGTCCCCTTCTTACAAAGCAAGTAACTGACAAAAGATTAAACAATCCATGGCTCACAAGTGGCATTCTCAACTCAATCAACAAGAAACATGAATATGAAAAGAAACTTAGGATTGGCCTACTTTCAAAGGAAGTAGCTAAAAGGTACTCATCAATGCTTACCAGTATCATAAGAAAGGCAAAACTTGCATATTATGTGAATAGATTCAATGAAGCAAAAGGCAACATGAAAAACACTTGGAAAACTATCTCTAGTATCCTAGGAACTAAACAACACTCACATAACCAAATAAAACTCTACAAGGATGGGGATATACCGTCAACTGATTTAGAAATGGCAAATGAATTTAATAGTTTCTTTTCATCGGTTGGTGCTAATCTTGCCAGTAAAATCCCACAGACTCAGACACATATTAACACATATCTCTCAGGCAGCTATCCAAACTCTCTTCTCCTTTCACCAATCAGCCCGGCAGATGTTGTGTCCATCATACACTCTCTAAAAACCAAGGCAGGGAACACCAGTGAAATTCCGTCCATTGTGTACAAGAGAGCCTCCCATGCCCTTGCCCCACCCATAGCACTACTGTTCAACAAATCTATAGAGTGTCACACCTTCCCTGATATCCTCAAAAAAGCAAGAGTAACGCCTGTCCATAAAGGAGGCAATCCGGCGGACATAAACAATTATAGACCAATATCAAATCTACCCATTCTATCAAAAATATTTGAAAAAATTATTTACAAACAGCTCTATTCCTACCTCGTAAAATTCGACATACTCAGCCCCTGCCAGTTTGGCTTCCGGTCCCAAAAGAGTACCAATGATGCAATCATTAGTCTCCTTGACATTATCTACTCAGCCCTTGACAAAAATGAGTTTCCGATTGGACTCTTCATTGACCTAAGAAAAGCCTTTGATACTGTTAATCACAACTACCTCTTACTTAAACTCCAGCATTATGGAATCCGAGGCCTTGCCCTTGACTACATCCGATCCTATCTTAGTGACAGACACCAATATGTAACCATCAATGATACAACTTCTTCCACTCTACCAATTACCGTTGGAGTGCCACAGGGCAGCATCTTAGGACCTCTTCTATTTCTTATATATATAAACGATCTGCCTAATGTCTCTAATATTCTCAAACCTATACTGTTTGCTGACGATACTACCCTTATCTACTCAAACCTCAACCCACATACACTAAATAATGTTGTGAATAATGAATTAAAAAAAATCCACTTATGGATGTCAACGAACAAACTAACATTAAACATCAAAAAGACTTACTACATCTTATTTGGAAGCAAATCATCAAATGCAATTCAGCTACAGATAGACAACATTAACATCAGTAATAAAAATGATGGCAAGTTTCTTGGCCTATTCCTAGACAAGAGACTCAACTTCAGCACCCACATTCAACACATAACTAAGAAAGTCTCTAAGACAGTTGGTATACTCTCCAAAATCAGATATTATGTTCCTAACTCTGCTCTCCTCTCACTATATTATGCACTAATCTACCCCTATCTTAATTATGGTATCTGTGCATGGGGGTCTACCACTGCAAACCACCTTAAGCTCATCATCACACAGCAAAAATCTACTATCAGAATAATAACTAACTCTGCTTTCAGACAACACTCAGCTCCCTTGTTTAAATCTCTAAACTTGCTAAATATTAACTCCCTCCACACATTCTCTTGTGTCAACTACATTTACAAAACCCTGTTCTTAAATGCAAACCATGCTCTGAAACTCTCCCTGGACAGATGTAATAGAACCCATTATCACCACACCAGAAATAAATATCTCTTTGATATCCCCAGGGTCAAACTTAATCTGTGTAAACACTCTATGCAAATTAAGGGACCTAGTCTATGGAACTCACTCCCTAGTGAATTGAAAAACTGTAAAACTTTTGCCTTATTTAAAAGCAAAACCAAAAAGTACCTAACTTCATCTATTTAGTTTCCTACACTGAGCTTTAAATTTGCTCTGTACCTAGTGTTACCCTATCTCCTAATTTTTATGTAATATCAAACAACCTTATCATTGTGTTCATTGCTGTCTTCTTTTATGTGCTAGCCATATGCTGTATTGTGACTACCAATTTTTTGTCAACTACCATTCAAGCTGTCATTGCAATCAATCTTATATTGTTTCTGCTGTATTGTGCCTACCAATTTGTTGCCAACTACCATTTTAAGCTGTCATTGCAATCAATCATAGCTACCTATGTGCTTTAATATACTGTACCTATAATTTTCTCTCGTCTTTTTTTTCATTCCATGTAATCTGTTATCATTTTTTGTCTATAAATTTTGCAAGTATTTACCTCCTTAAAATTTTCTTAGATTAAGGACCTGCCCGAAACGCTGCGCGTGCTAGTGGCTTTACAAGACTGTAATTACCATATTTGTATCCTCACATTCCTTATGTACATTCTTGTATATGCATAAATAAATAAATAAATAAATAAATAAATAAATAAATAAATAAATAAATAAATGATTTAGATTCAGGTTTGAGTAGCAACATCTGCAAATTTGCAGATGATACAAAAATCGGTAGGGAAATTAGCACGGAAGAAGACTCACTATCACTTCAAGTTGATCTAAATAGGGTTTTGAAATGGTCAAAAGATTGGCAGATGCAGTTTAATGCTGATAAATGTAAAGTTCTGGGGCTAGGTAATGATGATAGAGTTACAAGATACGAGCTAGATGGTGTTGAGATTGCGAAGTCGGATTGTGAAAGGGATCTGGGAGTTATGATTAGTAAGAATTTAAAACAAAAAGATCAATGCATGAATGTTCGTAATAAGGCAAATAAGACACTGGGATTTATTAATAGAAGCGTTAGTAACAAGACACCTGGTGTGGTTCTTCAGTTATATCTTGCTCTGGTTAGGCCCTATTTAGATTATGCAGTTCAGTTTTGGTCGCCGTACTATAGAATGGATATAAATTCACTTGAACGTGTCCAGCGTAGGATGACTAAGTTAATTCCCCAAATTAGAAATCTTTCATATGAAGAAAGATTAACAAAGCTTAAATTGCATTCACTGGAAAGGCGAAGAGTTAGGGGTGACATGATAGAAGTTTACAAGTGGATGAATGGACATAACAAAGGGGATATTAATAGGGTATTAAAAGTATCAACACATGATAGAACACGAAACAATGGGTATAAATTGGATAAGTTTAGATTTAGGAAAGACTTGGGTAAATACTGGTTTGGCAACAGGGTTGTTGATTTGTGGAATCAATTACCGTGTAACGTGGTGGAGGTGGGGTCCCTCGACTGTTTCAAGCTGATTGATTGATTGATAAAGATTAAGCCACCCAAGAGGTGGCACGGGCATGAATAGCCCGTAAGTGGTACAATTTTTTTTTTTCCCAGTGTTCTGAGGTTGAATTTAACCATCAAGCTGTTATCGTGGGGGAGGATACTGCTTCACAGTCTTTATGAGGGTGTCCAGCTGCTGGACACCTTTGTTGACCAGGAGAGTGGCTGTGTTCATGGCTTCAGGGTGGCCACTGCATGATTCAGGAACTCTTAAAGCTCTTCTAAGGTCATTGGTTGCTTCACATTCCAGAAGATAGTGAAGTAATGGCTTTTCTGTGACAGTTTGGCAGAAGATGCACTCTCTCTCTCGGGGTTCACCAATCTCCCAGTTGCATCTGTAACCTAGACGTAGTCTATATAGCCTAACTGCTATTTCCCTGTGGATTCCTTTTGGGATATTTAACCTTTCTAATTTGGTTGCCTGAAGATACCATGTTGCAGATGGTGAACCTTCAGCTATTCTCTGGTGTAGGTAGGCTTTGTTGAGATGTGAGAGTTATTTGGTGATGATGTTTTTTATGTTCTCTAGGCTGGGTTGAATTGTTTTATGTATCACTGGATGACGAGTTGCCAATTTAGCAATTTCATCAGCTTTTTCATTTAATGGGATTCCAATATGGGATGGGATCCAGTTTAAAGTTATGTTGAGGCCTTTGCCTTTAGCGACTGCTCCTTGATACAAAATGGTGGTAATTATTTCCACATTATCTTTCCACTGTTTTTGTCCTAGTATTTGAAGTGCAGCTTTTGAGTCTGTGTGTATGATTGCATTTTGAGTGTTTTGTGCAATCACATATGCGAATGCCTGTTGTATGGCGAACAGCTCAGTTTGGGTTGATGATACTAGTCCTCCCAGTCTCCAATATGCCTGAACGCTGGTCGTGCAAAGAGCAGCGCCAGCACTCTCATTTTCTGTGTCCACCGATCCGTCTGTGAAGATGTGGGTGGCTCCTGCTACTGCTATGCTATACATTTGCTCTTCTATTATGCGCCTTAGGATTGTCGGATCATAGGCAGCCTTTTTCATTGGGAGACTTTCTATTACTATTTTGAAAGTAGGCTCTTCCCACGGCGCGGAAGGAGTGTAATTTGGGTGTGGATGATCACCCTCTCTATCAAGAATCATGTTTTTTAAATGTAGTCTGTTTAGGACTTTTCCTGCTCTTGCAACCCAAGAGTTTCCATTGTTTTGGCCTAGTCCAACCACCAAAGCCTGCCGTACTGGGATTGGATCAGAAGAAATAATTATCTTACTGATAATTGTAGCTGTCCTTTGTGATATTCTTTCTTGTAGAGAGGGCAAACCCGTCTCCAGTCTAAGAGTTTCAAGCCTGGTCCACATGGGGGCTCCCAGTGCAGCTCTCATAGCATTGTTTTGGGCAACTTCAAGCTTTTTCCACTGTTGGTGTGATAGATTTGTGAGTGCAGGTGCGGCATAATCGATCACTGATCTGACTGCCTGTACATAGTATGTGCGAAGGACTTGCAGATTGGCTCCTCCAGAAAGGGAGGTTAGCGACCTGAGGATTGCCGTCCGGGCCGCAGTTCGCTCTCTCAAGTAAGTGACCTCAGCATTGAAATTCATGTGTGTGTCCAGGATGATTCCTAGATACTGATAGGTGTCGACCCATTCTATTGGTTGACCCTGTACTGTGAGTTGGATGTTGGGCTTCGCTATTTTTATGGGCATGGCCTTTGACTTTGAGGGGTTGAGTTTGATCCCAATCTGTTTTGCCTCTTTACTGATGCAGTCTAAGCATTTGGGTGCAAGGCGCTGTTTCAAGCGCGGGTTGGACATGTATATGAGTGGGATTGGATGGTTATAGATAGGCGCTGCCTCGTATGGGCCAATGGGCCTTTTGCAGTTACCTTTATTCTTACGTTCTTATAACCACCCAATCTCACTCATATATATGTCCAACCCGCTCTAGAAACGATCGAGGGACCCCACCTCCACCACGTTACACGGTGATTGGTTCCACAAATCAACAACCCTGTTAACGAACCAATAACCCAAGTCTTTCCTGTATCTAAACTTACCCAATTTATACCCATTGTTTCGTGTTCTGTCTTGTGTTGATACTTTTAATACCATATTAATATCTCCTTTGCAACCAGTTGAAATTCACTCAAGAAATTGAATATCTTCGGCAACGCTGTAAAGCTAGAAACTCAGCTTTGTGCTCTCTGACCAGTCTTAGAGAGGGTGCATCTCTACCAGTACTCAAAATGTACTACGTTCAAGCAGTTAGGTCACTCATCGACTATGCTGCGCCTGCTCTTACATCCCTCAGTGATAACCAATGGGAGAAACTGGAAGTGTCTAAAAATGATGCTCTGAGAACAATGCTGGGAGCACCTATATGGACGCGTAGAGAGAACCTTAGAATGGAAACAAATTTACCAGCATTAGAAAACAGGATGAAACAAAGGATAGCCACCATAATAGGAAAACTTACTGGAACAACCGCCAGACTGTCAATCAAAGACAGCATACAGAGATCCTTTCAGAAAAACCTTTAGTATAGAACAAGCTCATGGATGGATAATGTGGTCAAGATTTTAGAGAAAATGGACCTGAAATGGACCATTAAAAACAAAGGGGAAGATAGCCCATATCAACACTTTCGACAGCCATGGAAGAATCGAATCTAAAGATAATCATTGAAAGATTACCAGTTAAAAAATCAGCATGTGACCCGCAGAGGCTCAAGGAAGTAATAGAGCAACAAATGGAAACTATCTCTAGATCCACAACGACTCACATCTTCACAGACGGATCAGTTGATCAAGAAAATGGTTCTGCTGGGGCAGCAGTTTACACTACCATAAGAACATAAGAACAAAGGTAACTGCAGAAGGCCTATTGGCCCATACGAGGCAGCTCCTATCTATAACCACCCAATCACACTCATATACTTGTCTAACCGGCGCTTGAAACAATCGAGGGACCCCACCTCCACCACGTTACGCGGCAATTGGTTCCACGATGATGGTTCCTCTTTGTGTCCCATGAAGCGCCATGTGAGAGATTCCAAGCCGCACTACTCATAAGCAGGATAATCGAAGCTCCGAAGGAAGACAAAATCGTACAGCAGGAACGAAGAAGTGACAGTGGAGAGACAACGACAGTTTAGGAGGTAGTCAAATGTGGTAATTGTTGTTGTTGTTGTTGTTAAAGATTTAGCTACTCAGGACGAAGTGTCCATGTAGCACGGGCTATGGTGAGCCCGTAATTGAGTTTGGTTATACATGATAACCTTTTTCCTGTGATATTTGGGTCTAAGTTTAAAATGGAGGAGAGAACTTCTCCTTTTTCCCTGCTTATTTATCGCTTCTGTTTTAGTGCACTGGTTTTAATCTTGTTTTATTAACATTATCTTGGTGGCGAATGTAGATGCAGAATGCTCACTAGTGAGTCCCATTCCTCAACAGCTTTTCTAATCATTGTAGTGGCGGTGGAATGTGCATCTAATGCAGCTGCTGTCGTTGGATTAATGTTGTGTTTGATGCGCAGGGGTTCAGTAGCTTCACATTCCAGTAAGTAGTGCAATAGTGGCGCCTCTGCTTCTGTTCCACAGATATGACACTCTTTAACTATTAGGTTCATTACCTCCCAGCAGCACTTGTAACCAAGTCTGAGTCTGTGTATGGCTACTGCAATGTCTCTGGATATCTTTTTGCCAGGCTTGAAAGAGGAGTAACCAGTGGCTTGTTCGTACCATATCGCAGTGGATCTTCCTTCCGCTACTTTGGCTCTGTGGCGACTTTTGATAGTTGAGAATATTTTCTTCTTGATTTGCTCCTTTATCTGTGAGAAACTTGGAGGTATTTGAACCTGTACAACAGGTAGAGCAGTGGCAGATTTTGCTAGTGAGTCTGCCTTTTCATTACCATCTATGCCAATGTGACTTGGTATCCAATTTAGGGTGATTGACAGCCCTCGATTATGGGCATCTTTTCCTATATGTTGAATTTCTGTGAGAAGTTGTATATTATCTCTGTGCTGACTGGATAACAATGCCTGGAGCGAAGATTTAGAGTCTGTATGAATGATGACATCATGTAAATTATTCTCAATTGTATAGTTTATTGCCTCCTTCAGGGCATATAATTCTGTTTGCAATGTTGAGCACCCACTATTCATGCTCCAGTAAGCTTCATGGTTGGTAGTGTAAACTGCTGCCCCAGCAGAACCTTTTTCTTGATCAACTGATCCGTCTGTGAAGATGTGAGTCGTTGTGGGTCTAGAGATAGTTTCCATTTGTTGCTCTATTACTTCCTTGAGCCTCTGCGGGTCACATGCTGATTTTTTAAATGATAATCTTTCAATGATTATCTTTAGAGTCGATTCTTTCCATGGAGGAGGCTGTCGAAAGTGTTGATATGGTCTATCTTCCCCTTTGTTTTTAATGGTCCATTTCATGTCCATTTTCTCTAAATTCTTGACCACATTATCCATCCATGAGCCTGTTCTATACTGTAGGTTTTTCTGAAAGGATCTCTGTATGCTGTCTTTGATTGACAGTCTGGCGGTTGTTCCAGTAAGTTTTCCTATTATGGTGGCTATCCTTTGTTTCATCCTATTTTCTAATGCTGGTAAATTTGTTTCCATTCTAAGGTTCTCTCTACGCGTCCATAAAGGTGCTCCCAGCATTATTCTCAGAGCATCATTTTGAGACACTTCCAGTTTCTCACTGGGGTTGTTGCTGTTGCGAACTCGCTAGAAGAAGTGGTTAGAGGTGTTTGTTTGGGTTTAAACTGTTAGTAGATAGAGGTATGGGAATTGATTTGGAGGAAGGAGGTAATAAAAGTATGTGTTTGTGGGAGAAAGGAATTGGCAAAACGATCAGGGAAAGAGAAGGTCCGCAAAATAACAATTCACTTAGGGTATATTACACTAACAGTAGAAGTCTAAGAAATAAAATTAACGAATTAAATGCTCTTGTCTGCACAGAAAAAATAGATATTATTGCACTTACCGAAACGTGGATGAATGTAGAAAATAGAGAACTATTAGCTGAATATCAAATATATGGATTTAAACTATTTCACACAGATAGATATATTAGACGAGGAGGTGGAGTAGCCATATATGTTAGGGACAATTTGAAATGTAGTCTCAAAGAGGGAATCAAAACAGAGCCACACACAGAAACTATTTGGATTGAATTAAACGAAAAAGCTAATAATATTATAATAGGAGTAATATATAGGCCACCAAATTTAGACAGAATGGAAGCAAAGCATCTATGGGATGAAATATCTAGAGCATCTAGATCTAACAGTATTTATGTCATGGGTGACTTTAATTTTAGCGGAATAAACTGGTTGAACAAAACAGGGAATAGTGAAGCAGAAGATTTTCTAGAATTAATTGACGATTGCTTTCTTACGCAACACATTAAGGAACCAACACGGGAAAATAATATTTTAGATTTAGTGTTAACTAACAGGGAAACGCAAATTAATGACATCGAAATAGGGAGTGAGCTAGGGAGCAGTGATCACAAAGAAATCAGATTTAGCATAGAATGGAATAGACCAGTAGGAGAAAATTCTGTTAAAGTGCCAGATTTTCGAAAAGCTGATTTTAATAGCCTAAGAAATTTTTTGGGTCAAATTGATTGGAAAGGCTTGGGTATGGGGTGTGGGCCGGTCTTGGAGCGAGACATGAACCCAGCGTTAGGTGACTTAAATGGGGATTTCGATGTGGATTCAATATATAACTTATTTAAGAATATTCTAAACAAAGCACAGGAACGTAGTATACCATACAAATTGAATAGATCGTATACTAATGACCCAAAGTGGATAACAAAGAATTTGAAGAACCTTATAGGTAAAAAGAGAGCTTGGTACAAAAGGATTAAAAATGGGGAGGTCACTTTAGAACAGGAATTCGTACAACTGGTTAGAAATGTTAAAAAAGAGATAAGGAAAGCAAAAAGGAACTATGAAGTTCGCATAGCAGGGCAAGCAAAGACAAATCCTAAAGGGTTTTTTCAGTTATATCGTACTAAGACTAGGGAAAGGATAGGTCCATTAAAAACTGAGACAGGTCAAATAACAGATAGTGATGAAGAGATGAGTAGTATTTTTAATAAATATTTTGTATCTGTATTTACTAAAGAGGAACTTAACAATATGCCTTCAGCCGAACAAGTCTATGTGGGTGGGGACGAGGACAGGTTGACGAGTTTAGCAGTTACCAGGGAGGATGTTCTTAAACAAATAGTAAAACTCAAACCAAACAAATCCCCAGGGCCGGATGAAGTGTTTGCTAGGGTGCTTAAAGAATGCAAAGAGGAGCTATGTGACCCACTGTCAACCATATTTAATAAATCAATAGAGTCAGGCAGAGTGCCAGAGTTTTGGAAAGTTGCTAATGTGATACCAGTTTTTAAGAAAGGAGATAGATCACTTGCGTCTAACTATCGACCAATTAGCCTAACGTCTATTGTGGGAAAGTTACTCGAATCTATAATAGCAAATAAAATTCAACTTCATCTTGAAAAACATAAATTAATAATTGAGTCGCAACATGGTTTTATAAATGGCCGTTCATGTTTAACAAATTTGTTATCTTTTTATTCTAGCATTGTTGAGGCAGTTGATAGTGGTAAGGATTGCGATGTTGTATACCTTGACTTTAGCAAAGCTTTTGATACAGTGCCACATGAAAGACTGATTAAAAAAATAGAGTCTCATGGTATTGGGGGTGCTATATTAAGCTGGATTAGGGCATGGCTATACCAAAGGAAACAGAGAGTTAATATAAATGGTATAAGAACATAAGAACATAAGAACAAAGGTAACTGCAGAAGGCCTATTGGCCCATACGAGGCAGCTCCTATTCTATAACCACCCAATCCCACTCATATACTTGTCCAACCCGCGCTTGAAACAATCGAGGGACACCACCTCCACCACGTTACGCGGCAATTGGTTCCACAAATCAACAACCCTGTTACTGAACCAGTATTTACCAAAGTCTTTCCTAAATCTAAACTTATCCAATTTATATCCATTGTTTCGTGTTCTGTCCTGTGTTGATACTTTTAATACCCTATTAATATCCCCCCGGTTATGTCCATTCATCCACTTGTAAACCTCTATCATGTCCCTAACTCTTCGCCTTTCCAGTGAATGCAACTTAAGCTTTGTTAATCTTTCTTCATATGAAAGATTTCTAATTTGGGGAATTAACTTAGTCATCCTACGCTGGACACGTTCAAGTGAATTTATATCCATTCTATAATATGGCGACCAAAACTGAACTGCATAATCTAAATGGGGCCTAACTAGAGCAAGATATAGCTTGAGAACCACACCAGGTGTCTTGTTACTAACGCTGCGATTAATAAATCCAAGTGTCCGATTTGCCTTATTACGAACATTTATGCATTGATCCTTTTGTTTTAAATTCTTACTAATCATAACTCCCAGATCCCTTTCGCAATCCGACTTCGCAATCACAACACCATCTAGCTCGTATCTTGTAACTCTATCATCATTACCTAACCTCAGAACTTTACATTTATCAGCATTAAACTGCATCTGCCAATCCTTTGACCATTTCAAAACCCTATCTAGATCAACTTGAAGTGATAGTGAGTCCTCCTCCGAATTAATTTCCCTACCGATTTTCGTATCATCGGCAAATTTGCAAATGTTGCTACTCAAACCTGAATCATTTATATATATTATAAACAACAGAGGTCCCAGGACAGAGCCTTGAGGCACTCCACTTACAACATTTTCCCACTCTGACTTGATTCCATTTATACTAACTCTCTGTTTCCTTTGGTATAGCCATGCCCTAATCCAGCTTAATATAGCACCCCCAATACCATGAGACTATTTTTTTAATCAGTCTTTCATGTGGCACTGTATCAAAAGCTTTGCTAAAGTCAAGGTATACAACATCGCAATCCTTACCACTATCAACTGCCTCAACAATGCTAGAATAAAAAGATAACAAATTTGTTAAACATGAACGGCCATTTATAAAACCATGTTGCGACTCAATTATTAATTTATGTTTTTCAAGATGAAGACGAATTTTATTTGCTATTATAGATTCGAGTAACTTTCCCACAATAGACGTTAGGCTAATTGGTCGATAGTTAGACGCAAGTGATCTATCTCCTTTCTTAAAAACTGGTATCACATTAGCAACTTTCCAAAACTCTGGCACTCTGCCTGACTCTATTGATTTATTAAATATGGTTGACAGTGGGTCACAAAGCTCCTCTTTGCATTCTTTAAGCACCCTAGCAAACACTTCATCCGGCCCTGGGGATTTGTTTGGTTTGAGTTTTACTATTTGTTTAAGAACATCCTCCCTGGTAACTGCTAAACTCGTCAACCTGTCCTCGTCCCCACCCACATAGACTTGTTCGGCTGAAGGCATATTGTTAAGTTCCTCTTTAGTAAATACAGATACAAAATATTTATTAAAAATACTACATAAGAACCAAGTCAGAGTGGGAAAATGTTGTAAGTGGAGTGCCTCAGGGCTCTGTCCTGGGACCTCTGTTGTTTGTGATATATATAAATGATTTAGATTCAGGTTTGAGTAGCAACATTTGCAAATTTGCCGATGATACGAAAATCGGTAGGGAAATTAATTCGGAGGAGGACTCACTATCACTTCAAGTTGATCTAGATAGGGTTTTGAAATGGTCAAAGGATTGGCAGATGCAGTTTAATGCTGATAAATGTAAAGTTCTGAGGTTAGGTAATGATGATAGAGTTACAAGATACGAGCTAGATGGTGTTGTGATTGCGAAGTCGGATTGCGAAAGGGATCTGGGAGTTATGATTAGTAAGAATTTAAAACAAAAGGATCAATGCATAAATGTTCGTAATAAGGCAAATCGGACACTTGGATTTATTAATCGCAGCGTTAGTAACAAGACACCTGGTGTGGTTCTCAAGCTATATCTTGCTCTAGTTAGGCCCCATTTAGATTATGCAGTTCAGTTTTGGTCGCCATATTATAGAATGTATATAAATTCACTTGAACGTGTCCAGCGTAGGATGACTAAGTTAATTCCCCAAATTAGAAATCTTTCATATGAAGAAAGATTAACAAAGCTTAAGTTGCATTCACTGGAAAGGCGAAGAGTTAGGGGTGACATGATAGAGGTTTACAAGTGGATGAATGGACATAACCGGGGGGATATTAATAGGGTATTAAAAGTATCAACACAGGACAGAACACGAAACAATGGATATAAATTGGATAAGTTTAGATTTAGGAAAGACTTGGGTAAATACTGGTTCAGTAACAGGGTTGTTGATTTGTGGAACCAATTGCCACGTAACATTGTGGAGGTGGGGTCCCTCGATTGTTTCAAGCACGGGTTGGACAAGTATATGAGTGGGATTGGGTGGTTATAGAATAGGAGCTGCCTCGTATGGGCCAATAGGCCTTCTGCAGTTACCTTTGTTCTTATGTTCTTATGTTCTTATGTTCTCCCATTGGTTATCACTGAGGGATGTGAGAGCAGGCGCAGCATAGTCGATGAGTGACCTAACTGCTTGAACGTAGTACATTTTGAGTACTGGTAGAGATGCACCCTCTCTAAGACTGGCCAGAGAGCACAAAGCTGAGTTTCTGGCTTTACAGCGTTGCCGAAGATATTCAATTTCTTGAGTGAATTTCAACTGGTTGTCTATTATGACTCCTAGGTATTGAAAAGAGGTAACCCACTCGATTTCTTGTCCTTGTATTGCCAGTCTGATGTCTTGAGTTCTCATTTTAACGGCCATTGCTTTTGTTTTATTGCTGTTTATTTTCACTGCTATGCGTTCCGCTTCCTTGCTGATAATATCTAGGCATTTTTGTGCATGGTTCCTTGCACCTTTGCCATTGATGATGACCACAAAGTCGTCTGCATAGTTAGGAAGTTTGGCTTTTGGTAGCTTGAGCTTCATGAATTGTTCCATGAGACAGTTGAAGAGGAAGGGGCTTAGTATTCCTTCCTGCGGAATTCCATTTTCCAGCCTCTTTGAGGTCGATGTTTTTCCTTGGAATTTGACTTTAGCTTCTCGGTTAAGCAGGCTTCCTTTGGCAAAAGCAAGAGCGTGTCCTTTGATTTCCTTATCCACGAGGCAGCACAGTGTAGCTGGAGCACTGGCTAACTCCAGTTGAAAAACATAAATTAATAATTGAGTCGCAACACGGTTTTATAAATGGCCGTTCATGTTTAACAAATTTGTTATCTTTTTATTCTAGCATTGTTGAGGCAGTTGATAGTGGTAAGGATTGCGATGTTGTATACCTTGACTTTAGCAAAGCTTTTGATACAGTGCCACATGAAAGACTGATTAAAAAAATAGAGTCTCATGGTATTGGGGGTGCTATATTAAGCTGGATTAGGGCATGGCTATACCAAAGGAAACAGAGAGTTAGTATAAATGGAATCAAGTCAGAGTGGGAAAATGTTGTAAGTGGAGTGCCTCAAGGCTCTGTCCTGGGACCTCTGTTGTTTATAATATATATAAATGATTTAGATTCAGGTTTGAGTAGCAACATTTGCAAATTTGCCGATGATACGAAAATCGGTAGGGAAATTAATTCGGAGGAGGACTCACTATCACTTCAAGTTGATCTAGATAGGGTTTTGAAATGGTCAAAGGATTGGCAGATGCAGTTTAATGCTGATAAATGTAAAGTTCTGAGGTTAGGTAATGATGATAGAGTTACAAGATACGAGCTAGATGGTGTTGTGATTGCGAAGTCGGATTGCGAAAGGGATCTGGGAGTTATGATTAGTAAGAATTTAAAACAAAAGGATCAATGCATAAATGTTCGTAATAAGGCAAATCGGACACTTGGATTTATTAATCGCAGCGTTAGTAACAAGACACCTGGTGTGGTTCTCAAGCTATATCTTGCTCTAGTTAGGCCCCATTTAGATTATGCAGTTCAGTTTTGGTCGCCATATTATAGAATGGATATAAATTCACTTGAACGTGTCCAGCGTAGGATGACTAAGTTAATTCCCCAAATTAGAAATCTTTCATATGAAGAAAGATTAACAAAGCTTAAGTTGCATTCACTGGAAAGGCGAAGAGTTAGGGGTGACATGATAGAGGTTTACAAGTGGATGAATGGACATAACCGGGGGGGATATTAATAGGGTATTAAAAGTATCAACACAGGACAGAACACGAAACAATGGATATAAATTGGATAAGTTTAGATTTAGGAAAGACTTGGGTAAATACTGGTTCAGTAACAGGGTTGTTGATTTGTGGAACCAATTGCCGCGTAACATTGTGGAGGTGGGGTCCCTCGATTGTTTCAAGCACGGGTTGGACAAGTATATGAGTGGGATTGGGTGGTTATAGAATAGGAGCTGCCTCGTATGGGCCAATAGGCCTTCTGCAGTTACCTTTGTTCTTATGTTCTTATGTTCTTAACTCGAAGGCTTTTTCAAGGTCTAGAAAAATAAGGATTCCAGGTTTATCATTGATTTTATCCAGAAGGGATGTAAGGCATTCTGTGGTTCCAACACCTTTTCTGTGAGCAAACATATTTTGGTGTAGTGGATTGGCTTTCCATTCAATTCGATTAAGGGCCATTCTTTCTGCAGTTTTGGCCAGACAGCTTGTTAATGAGACGGGTCTTGAATTTCCTGGGTCTTTAGGTTTTGGAATGGGAACTATAATTGCACTGTTCCAAGAGAGTGGTCGGGTTCTTGTCACCCATACTCTGTTGATGAGATTCAAGAAGGCTTCTTCACCCTTTTCTCCTAGCATGGCTAGCATGTTGTAAATGATTTTGTCCTCACCTGGAGCTGTATTTTTAGTTTTCTTTGTAGCACTTCTGAGTTCTTTCAGATTGAAAGGTTGGTCTTGTTCGTCAGGTAAGGCTAAAGCATCATCTATTTTTTCCAACTTGCTGCTTGAAGTCTTTGTTGGTGAGTCAGAGTTTCTTGAGGAAGTTGAGTGGAACTGGCTCTTGAAGCAAATAGATTTGCTAGCCTTTCTGCTTCTTGCTGTGGATGAACATGGTGCGGCGGAGCAGGAGGTGATTTTCCTTTGGAAAATCCTTTCCTTGTTGATCTGCCTCCAGATGTCGCCCAAGGACGTATGCTGATTTAGTTTGGCACACCACTCGAGCCATTTTTCTTCTCTGATTTTTGCTGTTTCTTCGTACACATGATCTCGGACAGCTCTAAGAAGTCCTAGATTAGCTTCGGTTCTATCTCTTCTGAAATTCTTTCGTGCACGATTTAGTCTGTTATGTAGCTCTTTGATCCTATCACAGTAATACCAAAGGTCCTTGTGTTGTTGGGTAATTGTTTTCCTCTTGGGGATGGCGTGATTTGCTGCTCTATGTATTGCATTTACTAAATCTTTTTCCATTTCTTCGGTGTTGTCAGGAGGAGTGTAGTTTTGGTGCCAAGTTTCGAGAGTTTCCTGAAACTTCGTTCAATCCGCCTTGATAAAGTCCCATCCGGGCTCGGGAGCTGGAGGTCTAGGAGGTAGTGCTATATTAATAACTGTTTTTGTAGCAAAGTGGTCACTGGTCAGAACATGATCCACTGACCAATGACACAACTCATAAATACTGGTGGAAACAAACGTGAGATCCAACTTTCCCCCACCAGTGTGGGTTGGTTCCGTCGAATTAAGCAGACTGATTTCTGGCACTTCATCCAAGAGATGTTCAATATGTCTTCCGTTGGCGTCGGTTCTTGGTGAATCAAGTAGTAATTCACTATGAGCGTTGAAGTCACCAGAGATAATAGTAGGTGTAGTGACTGCTATTTCAAAGATTGTTGAGAGATCCACGTCATGTTCTCTCTGGCTCTTGTATACATTGAAGATGGACAGCGTTGAGTTCCTCATAGTGAGTTTAACTCCCATAATTTCGACGTTCTCGCCACAGTTGGGCAGGTCTGTGATTGCCGTGGCATTGATATGATTTCTTACCAGAATTGAAATGCCTCTGGCAGGCATTTCAATTGACCTTGTGTCATGGGGCAGTGAAATCCTTGATATCCTGGGATATTGATATATCTGTCAGTCCTGGTGAGTGTTTCTTGAAGTAGAACAATATCAATACTATCCTTGAGAAGCACTGCTCTGAGTGTTTGTGCTTTGCTTTTGAATCCTTGAATATTCCATTGTATAATTTTGAGATTGTCCATTTTTCCGTTATAGTGGAATCATTGAGTCCATGGTTTTTACAGTACTGGTTTTCCCGACCGTTTGTGTCTTCTTGGCTGGAGTGGAGACTTTCTTCTTGGTGGGTAAGGAGACTCCTGGTTGGGCCGAAGCGCCCCTGCTACATCCAGCCACTGGGGCACCCGATGATGCAGGGATCATCATTCCTGCCTGGGAGGTCCCGGAGGCAACGGCAGGCATGTTCACCCTGCCGCCCCGATCCATTCTGTTGTTGTCTCCCAGTGGAGCAGCGCCCTCCTGTTGTTGGAGGCCCCGTCCTTGCCCAGACCTGAAGGACCCGGCGCGCTGATCTTCATTTATTCGGACTTGCCGAGGGGAGTACCACTGGCTTTTTACCGAGGGTCTGGTCGATTGGGGTCTAGAAGTTGTTACTTTGGGTTCAGTATCATTTGTGTGTATTGTGAACAACGGAGGTCCCGGGACGGAGCCCTGGGGTGCTCCACTAGCAACATTGGTACTCCACTAACAACATGAGTTATGATTAGTAAGAATTTAAAACAAAAGGATCAATGCATGAATGTTCGTAATAAGGCGAATAGGACACTGGGATTTATTAATCGAAGCGTTAGTAACAAGACACCTGGTGTAGTTCTTAAGCTATATCTTGCTCTGTAGGCCCCATTTAGATTATGCAGTTCAGTTTTGGTCGCCGTATTATAGAATGGATATAAATTCACTTGAACGTGTCCAACGTAGGATGACTAAGTTAATCCCCCAAATTAGAAATCTTTCATATGAAGAAAGTTTAACAAAGCTTAAGTTGCATTCACTGGAAAGGCGAAGAGTTAGGGGTGACATGATAGAGGTTTACAAGTGGGTGAATGGACATAACAAAGGGGATATTAATAGGGTATTAAAAGTATCAACACAAGACAGAACACGAAACAATGGGTATAAATTGGATAAGTTTAGATTTAGGAAAGACTTGGGTAAATACTGGTTCAGTAACAGGGTTGTTGATTTGTGGAACCAATTACCGCGTAACGTGGTGGAGGTGGGGTCCCTCGATTGTTTCAAGCTCTGGTTGGACAAGTATATGAGTGGGATTGGGTGGTTATAAATAGGAGCTGCCTCGTATGGGCCAATAGGCCTTCTGCAGTTACCTTTGTTCTTATGTTCTTATGTTCTATCTACTAACAGTTTAAACAATTTATATCCATTGTTTCGTGTTCTGTCCTGTGTTGATACTTTTAATACCCTATTAATATCCCCCCAGTTATGTCCATTCATCCACTTGTAAACCTCTATCATGTCACCCCTAACTCTTCGCCTTTCCAGTGAATGCAACTTAAGCTTTGTTAATCTTTCTTCATATGAAAGATTTCTAATTTGGGGAATTAACTTAGTCATCCTACGCTGGACACGTTCAAGTGAATTTATATCCATTCTATAATATGGCGACCAAAACTGAACTGCATAATCTAAATGGGGCCTAACTAGAGCAAGATATAGCTTGAGAACCACACCAGGTGTCTTGTTACTAACGCTGCGATTAATAAATCCAAGTGTCCGATTTGCCTTATTACGAACATTTATGCATTGATCCTTTTGTTTTAAATTCTTACTAATCATAACTCCCAGATCCCTTTCGCAATCCGACTTCGCAATCACAACACCATCTAGCTCGTATCTTGTAACTCTATCATCATTACCTAACCTCAGAACTTTACATTTATCAGCATTAAACTGCATCTGCCAATCCTTTGACCATTTCAAAACCCTATCTAGATCAACTTGAAGTGATAGTGAGTCCTCCTCCGAATTAATTTCCCTACCGATTTTCGTATCATCGGCAAATTTGCAAATGTTGCTACTCAAACCTGAATCTAAATCATTTATATATATTATAAACAACAGAGGTCCCAGGACAGAGCCTTGAGGCACTCCACTTACAACATTTTCCCACTCTGACTTGATTCCATTTATACTAACTCTCTGTTTCCTTTGGTATAGCCATGCCCTAATCCAGCTTAATATAGCGCCCCCAATACCATGAGACTCTATTTTTTTAATCAGTCTTTCATGTGGCACTGTATCAAAAGCTTTGCTAAAGTCAAGGTACACAACATCGCAATCCTTACCACTATCAACTGCCTCAACAATGCTAGAATAAAAAGATAACAAATTTGTTAAACATGAACGGCCATTTATAAAACCATGTTGCGACTCAATTATTAATTTATGTTTTTCAAGATGAAGACGAATTTTATTTGCTATTATAGATTCGAGTAACTTTCCCACAATAGACGTTAGGCTAATTGGTCGATAGTTAGACGCAAGTGATCTATCTCCTTTCTTAAAAACTGGTATCACATTAGCAACTTTCCAAAACTCTGGCACTCTGCCTGACTCTATTGATTTATTAAATATGGTTGACAGTGGGTCACAAAGCTCCTCTTTGCATTCTTTAAGCACCCTAGCAAACACTTCATCCGGCCCTGGGGATTTGTTTGGTTTGAGTTTTACTATTTGTATAGTAAAATATATATAGAGGTATGGGAATTGATTTGGAGGAAGGAGGTAATAAAAGTATGTGTTTGTGGGAGAAAGGAATTGGCAAAACGATCAGGGAAAGAGAAGGTCCGCAAAATAACAATTCACTTAGGGTATATTACACTAATAGTAGAAGTCTAAGAAATAAAATTAACGAATTAAATGCTCTTGTCTGCACAGAAAAAATAGATATTATTGCACTTACCGAAACGTGGATGAATGTAGAAAATAGAGAACTATTAGCTGAATATCAAATATATGGATTTAAACTATTTCACACAGATAGATATATTAGACGAGGAGGTGGAGTAGCCATATATGTTAGGGACAATTTGAAATGTAGTCTCAAAGAGGTAATCAAAACAGAGCCACACACAGAAACTATTTGGATTGAATTAAACGAAAAAGCTAATAATATTATAATAGGAGTAATATATAAGAACATAAGAACATAAGAACATAAGAACAAAGGTAACTGCAGAAGGCCTATTGGCCCATACGAGGCAGCTCCTATTCTATAACCACCCAATCCCACTCATATACTTGTCCAACCCGTGCTTGAAACAATCGAGGGACCCCACCTCCACAATGTTACGCGGCAATTGGTTCCACAAATCAACAACCCTGTTACTGAACCAGTATTTACCCAAGTCTTTCCTAAATCTAAACTTATCCAATTTATATCCATTGTTTCGTGTTCTGTCCTGTGTTGATACTTTTAATACCCTATTAATATCCCCCCGGTTATGTCCATTCATCCACTTGTAAACCTCTATCATGTCACCCCTAACTCTTCGCCTTTCCAGTGAATGCAACTTAAGCTTTGTTAATCTTTCTTCATATGAAAGATTTCTAATTTGGGGAATTAACTTAGTCATCCTACGCTGGACACGTTCAAGTGAATTTATATCCATTCTATAATATGGCGACCAAAACTGAACTGCATAATCTAAATGGGGCCTAACTAGAGCAAGATATAGCTTGAGAACCACACCAGGTGTCTTGTTACTAACGCTGCGATTAATAAATCCAAGTGTCCGATTTGCCTTATTACGAACATTTATGCATTGATCCTTTTGTTTTAAATTCTTACTAATCATAACTCCCAGATCCCTTTCGCAATCCGACTTCGCAATCACAACACCATCTAGCTCGTATCTTGTAACTCTATCATCATTACCTAACCTCAGAACTTTACATTTATCAGCATTAAACTGCATCTGCCAATCCTTTGACCATTTCAAAACCCTATCTAGATCAACTTGAAGTGATAGTGAGTCCTCCTCCGAATTAATTTCCCTACCGATTTTCGTATCATCGGCAAATTTGCAAATGTTGCTACTCAAACCTGAATCTAAATCATTTATATATATTATAAACAACAGAGGTCCCAGGACAGAGCCTTGAGGCACTCCACTTACAACATTTTCCCACTCTGACTTGATTCCATTTATACTAACTCTCTGTTTCCTTTGGTATAGCCATGCCCTAATCCAGCTTAATATAGCACCCCCAATACCATGAGACTCTATTTTTTTAATCAGTCTTTCATGTGGCACTGTATCAAAAGCTTTGCTAAAGTCAAGGTATACAACATCGCAATCCTTACCACTATCAACTGCCTCAACAATGCTAGAATAAAAAGATAACAAATTTGTTAAACATGAACGGCCATTTATAAAACCATGTTGCGACTCAATTATTAATTTATGTTTTTCAAGATGAAGACGAATTTTATTTGCTATTATAGATTCGAGTAACTTTCCCACAATAGACGTTAGGCTAATTGGTCGATAGTTAGACGCAAGTGATCTATCTCCTTTCTTAAAAACTGGTATCACATTAGCAACTTTCCAAAACTCTGGCACTCTGCCTGACTCTATTGATTTATTAAATATGGTTGACAGTGGGTCACAAAGCTCCTCTTTGCATTCTTTAAGCACCCTAGCAAACACTTCATCCGGCCCTGGGGATTTGTTTGGTTTGAGTTTTACTATTTGTTTAAGAACATCCTCCCTGGTAACTGCTAAACTCGTCAACCTGTCCTCGTCCCCACCCACATAGACTTGTTCGGCTGAAGGCATATTGTTAAGTTCCTCTTTAGTAAATACAGATACAAAATATTTATTAAAAATACTACTCATCTCTTCATCACTATCTGTTATTTGACCTGTCTCAGTTTTTAATGGACCTATCCTTTCCCTAGTCTTAGTACGATATAACTGAAAAAACCCTTTAGGATTTGTCTTTGCTTGCCCTGCTATGCGAACTTCATAGTTTCTTTTTGCTTTCCTTATCTCTTTTTTAACATTTCTAACCAGTTGTACGAATTCCTGTTCTAAAGTGACCTCCCCATTTTTAATCCTTTTGTACCAAGCTCTCTTTTTACCTATAAGGTTCTTCAAATTCTTTGTTATCCACTTTGGGTCATTAGTATACGATCTATTCAATTTGTGTGGTATACTACGTTCCTGTGCTTTGTTTAGAATATTCTTAAATAAGTTATATATTGAATCCACATCGAAATCCCCATTTAAGTCACCTATCGCTGGGTTCATGTCTCGCTCCAAGACCGGCCCACACCCCATACCCAAGCCTTTCCAATCAATTTGACCCAAAAAATTTCTTAGGCTATTAAAATCAGCTTTTCGAAAATCTGGCACTTTAACAGAATTTTCTCCTACTGGTCTATTCCATTCTATGCTAAATCTGATTTCTTTGTGATCACTGCTCCCTAGCTCACTCCCTATTTCGATGTCATTAATTTGCGTTTCCCTGTTAGTTAACACTAAATCTAAAATATTATTTTCCCGTGTTGGTTCCTTAATGTGTTGCGTAAGAAAGCAATCGTCAATTAATTCTAGAAAATCTTCTGCTTCACTATTCCCTGTTTTGTTCAACCAGTTTATTCCGCTAAAATTAAAGTCACCCATGACATAAATACTGTTAGATCTAGATGCTCTAGATATTTCATCCCATAGATGCTTTGCTTCCATTCTGTCTAAATTTGGTGGCCTATATATTACTCCTATTATAATATTATTAGCTTTTTCGTTTAATTCAATCCAAATAGTTTCTGTGTGTGGCTCTGTTTTGATTCCCTCTTTGAGACTACATTTCAAATTGTCCCTAACATATATGGCTACTCCACCTCCTCGTCTAATATATCTATCTGTGTGAAATAGTTTAAATCCATATATTTGATATTCAGCTAATAGTTCTCTATTTTCTACATTCATCCACGTTTCGGTAAGTGCAATAATATCTATTTTTTCTGTGCAGACAAGAGCATTTAATTCGTTAATTTTATTTCTTAGACTTCTACTGTTAGTGTAATATACCCTAAGTGAATTGTTATTTTGCGGACCTTCTCTTTCCCTGATCGTTTTGCCAATTCCTTTCTCCCACAAACACATACTTTTAATACCTCCTTCCTCCAAATCAATTCCCATACCTCTATCTACTAACAGTTTAAACCCAAACAAACACCTCTAACCACTTCTTCTAGCGAGTTCGCAACAGCAACAACCCCAGCTCTCGATAGATGCACCCCATCACGAGCATACATTTCATTTCTTCCATAGAAGTGTTCCCAGTTGTCTATGAAAGATATTGCATTTGATTTGCAATATCTTTCCAGCCGGCAATTGACACCAAGTGCCCTCGATATCCATTCATTTCCCACTCCCTTTCTTGGAAGAATGCCACATATGATCGGGATTCCTCCCCTGCTCCTAACTAACTCTATGGCTGTTTTATACCTCTGAATCAGTTCCTCACTCCTGACTCGACCAACATCATTTCCTCCCACGCTAATGCAAATAATGGGATTGTTCCCATTACCAGCCATAATATCATTCATGTTGTTTATAATATCACCAATGCCAGCTCCGGGATAGCAAACCCTTAACCTGTTCCCCCTATCTCTAGCACAAAACGTTCTATCCAAATACCTTATCTGGGAATCTCCCACAACTAATGTTTGCTTAGGTACTTCCTTTACTTTCTGAGGGGCCTGCGCTTCCTTTCTCTTCGTTGCTTTCCCTTTTGCGCGATCCACAGTCTCTCCACAGCACTCGTCCTCCAAAACGTCAAATGAATTTGAAGTTGCTATGGCGTTTGAAGGCGGCTTTATCAAAGTCTTCTTAAGGCCCCTGTCTTTCGCAACTCTCCAAGACGAGGTCCCTTTACTGCTGGTCTCCTCCTTCGTTACTTCTCGTTGTTTTTTAAGCTGACGCACCTCCTCCCGCAGAGAGTCCAACTCTGTCCTCAGGGCTCCCACTAGAGTCACCAGGTCCTTCACTACAACTTCCATATTGCTATGATTATATAGGCCACCAAATTTAGACAGAATGGAAGCAAAGCATCTATGGGATGAAATATCTAGAGCATCTAGATCTAACAGTATTTATGTCATGGGTGACTTTAATTTTAGCGGAATAAACTGGTTGAACAAAACAGGGAATAGTGAAGCAGAAGATTTTCTAGAATTAATTGACGATTGCTTTCTTACGCAACACATTAAGGAACCAACACGGGAAAATAATATTTTAGATTTAGTGTTAACTAACAGGGAAACGCAAATTAATGACATCGAAATAGGGAGTGAGCTAGGGAGCAGTGATCACAAAGAAATCAGATTTAGCATAGAATGGAATAGACCAGTAGGAGAAAATTCTGTTAAAGTGCCAGATTTTCGAAAAGCTGATTTTAATAGCCTAAGAAATTTTTTGGGTCAAATTGATTGGAAAGTCTTGGGTATGGGGTGTGGGCCGGTCTTGGAGCGAGACATGAACCCAGCGATAGGTGACTTAAATGGGGATTTCGATGTGGATTCAATATATAACTTATTTAAGAATATTCTAAACAAAGCACAGGAACGTAGTATACCATACAAATTGAATAGATCGAATACTAATGACCCAAAGTGGATAACAAAGAATTTGAAGAACCTTATAGGTAAAAAGAGAGCTTGGTACAAAAGGATTAAAAATGGGGAGGTCACTTTAGAACAGGAATTCGTACAACTGGCTAGAAATGTTAAAAAAGAGATAAGGAAAGCAAAAAGAAACTATGAAGTTCGCATAGCAGGGCAAGCAAAGACAAATCCTAAAGGGTTTTTTCAGTTATATCGTACTAAGACTAGGGAAAGGATAGGTCCATTAAAAACTGAGACAGGTCAAATAACAGATAGTGATGAAGAGATGAGTAGTATTTTTAATAAATATTTTGTATCTGTATTTACTAAAGAGGAACTTAACAATATGCCTTCAGCCGAACAAGTCTATGTGGGTGGGGACGAGGACAGGTTGACGAGTTTAGCAGTTACCAGGGAGGATGTTCTTAAACAAATAGTAAAACTCAAACCAAACAAATCCCCAGGGCCGGATGAAGTGTTTGCCAGGGTGCTTAAAGAATGCAAAGAGGAGCTTTGTGACCCACTGTCAACCATATTTAATAAATCAATAGAGTCAGGCAGAGTGCCAGAGTTTTGGAAAGTTGCTAATGTGATACCAGTTTTTAAGAAAGGAGATAGATCACTTGCGTCTAACTATCGACCAATTAGCCTAACGTCTATTGTGGGAAAGTTACTCGAATCTATAATAGCAAATAAAATTCGTCTTCATCTTGAAAAACATAAATTAATAATTGAGTCGCAACATGGTTTTATAAATGGCCGTTCATGTTTAACAAATTTGTTATCTTTTTATTCTAGCATTGTTGAGGCAGTTGATAGTGGTAAGGATTGCGATGTTGTATACCTTGACTTTAGCAAAGCTTTTGATACAGTGCCACATGAAAGACTGATTAAAAAGATAGAGTCTCATGGTATTGGGGGTGCTATATTAAGCTGGATTAGGGCATGGCTATACCAAAGGAAACAGAGAGTTAGTATAAATGGAATCAAGTCAGAGTGGGAAAATGTTGTAAGTGGAGTGCCTCAAGGCTCTGTCCTGGGACCTCTGTTGTTTATAATATATATAAATGATTTAGATTCAGGTTTGAGTAGCAACATTTGCAAATTTGCCGATGATACGAAAATCGGTAGGGAAATTAATTCGGAGGAGGACTCACTATCACTTCAAGTTGATCTAGATAGGGTTTTGAAATGGTCAAAGGATTGGCAGATGCAGTTTAATGCTGATAAATGTAAAGTTCTGAGGTTAGGTAATGATGATAGAGTTACAAGATACGAGCTAGATGGTGTTGTGATTGCGAAGTCGGATTGCGAAAGGGATCTGGGAGTTATGATTAGTAAGAATTTAAAACAAAAGGATCAATGCATAAATGTTCGTAATAAGGCAAATCGGACACTTGGATTTATTAATCGCAGCATTAGTAACAAGACACCTGGTGTGGTTCTCAAGCTATATCTTGCTCTAGTTAGGCCCCATTTAGATTATGCCGTTCAGTTTTGGTCGCCATATTATAGAATGGATATAAATTCACTTGAACGTGTCCAGCGTAGGATGACTAAGTTAATTCCCCAAATTAGAAATCTTTCATATGAAGAAAGATTAACAAAGCTTAAGTTGCATTCACTGGAAAGGCGAAGAGTTAGGGGTGACATGATAGAGGTTTACAAGTGGATGAATGGACATAACCGGGGGGATATTAATAGGGTATTAAAAGTATCAACACAGGACAGAACACGAAACAATGGGTATAAATTGGATAAGTTTAGATTTAGGAAAGACTTGGGTAAATACTGGTTCAGTAACAGGGTTGTTGATTTGTGGAACCAATTGCCGCGTAACATTGTGGAGGTGGGGTCCCTCGATTGTTTCAAGCACGGGTTGGACAAGTATATGAGTGGGATTGGGTGGTTATAGAATAGGAGCTGCCTCGTATGGGCCAATAGGCCTTCTGCAGTTACCTTTGTTCTTATGTTCTTATGTTCTTAAGAACAAAGGCAACTGCAGAAGGCCTGTTGGCCCATACGAGGCAGCTCCTATTCTATAACCACCCAATCCCACTCATATACTTGTCCAACCCGTGCTTGAAACAATCGAGGGACCCCACCTCCACAATGTTACGCGGCAATTGGTTCCACAAATCAACAACCCTGTTACTGAACCAGTATTTACCCAAGTCTTTCCTAAATCTAAACTTATCCAATTTATACCCATTGTTTCGTGTTCTGTCCTGTGTTGATACTTTTAATACCCTATTAATATCCCCCCGGTTATGTCCATTCATCCACTTGTAAACCTCTATCATGTCACCCCTAACTCTTCGCCTTTCCAGTGAATGCAACTTAAGCTTTGTTAATCTTTCTTCATATGAAAGATTTCTAATTTGGGGAATTAACTTAGTCATCCTACGCTGGACACGTTCAAGTGAATTTATATCCATTCTATAATATGGCGACCAAAACTGAACTGCATAATCTAAATGGGGCCTAACTAGAGCAAGATATAGCTTGAGAACCACACCAGGTGTCTTGTTACTAACGCTGCGATTAATAAATCCAAGTGTCCGATTTGCCTTATTACGAACATTTATGCATTGATCCTTTTGTTTTAAATTCTTACTAATCATAACTCCCAGATCCCTTTCGCAATCCGACTTCGCAATCACAACACCATCTAGCTCGTATCTTGTAACTCTATCATCATTACCTAACCTCAGAACTTTACATTTATCAGCATTAAACTGCATCTGCCAATCCTTTGACCATTTCAAAACCCTATCTAGATCAACTTGAAGTGATAGTGAGTCCTCCTCCGAATTAATTTCCCTACCGATTTTCGTATCATCGGCAAATTTGCAAATGTTGCTACTCAAACCTGAATCTAAATCATTTATATATATTATAAACAACAGAGGTCCCAGGACAGAGCCTTGAGGCACTCCACTTACAACATTTTCCCACTCTGACTTGATTCCATTTATACTAACTCTCTGTTTCCTTTGGTATAGCCATGCCCTAATCCAGCTTAATATAGCATAAGAACATAACATAAGAACAAAGGTAACTGCAGAAGGCCTATTGGCCCATACGAGGCAGCTCCTATTCTATAACCACCCAATCCCACTCATATACTTGTCCAACCCGTGCTTGAAACAATCGAGGGACCGCACCTCCACAATGTTACGCGGCAATTGGTTCCACAAATCAACAACCCTGTTACTGAACCAGTATTTACCCAAGTCTTTCCTAAATCTAAACTTATCCAATTTATACCCATTGTTTCGTGTTCTGTCCTGTGTTGATACTTTTAATACCCTATTAATATCCCCCCGGAAATTAATAGGGTATTAATTTATTATTAATATTAATAATATTAATATTAATAATATTAATAATAATATTAATATTAATAATAGCACCCCCAATACCATGAGACTATCTTTTTAATCAGTCTTTCATGTGGCACTGTATCAAAAGCTTTGCTAAAGTCAAGGTATACAACATCGCAATCCTTACCACTATCAACTGCCTCAACAATGCTAGAATAAAAAGATAACAAATTTGTTAAACATGAACGGCCATTTATAAAACCATGTTGCGACTCAATTATTAATTTATGTTTTTCAAGATGAAGACGAATTTTATTTGCTATTATAGATTCGAGTAACTTTCCCACAATAGACGTTAGGCTAATTGGTCGATAGTTAGACGCAAGTGATCTATCTCCTTTCTTTAAAACTGGTATCACATTTGCAACTTTCCAAAACTCTGGCACTCTGCCTGTCTCTATTGATTTATTAAATATGGTTGACAGTGGGTCACAAAGCTCCTCTTTGCATTCTTTAAGCACCCTGGCAAACACTTCATCCGGCCCAGGGGATTTGTTTGGTTTGAGTTTTACTATTTGTTTAAGAACATCCTCCCTGGTAACTGCTAAACTCGTCAACCTGTCCTCGTCCCCACCCACATAGACTTGTTCGGCTGAAGGCATATTGTTAAGTTCCTCTTTAGTAAATACAGATACAAAATATTTATAAAAAATACTACTCATCTCTTCATCACTATCTGTTATTTGACCTGTCTCAGTTTTTAATGGACCTATCCTTTCCCTAGTCTTGGAACGATATAACTGAAAAAATTTATAAACTTATAAACACCATACAGCAGATTGGCAGCACATATAAGAAGACAGCAATGATCACAATGGTAAAGATGTTCAAATTGGGAACATAAAGGTTGGGAGATTGGGTAGCAATAGATACAGTGCAATTTTAAGGCAAAAAGTGAAAAACTATGAAGATGAAATTAGGTACTTTTTAGTATTGATTTTGAATGATGTAAAAGTTGGACAGCTTTTCAATTCAGTAGGGAGTGAGTTCCATAAACTGGGTCCCTTTATTTGCATAGAGTGTTTACACAGATTAAGTTTAACTCTGGGGATATCAAAGAGATATTTATTTCTGGTGTGGTGATAATGGGTCCTATTACATCTGTCCAGGAAGAGTTTCAGACAAGGATTTGCATTTAAGAACAGGGTTTTGTAAATGTAGTTGAACATAAGAAGAACATAAGAACAAAGGTAACTGCAGAAGGCCTATTGGCCCATACGAGGCAGCTCCTATTCTATAACCACCCAATCTCACTCATATACATGTCCAACCCGTGCTTGAAACAATCGAGGGACCCCACCTCCACAATGTTACGCGGCAATTGGTTCCACAAATCAACAACCCTGTTACTGAACCAGTATTTACCCAAGTCTTTCCTAAATCTAAACTTATCCAATTTATATCCATTGTTTCGTGTTCTGTCCTGTGTTGATACTTTTAATACCCTATTAATATCCCCCCGGTTATGTCCATTCATCCACTTGTAAACCTCTATCATGTCACCCCTAACTCTTCGGCTTTCCAGTGAATGCAACTTAAGCTTTGTTAATCTTTCTTCATATGAAAGATTTCTAATTTGGGGAATTAACTTAGTCATCCTACGCTGGACACGTTCAAGTGAATTTATATCCATTCTATAATATGGCGACCAAAACTGAACTGCATAATCTAAATGGGGCCTAACTAGAGCAAGATATAGCTTGAGAACCACACCAGGTGTCTTGTTACTAACGCTGCGATTAATAAATCCAAGTGTCCGATTTGCCTTATTACGAACATTTATGCATTGATCCTTTTGTTTTAAATTCTTACTAATCATAACTCCCAGATCCCTTTCGCAATCCGACTTCGCAATCACAACACCATCTAGCTCGTATCTTGTAACTCTATCATCATTACCTAACCTCAGAACTTTACATTTATCAGCATTAAACTGCATCTGCCAATCCTTTGACCATTTCAAAACCCTATCTAGATCAACTTGAAGTGATAGTGAGTCCTCCTCCGAATTAATTTCCCTACCGATTTTCGTATCATCGGCAAATTTGCAAATGTTGCTACTCAAACCTGAATCTAAATCATTTATATATATTATAAACAACAGAGGTCCCAGGACAAAGCCTTGAGGCACTCCACTTACAACATTTTCCCACTCTGACTTGATTCCATTTATACTAACTCTCTGTTTCCTTTGGTATAGCCATGCCCTAATCCAGCTTAATATAGCACCCCCAATACCATGAGACTCTATTTTTTTTAATCAGTCTTTCATGTGGCACTGTATCAAAAGCTTTGCTAAAGTCAAGGTATACAACATCGCAATCCTTACCACTATCAACTGCCTCAACAATGCTAGAATAAAAAGATAACAAATTTGTTAAACATGAACGGCCATTTATAAAACCATGTTGCGACTCAATTATTAATTTATGTTTTTCAAGATGAAGACGAATTTTATTTGCTATTATAGATTCGAGTAACTTTCCCACAATAGACGTTAGGCTAATTGGTCGATAGTTAGACGCAAGTGATCTATCTCCTTTCTTAAAAACTGGTATCACATTAGCAACTTTCCAAAACTCTGGCACTCTGCCTGACTCTATTGATTTATTAAATATGGTTGACAGTGGGTCACAAAGCTCCTCTTTGCATTCTTTAAGCACCCTAGCAAACACTTCATCCGGCCCTGGGGATTTGTTTGGTTTGAGTTTTACTATTTGTTTAAGAACATCCTCCCTGGTAACTGCTAAACTCGTCAACCTGTCCTCGTCCCCACCCACATAGACTTGTTCGGCTGAAGGCATATTGTTAAGTTCCTCTTTAGTAAATACAGATACAAAATATTTATTAAAAATACTACTCATCTCTTCATCACTATCTGTTATTTGACCTGTCTCAGTTTTTAATGGACCTATCCTTTCCCTAGTCTTAGTACGATATAACTGAAAAAACCCTTTAGGATTTGTCTTTGCTTGCCCTGCTATGCGAACTTCATAGTTTCTTTTTGCTTTCCTTATCTCTTTTTTAACATTTCTAACCAGTTGTACGAATTCCTGTTCTAAAGTGACCTCCCCATTTTTAATCCTTTTGTACCAAGCTCTCTTTTTACCTATAAGGTTCTTCAAATTCTTTGTTATCCACTTTGGGTCATTAGTATACGATCTATTCAATTTGTATGGTATACTACGTTCCTGTGCTTTGTTTAGAATATTCTTAAATAAGTTATATATTGAATCCACATCGAAATCCCCATTTAAGTCACCTATCGCTGGGTTCATGTCTCGCTCCAAGACCGGCCCACACCCCATACCCAAGCCTTTCCAATCAATTTGACCCAAAAAATTTCTTAGGCTATTAAAATCAGCTTTTCGAAAATCTGGCACTTTAACAGAATTTTCTCCAACTGGTCTATTCCATTCTATGCTAAATCTGATTTCTTTGTGATCACTGCTCCCTAGCTCACTCCCTATTTTGATGTCATTAATTTGCGTTTCCCTGTTAGTTAACACTAAATCTAAAATATTATTTTCCCGTGTTGGTTCCTTAATGTGTTGCGTAAGAAAGCAATCGTCAATTAATTCTAGAAAATCTTCTGCTTCACTATTCCCTGTTTTGTTCAACCAGTTTATTCCGCTAAAATTAAAGTCACCCATGACATAAATACTGTTAGATCTAGATGCTCTAGATATTTCATCCCATAGATGCTTTGCTTCCATTCTGTCTAAATTTGGTGGCCTATATATTACTCCTATTATAATATTATTAGCTTTTTCGTTTAATTCAATCCAAATAGTTTCTGTGTGTGGCTCTGTTTTGATTCCCTCTTTGAGACTACATTTCAAATTGTCCCTAACATATATGGCTACTCCACCTCCTCGTCTAATATATCTATCTGTGTGAAATAGTTTAAATCCATATATTTGATATTCAGCTAATAGTTCTCTATTTTCTACATTCATCCACGTTTCGGTAAGTGCAATAATATCTATTTTTTCTGTGCAGACAAGAGCATTTAATTCGTTAATTTTATTTCTTAGACTTCTACTGTTAGTGTAATATACCCTAAGTGAATTGTTATTTTGCGGACCTTCTCTTTCCCTGATCGTTTTGCCAATTCCTTTCTCCCACAAACACATACTTTTATTACCTCCTTCCTCCAAATCAATTCCCATACCTCTATCTACTAACAGTTTAAACCCAAACAAACACCTCTAACCACTTCTTCTAGCGAGTTCGCAACAGCAACAACCCCAGCTCTCGATAGATGCACCCCATCACGAGCATACATTTCATTTCTTCCATAGAAGTGTTCCCAGTTGTCTATGAAAGATATTGCATTTGATTTGCAATATCTTTCCAGCCGGCAATTGATACCAAGTGCCCTCGATATCCATTCATTTCCCACTCCCTTTCTTGGAAGAATGCCAAGAGAATTGACACAAGAGAATTTATGGAGTGAGATTATGTTTAGCATGTTTAGGGAGTTAAACAAGGGGGCTGTGTGTTGTCTGAAAGCAGAATTTGATACTATTCTAATAGCAGATTTTTGCTGGGTGATGATGTACGTGAGGTGGTTTGCAGTGGTTGAACCCCATGCACAGATACCATTGTTGAGATAGTGATAGATTAGTGCATAATATAGAGAGATGAGAGCAGAGTTAGGTACATAATATCGGATTTTGAAGAGTATACCAACTGTTTTAGAGACTTTCTTAGTTATGTGTTGTATGTGGGTACTGAAGTTGAGTCTCTTGTCTAGGAATATGCCAAGAAACTTTCCATCATTTTTATTGCTAATGTTTACATTGTCTATCTGAAGCTGAATTGTATTTGTAGATTTGCTTCCAAATAGGATGTAGTAGGTCTTTTCTATGTTAAGTGTTAGTTTATTGGTTGACATCCATAAGTGGACTTTTTTTAGTTCATTAACAACATCATTTAGTGTATGTGGGTTGGGGTTGGAGTAGATGAGGGTAGTATCATCAGCAAACAAAATAGGTTTCAGAATGTTAGAGACATTAGGCAGATCATTGATGTATATAAGAAATCCAGCCTCCGTGGTGTAGTCCTCCTCCAGCCTCAGCCTCCGTGGTGTAGTGGTAAGATCAGCCTCCGTGGTGTAGTGGTAAGACACTCGCCTGGCGTTCCGCGAGCGCTATGTCATGGGTTCGTATCCTGGCCGGGGAGGATTTACTGGGCGCAATTCCTTAACTGTAGCCTCTGTTTAACGCAACAGTAAAATGTGTACTTGGATGAAAAAACGATTCTTCGCGGCAGGGGATCGTATTCCAGGGACCATAGGATTAAGGACTTGCCCGAAACGCTACGCGTACTAGTGGCTTTACAAGAATGTAACAACTCTTGTATATATCTCAAAAAAAAAAAAAAAAAAAAAAAAAAAAAAAAAAAGAAATAGAAGAGGTCCCAAGATGCTGCCCTGTGGCACTCCAACGGTTATTGGTAGAATGGGAGAAATTATATTATTGATGGCTACACATTGGTATCTATCACTAAGATAGGATTGGATATAGTCCAGTGCATGGCCTCGGATTCCATAATGATGGAGTTTACATAAGAGGTAATCGTGATTAACAGTATCAAAGGCCTTTCTCAGGTCAATGAAGAGTCCAATCGGAAACTCATTTTTGTCAAGGGCTGAGTAAATTATATCAAGGAGACTAATAATTGCATCGTTGGTACTCTTTTGAGAGCGGAAGCTGTTATAAATATATGTGTGTGGGCTATGCTTCTATGGGGAAACTGGTACTATTAAGGGGTAAGGGTAGTTAGAAGACAGAGTATCAAATATGGGAGAGCTAAAAGGCCCGGCCCCCAAAATAAACTATCCACAGTAGTAATAACTTGCTACTAGACCATATATGTTAGTCTAAGGGTTGATCAATGCCCTCCCACATAGGAAGAAGGGATACTCTGTAATTCATGTTCTTATTTATTAACCCCTTAACAACCCCCCATATACACTCACACCAATAACAATAATAATAATAACTTTACCACACTATCTTACGTTAAAAGCCTTGGTCCACTTAGGCAGGATACAAGGTTTACACTAATAACAAGCTAGGGTAAAGTACTACTGGATAAGCACTGAAGCTGGATGCAGCTTAGGGTAGGGAAACCACGTGGGACCCTAATACAAAACACAACACTTAGGGGTACCCAAAACACTGGCAAATACTACCCCCAGGTCTCACCAATCGTTACTACCAGAGTAGGTACACTTAATAATGCCCCGTACTTAACTTAAGGATACAGGAACTTCAGGTAAGGGAAATAAGTAAGAGGAGAAGGGAGAAGAGCAGGGGTGCAGCCACAGAGTGGGTCTCGTCCGCACGAACACCAGCCAGAGAAGAGAGAGCTCCTCGCGACCAGCTGGCCTCCCTCATGTCGTGGTGCCGGAAGGAGCCTAATTGATCGTGCAGCTAAGCACATTAAAGATCTTCCCCTATGCAACGTATTGTTACTTTATGAATGATTAGAAAGTATTAGTAAGCAAAGTTGGTGCCTATGTTATTATTTAATAATCAACCCCCAGCTCAGTCTTTAAATGCTCTTTGAGAAACAATAATAGTCTTACGTCTGGCAGGGAAGATACAAACAATTGCCGTTCAAGATGCACTCAACTGTACTACTAGAAAGTTTAATAGCTCAATTTTGACCTCTGGTTTCCACTGGAGAACCCAGGGTCGTAACACTCCTCCCCCCTTCAGAGAAAAAAAAAATGTGACTACTAGAATAGTAGTCATATTTTTTTGTAAGAGTATACAGAGAATAAAAAGAAAAAACATATGACAAAAACAAAAAATCGATCAAAAACAATTTCTCTGCAAAAAAAAATACAAAGGAGTTCTCTGAAAGAAAAAAAAAACATACACAAAAAAAATAAAAGAACAGGGAAGTAAATAAATTGGACACGGAATATTTAATGTCACAGGAGAACCTAAAAAAAAAATTAACTAAAGCATGACAGTTGGTAAATGGCTTTCTGTGGCTCAGATGAATGTTATTCAGGCAACCGGGACAGAGCGTCGGCTATCACGTTGAGTCTGCCCGGTAGGTGGGTAATGGAAAGATTGAAGTCCTGTAGGTACAACGCCCACCTGAGGATGCGTTTATTCTTACCCTTCATCTGAGTCAGGAAGACTAGTAGTTTATGGTCCGTGTACACTTCCACTATATTACCTGTGAGGTAAACTTCGAACTTTTTACATGTTAACACTAGCGCCAACGCCTCTTTTTCTACCACTGAATAATTGCGTTGCGCCTTGTCGAATTTCACAGAGTAATAATATACTGGGTGTTCCACCTGATCATCCCCAGTTTGCAACAACACTGCACCAGCACCCGAGTCAGACGCGTCAACATGAATTTTAAACGGTCGGTCGAACCTTGGACTAGCAAGCACTGGGGCGGAAGCTAAGATCAATTTCAAATTTTTAAATGCCTCTGCACAGTCTGATGACCACTTAAATTTAACAGCTTTCCGCAACAAGTCTGTGAGAGGAGTGGCAACACTGGAAAAGTTCTGACAAAAACGTCGATAGTACGCACACATACCGATAAATCTTTGAACGTCCTTTTTAGACTTTAGTACTGGATACTCCAGAATGGCACTGATTTTATCTTGCCGAGGTAACACTTTTCCTTGGCCCACTTCATAACCGAGGTACGTCACTGTGCCTTGGCCAAAATGACACTTTTTAGCATTTAAGATAAGATTTGCCCTTTTCAAGATGGCAAACAACTGGCGTAACCTAGCTATGTGGTCAGCCCAATTACTGTCAAACAGCACGATATCATCTAAATACGCCCGACAATTTGGCACCTTAGCGAGTAGAGAGTTCATGAGTCTCTGGAACGTGGCAGGAGCATTACGCAAGCCAAACGGTAACACTTGATACTCAAAAACACCCTCGGGTGTCACGAACGCAGTGAGCTGTTTAGCACGTTCAGTGAGTGGGATTTGATAATACCCCCTCGAGAGGTCGAATTTCGAAACGTGCTTGGCATTTCCCAACTCGTCAATGCAGTCCTCGAGGAGGGGCAGCGGATAGGCATCCACAATGGTCACCTTGTTGAGCTGCCGATAGTCGGTGCATAATCGCCAGGAGCCGTCTGGTTTGGGGACCAAAAGGCAGGGCGAGCACCAAGAGCCCTGGCTCGGCCGGATGAGGCCGTGCTGGAGCAAGAAGTCGACCTCCTTCCGTACGATGGCCTTCTTTTCTGGACTCATCCGATAGGGTTGAAGGCGAATGGGAGTGTAGTCCGTCAACTCGACATCACGGCAAATGGCATCAGTCTGGGTCGGGACCTCCCCGAACAGACTGGAGAATTCATCAACCAACGACTGCACCTCTTCACGTTGGGCCATCTGCAAATGGGACAGTCCCTCCACAGCATTCACAGAACTAGAATTATTGAAAATGAGATTAGTTGGGTCCCCAGAACAATCATCCCCTCTCTCACTGGAAATGGAAACATTGGTTAGTGCAATGGGCCTGGGGCCCTGGAACTTCTTCAGTCGATTTACGTGTATGAGCATTACCTGGTTACGTTTGTCAGAGTGCCTCACTTTGTACGTGAGGTCCCCAGTCTTTTCTGTCACAATGTAGGGGCCTTCGTACTTGTGGGACATAGTGTTCCCTAGTCGAGGCTTTAACACCAGGACAGGGTCGCCAGGCTGAAATACCCGTAACTTAGATTTAGCATCGTTACGTTCTTTCATCTTTTCTTGGGCCTTGCCAAGATACTTTAATGCAGCCGCCTTGCAGTCCTTGAGTCTCTGGTGGTGTTGCGCAAACAAAGCCGAACCTTCGGTTAACGTTACGTTCCCTAACAGATTTTCCTGTAACATTTGCAAGGGTCCACGAACTTTATGGCCAAAGACTAACTCAAAAGGAGAAAAACCCAGTGAACTTTGTAATCCCTCTCTAGCCGCAAACAAAACATACTGTAAATTCTCATCCCAGAAGGTGTGGGAACTCTGGCACGATGTCTTCAACATCTGCTTCAGAATTAGATGGAAACGTTCAATTACCCCCTGACTCTGTGGATGGTATGGGCTGGAAACCTTATGAGTTATTCCATGTTCCTTACAAAATTGCTCAAAAATATCAGACTTAAAATTAGTACCATTGTCAGTTTGCACGACCCGAGGCAGTCCAAAAGTGGAAAAAAATTGCAACATACGAGCAACAACAGTTTTTGCTCGGATGTTCCTTACAGCAAAAGCCTCTGGGTAACGAGTAGTGATACACATCATTGTGATTAGGTAAATATTACCAGACTTAGTTCTAGGTAATGGTCCAACACAGTCCATTACCACATGAGAAAATGGTTCCTCTGGCACGACAATAGGCTTTAGAGGAGCTTTAGGTGGAGTCTGGTTTGGTTTCCCAACCAGTTGACAAACAATACACGCATTACAAAATTTTGCCACATCGCTTTTCAGCTTGGGCCAGAAAAAATACTTTAAAATTTTGTGATACGTAATATTTATACCTTGATGTTCCCCCATAGGATCATCATGAGCAGCTGCCAAAACTTTCTCTATAGCAGGTCGGCAACATAACCTGGTGGACTACCTCCCACTCATTTGACAAGGGAGCACTCTGTGGTCTCCATTTTCTCATCAAAATCCGATCATTGTAGTAGTACCCAGTTGCTGCGTCTACAATTTCCTCCATAGAGACGGCTGTTTCATGACAATCTGCAAGAGTGGGGTCAGCTTTCTGTAACTCACTCAAGGAGGCATCTAGGCCTTGGTCAGATGCCATTGGCCGAGGCTCAACAGTGTTCTCCTCCACCTCCCCACTACTCTCGGTAGATGGCGGTGGCAGGCTCTCCACAATGTCCTCGGCCACGTCATCGAGTCGGGCCATGAATGTGTCCGCGAGGTCCAATTGGTTTTCACCACTCGGAAAGCTCCTCGTGACCTCGGGATTTACCACCTTGGCAAGCACAGGGCTGCCCTTACATTTAAGTCCCATAGACCTGGTCACCGCGCACGCAGGGTACACAACATTATCCTCTGCGGCGGGTGGATCCAGGAAAACCTTAGGGGTAGGCAACATAATAGGCAGTCTGGAGTCCCCTACCTTATCCCCTGCTAAATCATTACCAACTATTACATCAACATTAGGGAAAGGTAGGTATGAAGTGACTCCGACTGTACAAACACCCTTGTGGAAATCAGATTCCAGGGTAACCTTATGGAGGGGTACTGCCCGAGTATCACTAGTGACACCCTCGACCAGTACCACCTCTCCAGTGTCGACCAGTACCACCTCTCCAGTGTCGAGAGTGTTGGCACCTTGCAATGCACTCTCTAAAATTAAAGTCTGGATGGCACCGGTGTCTCGGAAGATCACCACGTCCTTCCAGGAAGAACCCTCAGACAAAAGTAGTCTCCCTTTCGATAAGAATGGGGTAAGCAAGTCCAACCACTGTGGGTTGGAGGTCTTACTCCCTAACCCTTCCGAAGGCCTCAAGCCCTGTGTCACAACTAGAGCATTGGGTCTTTTTTCTGGGTACAGTTGCCAACAACTGCTAATATTGTGGTTTGAACGATTACAGTGACCACAAAAACGTCGGGGAGAAGAGACATTACTAACAGAATTACCCTTCGGTTCACCTTTAGGTGCCGTTGGGCTAGACACTTTAACATTAACATTTCCGATTGGACTCTTCATTGACCTAAGAAAAGCCTTTGATACTGTTAATCACAACTACCTCTTATTTAAACTCCAGCATTATGGAATCCGAGGCCTTGCCCTTGACTACATCCGATCCTATCTTAGTGACAGACACCAATATGTAACCATCAATGATACAACTTCTTCCACTCTACCAATTACCGTTGGAGTGCCACAGGGCAGCATCTTAGGACCTCTTCTATTTCTTATATATATAAACGATCTGCCTAATGTCTCTAATATTCTCAAACCTATATTGTTTGCTGACGATACTACCCTTATCTACTCAAACCTCAACCCACATACACTAAATAATGTTGTGAATAATGAATTAAAAAAAGTCCACTTATGGATGTCAACGAACAAACTAACATTAAACATCGAAAAGACTTACTACATCTTATTTGGAAGCAAATCATCAAATGCAATTCAGCTACAGATAGACAACATTAACATCAGTAATAAAAATGATGGCAAGTTTCTTGGCCTATTCCTAGACAAGAGACTCAACTTCAGCACCCACATTCAACACATAACTAAGAAAGTCTCTAAGACAGTTGGTATACTCTCCAAAATCAGATATTATGTTCCTAACTCTGCTCTCCTCTCACTATATTATGCACTAATCTACCCCTATCTTAATTATGGTATCTGTGCATGGGGGTCTACCACTGCAAACCACCTTAAGCCCATCATCACACAGCAAAAATCTGCTATCAGAATAATAACTAACTCTGCTTTCAGACAACACTCAGCTCCCTTGTTTAAATCTCTAAACTTGCTAAATATTAACTCCCTCCACACATTCTCTTGTGTCAACTACATTTACAAAACCCTGTTCTTAAATGCAAACCATGCTCTGAAACTCTCCCTGGACAGATGTAATAGGACCCATTATCACCACACCAGAAATAAATATCTCTTTGATATCCCCAGGGTCAAACTTAATCTGTGTAAACACTCTATGCAAATTAAGGGACCTAGTCTATGGAACTCCCTCCCTAGTGAATTGAAAAACTGTAAAACTTTTGCCTTATTTAAAAGCAAAACCAAAAAGTACCTAACTTCATCTATTTAGTTTCCTACACTGAGCTTTAAATTTGCTCTGTACCTAGTGTTACCCAATCTCCTAATTTTTATGTAATATCAAACAACCTTATCATTGTGTTCATTGCTGTCTTCTTTTATGTGCTAGCCATATGCTGTATTGTGACTACCAATTTTTGTCAACTACCATTCAAGCTGTCATTGCAATCAATCTTATATTGTTTCTGCTGTATTGTGCCTACCAATTTGTTGTCAACTACCATTTTAAGCTGTCATTGCAATCAATCATAGCTACCTATGTGCTTTAATATACTGTACCTATAATTTTCTCTCATCTTTTTTTTTTTTCATTCCATGTAATCTGTTATCATTTTTTTGTCTATAAATTTTGCAAGTATTTACCTCCTTAAAATTTTCTTAGATTAAGGACCTGCCCGAAACGCTGCGCGTGCTAGTGGCTTTACAAGACTGTAATTACCATAATTGTATCCTCACATTCCTTATGTACATTCTTGTATATGCATAAATAAATACATAAATAAATAAATAAATAAATAAAAAACAGGGTTAGTTATGTCTGAAACAGAAGGTGCATTAGGTAAAGGGTTAGAATGAGCTGGTCTGGACTGGCTGTGGGTATAAGTTTTGCTACTCTGTGGGGTATAATTATTTTTATTGGGCCTTTTGCCCGCCAATTGGTAGTTTTCTGCCAACTTGGCCAAATCCCCTATTTTAGAATTTACCTCTACCCTTCCTCTAATGTAATGTGATACGTTCTCTGGCATAATATCTATAAAATGCTCCATTAAAACTAAGTTCCTGAGAGCCTCGTATGTTTCGGCTTTCGCCGAGCGAATCCATCTATCAAATAATCAAATTTGATCATTCACAAATTCAGTGAGCGGTTGGTTGTGAGTAGGCCTAAGGTTGCGATAAACTTGGCGGTGAGCTTCAGGAGTAATTTCATATGCCCGCAAAATACATTCCCTGACTTTATCATATTCGAAACACTCGTCGTCAGGCACGTTTATAAAAATATCTTGTGCTTTACCCCTAAGTCTTCCCTGTAGGATTTTCACCCACTCTTCCTTTGGCCAGTTCATGGACATGGCCAATCTCTGAAAATGGTTGAAAAACCTTTCAGGGTCTGACTCGGAAAATTCAGGCAAATTATGCTTTTTCTCATAATGCCTGGGGCTTTGAATCCCCGGCAGGTGGAGGTCCAGTGGCATTCGCTCTAATTCTAGCCTCCTCGGTTTTGAGTCTTTGCTCCTCTAATTTTATTTTTGCTAACTCTAAAGCTAATTCTCTCTCCCTATGAGTTGCACTTTCTGCTTGGCTAGGCTGGCATAAAGGTGTATCACTTGCCAATAGTTCTTCATCAATACAATGTTGTAATATTTCATTCACCAAAGTCCACTTTTTATCTGCGACATTTAATTCTAGGTCAAATTCCTTGCCTAACAATACTAAATTAGACTTGGTAAGTATCTTTATCTCTACTGCTGAAGGCTCCCTTGCCAGTCTTTGCATTTCAGAAGACATCACTAATAATTTTAGCTCCCAGCCAAAGAAAAAATTAAAAAAATAAAAATTGGAAAAAAACAAAAATTTGCACGGCCCCTAACACAAGGCCACACTAACCTTAATCGTGAAGGGATCCAGCTGGGTGTCCAGTCAGTGCAAGAATGTCCTTTGCTAGATGAGCTGGACCCTAGGCTAGCACACAACGGTTCTGCGGAAAACAAAAAATTTTAATTTTGGCACTCAAGAATCTAATTTTTTACACTTATAATGTTCCTCCCGGACTGGCCAACCACTTGTTATAAATATATGTGTGTGGGCTATGCTTCTATGGGGAAACTGGTACTATTAAGGGGTAAGGGTAGTTAGAAGACAGAGTATCAAATATGGGAGAGCTAAAAGGCCCGGCCCCCAAAATAAACTATCCACAGTAGTAATAACTTGCTACTAGACCATATATGTTAGTCTAAGGGTTGATCAATGCGCTCCCACATAGGAAGAAGGGATACTCTGTAATTCATGTACTTATTTATTAACCCCTTAACAACCCCCCATATACACTCACACCAATAACAATAATAATAATAACTTTACCACACTATCTTACGTTAAAAGCCTTGGTCCACTTAGGCAGGATACAAGGTTTACACTAATAACAAGCTAGGGTAAAGTACTACTGGATAAGCACTGAAGCTGGATGCAGCTTAGGGTAGGGAAACCACGTGGGACCCTAATACAAAACACAACACTTAGGGGTACCCAAAACACTGGCAAATACTACCCCCAGGTCTCACCAATCGTTGCTACCAGAGTAGGTACACTTAATAATGCCCCGTACTTAACTTAAGGATACAGGAACTTCAGGTAAGGGAAATAAGTAAGAGGAGAAGGGAGAAGAGCAGGGGTGCAGCCACAGAGTAGGTCTCGTCCGCACGAACACCAGCCAGAGAAGAGAGAGCTCCTCGCGACCAGCTGGCCTCCCTCATGTCGTGGTGCCGGAAGGAGCCTAATTGATCGTGCAGCTAAGCACATTAAAGATCTTCCCCTATGCAACGTATTGTTACTTTATGAATGATTAGAAAGTATTAGTAAGCAAAGTTGGTGCCTATGTTATTATTTAATAATCAACCCCCAGCTCAGTCTTTAAATGCTCTTTGAGAAACAATAATAGTCTTACGTCTGGCAGGGAAGATACAAACAATTGCCGTTCAAGATGCACTCAACTGTACTACTAGAAAGTTTAATAGCTCAATTTTGACCTCTGGTTTCCACTGGAGAACCCAGGGTCGTAACAGAAGCCAAACTGACAGGGGCTAAGAATGTCGAATTTTACGAGATAGGAGTAGAGCTGTTTGTAGATAATTTTTTCAAATATTTTTGATAGTATGGGTAGGTTCGATATTGGTCTATAGTTGTTTATGTCTGCCGGATTACCTCCTTTATGAACTGGCGTTACTCTTGTTTTTTTAAGGATATCAGGGAAGGTATGACAAGGGATTTGTTGAACAGCAGAGCTATAGGTGGCGCAAGGGCATGGGAGGCGCTCTTGTATACAATGGATGGGATTTCACTGATGTTCCCAGCTTTGGTTTTTAGTGAGTGTATGATGTCCACAACATCTGTCGGGCTGACTGGTGAGAGGAGAAGAGAGTTTGGATAGCTGCCTAAGAGATATGTGTTGATATGTGTCTGAGTCTGTGGGATTTTACTTGCAACGTTAGCACCAATCGATGAAAAGAAGCTATTAAATTCATTCGCCATTTCTAAGTCAGATGACGGTGTAAGGCCATCCTTAGATAGTGTTATCTGGTTGTGGGAGTGTTGTTTAGTTCCCAGGATATTAGAGATGGTATTCCATGTGCTTTTCATGTTGCCTTTTGCTTCTTTGAATCTAGTCTCATAATATGAAAGTTTTGCTTTTCTTATGATACTGGTAAGCACTGATGAGTACCTTTTAACTACTTCCTTTGAAACTAGGCCACTCCTAAATTTCTTTTCATATTCATGTTTGTTCATATTCATATTCATATTCATGTTCATTCAGTTGTACGAATTCCTGTTCTAAACTGACTTCCCCATTCTTAATCCTCTTGTACCACGCTCTCTTTTTACTTATAAGGTTCTTCCAATCCTTTGTTATCCACTTTGGATCATTAGTATTCGATCTATTCAATTTATATGGTATTCTACATTCCTGGGCTTTGCTTTGAATATTTTTAAATAGGTTATATTTTGAATCCACATCGAAAACCCCCTTTATGTCACCTATAGCTGGATTCACGTCTAGCTCCAATTCCAGGCCCCCACCCCATACCCAAGACTTTCCAATCTATTTGACCCAAAAAATTTCTTAGGTTATTGAAATCAGCTTTACGAAAATCAGGCACTTTAACAGATTTTTCTCCTACAGATCTATTCCATGCAATGCTAAACCTGATTTCTTTATGGTCACTGTTCCCTAGCTCACTCCCTATTTCGATGTCCTTAATTTGAGTTTCCCTGTTAGTTAACACTAAATCTAAAATATTATTTCCCCGCGTTGGTTCCTTAATGTGTTGCGTAAGACAGCACTCGTCAATTAATTGTAGAAAATCTTCTGCTTCATTATTCCCTGTTTTGTTCAACCAGTTTATTCCACTAAAATTAAAGTCACCCTTGACATAAATACTGTTAGATCTAGATGCTCTAGATATTTCATCCCATAGATGCTTTGCTTCCATTCTGTCTAAATTTGGTGGCTTATATATAACTCCTATTATGATATTATTTGCTTTTTCCTTTAATTCTATCAAAATAGTTTCTGTATGTGGCTCAGTTTTGATTCCCTCTTTGAGACTACATTTCAAATTGTCCCTAACATATATGGCTACTCCCCGTCCTCGTCTAATATATCTATCTGTGTGAAATATTTAAATCCATTTATTTGATATTCAGCTAATAGCTCTCTATTTTCTACATTCATCCACGTTTCGGTAAGTGCAATAATATATATTTTTTCTGAGCAGATAAGAGCATTTAAATCGTTGATTTTATTTCTTAGACTTCTAGTGTTAGTGTAATATACCCTAAGTGAATTGTTATTTTGAGGCCCTTCTCTTTCCCTGATCATTTTACCAATTTTTTTCTCCCACAAACACATACTTTTATTAATTTCTTCCTCCAAATCAATTCCCATACCACTATCTACTAACAGTTTAAACCCAAACAAACGCCTCTAACCACTGGTTCCAACGAGTTCGCAACAGCAACAACCCCAGCCCTCGATAAATGCACCCCATCGCTATCATACATTTCATTTCTTCCATAGAAGTGTTCCCAGTTGTCTATGAAAGATATTGCATTTGATTTGCAATATCTTTCCAGCCGGCAATTGACACCAAGTGCCCTCGACATCCATCCATTTCCCACTCCCTTTCTTGGAAGAATGCCACATATGATCGGGATTCCTCCCTTGCTTCTAACTAATTCTCTGGCTGTTTTGTACCTCTGAATCAGTTCCTCACTCCTAACTCGACCAACATCATTTCCTCCCGCGTTTTCATAGAGGTTTCATAGTTTTCATAGCATTTCCATAGTTGTTTTCTATGTTTTTTTTAACACCAATGCTAAGTGAGCCAGAGCTGGGTAGTAGTTAACCTCCCATTCAAGCTTTTCATCTTGATTCAACCCATTACCGCTGGTCATTCCAAGCCCATAAGGAATTTTGACGCGTTTGATTGAATTATGACGCTTAATCAAGCTTAAAATTTGATTAATGCATAATTTAAAGCTCCATCGTCTCTTGATCATAGTATCATTGCAGAGTCCCTCCATTATACAATCTGCATTATCCTCTCCACACTGCTCTAATAGAATTTTTTTGTTATCAGCATTATTTTCTATTGGTGGACCCGCACTATACTGTGTCACAATAGCTATAACATGCGGTTCTCTTTCTGGTGTGGGAGAATGAGAAAAGACAGCTCCTCCTACTTTGATGCGATCACCAATCATCACATAGTTACTTAATGGCTGAATCGCTCGCTGTAAGCGAGTATTAGGATACCTTTGCCAGATCTCGCAAGACATTCCTCCTGTATGGGCTTGAATTGAAAGAATGTCATACACTATACAATCGCCAGGACGGAACTCTGACGATGCCAGATAATCTCCTTCTACTTTACAGTCTTTAAGACAGAATAGCTTATGAAGCATATACCTAGAACACATCTTGTCAGTTATTAAACGTGAGTTTGTTGATGTAAAGATTATATACAGTATAGAGTTACCATTTACCCTTTTCCATCCTCTATTACCTCTGTAAATAGTAAACACAGTCATCTTTAGTTTTTTTTGTTAAAAGGGGAAAGATAAACACAGAGTATTATTATTATTTTATATTTATTAATTGCAAGCAATGGAAAAAATGGTACAAATAATAATAATAATATAATTATTAATGTGAATCGTATATATTCAGCCACATTTCTACTCCGCTGTTAAATCAATGAGTTCGATATCCCCTGTGAGATCTATTATAGGTATGGGTCTGCAAGGGGGAGTTGTAGTTTCTCCTTCTGCTTCGACCACAGCCGCTCTCATGTTCTTCTTTATTAAAGTCCAGTTAGGGTTCTGGAGGTCATCAGTATAACAGAGACATATAGGTTTTATTTGTAACGTTAAAGAACAAATAGAAGGAGGATGTGTCCAGTATACATTTATATTTCTCGAATAAGTCTCTTCCTATGACGAAAGGATATTCGTCTTCCGGATTTGGATGGACATGCAAGTCCTTCTCCACATATACATCTCCCCCCATGTGTAGCCTCAGTTTTTTGGGAGGACATTTCTCAAGTCCTATTCTCTTTAAATACAACATTGAGACATACGTCTCATTAACCCCCGTATCGATGTGTATTTTGTTGGTGCAATTGTCAGGTTCTGATGAAGTTGGCAGTGAGATTCTAAGGTATAATGCTTTGGACGTACACAACCCAAACCTTTTATTTTGAAACCTTGGGAGATTCTTGAAATAGAGATCAGAATTATCCTGCTTAAACTGCTGTATTACATGGTACTCAGTCATGAGAGGGAAACTAAAGAAAATCACAGGGCCCGAGTCTGAGTTGAAGAAATTATCCAGTTCTGGCGGGAAAATTCTGACTTTGGTGACCAGTTCCTTGTTGTTTTTCAGTTATAATTTCACATTTTGAACAGTCCTAAAATTGAGGTGTTTGATTTCGTGAAAAAAGCTGACTTCACAAAGTTCGCTGGAGAATACATTCTTATCCAAGCCAAGTTTTCTGGCATCTTTGTCTTGTATAAGAGTGTCTGTAGTGCCGGTGTCCAGAACCAAGGTGCAGGACTTTCCGTTCACCTTGGCTTGGAGGAAATTGTGTCCCTTCAGGGCAATCTTCTCCAGACCCTTCAGGGATGGGGGCTCAGTGTGTATAGGGGGGTGAAGCAAGGAGATTGTTAGCACCTCTCCATCGGGACTAACTTCATACATAGTTGCATCATCGGTGTATTTTGGTCTTTTTCCGGGACCATTGATGGTCTGGCAGCCATCCACCTACCTCTTACAGCCACGGTCCACCACTGCTTTGCTCTGTGTGTCCATAACTAGATCTCGCTCTCACCTTACAGTGATTCGCGCTCACTAACCACCGAATTATATCCTACTTACATTATATTTAGTCAAGTTACATGAGCATCTTTAACTTTCAATTTTTCTTTTATATTTGTAAACAAATATAAAACTTTATGTATTACCAAATACTCTTTCGTAAATACATACGTACTGTATATTTTGTGTTACAAATATTTAAATAGTTCAGAACAGCGCAAAATCTGAATAATTTGCGCCGTTTTGGAGAGTAAAGTAAGTATGAGAAGGTACAGCCCCGCTGGAAGAATTCCAAAAAAGCGCGCCCATTGTGGTAAACAAACACATAACTTTAATTATCACGTGATAATTGGATAGACGTGATAGATTGTTGAGGGTAGATTAGTTCGTAATGTTGTGAATTGTTGGTGGGTAGTTTAGTTTGTAATGTTGTGGAGTTTAGGTCGTATTATTGTGGCTTGTTTGAGGGTAGTTTAGGTCGTAATATTGCGGATTGTTGGAGGGTAGTTTAGTTTGCTGTGTTGTGGATTATTGAGAGGTAGTTTAGTTCGTAATGTTGTAAATTGTTGGGGGGTAGTTTAGTTCGTAATGTTGTGGATTGTTGGTGGCTAGTTTAGTTTGTAATGTTGCGGATTGTTGTTGTGGAGTTTAGGTCGTAATGTTGTGAATTGTTGGGTGGAAATTTAGTTCATAATGTTATAGATTGTTGGGTGGTATTTTAGATCGTAATGTTGAGGATTGTTGGGTGGTAGTTTAGTTTGTAAGGTTGTGAATTGTTGGGGGGAAGTTTAGTTCATAAAGTTTTAGATTGCTGGGGGGATAGCTTAGTCAGTAATGTTGTGGATTGTTGAGGGGTAATTTAGTTCGCAATATTATGGATTGTTAGGGGGTAGTTTAGTTTGTAATGTTGTGGATTGTTGGGTTTTAGTTTAGGTCGTAATGTTGTGATTGTTGGGGGTAATTTATTCCTTAATATTGTGGATTGTTGGGGGTAGTTTAGTTCGTAATGTTGTTGATTGTTAGGGTAGTTTAGTTCGTAATTTTCTGGGTTGTTGTGGGGGTAGTTTAGTTCGTAATGTTATAGATTGTTGAGGGGTAGTTTAGTTCGAAACGTTATGGATTGTTGGGGTAGTTTAGTTCGTAATGTTGTGGATTGTTGGGGTAGTTTTGTCCTTAATGTTGTGGATTGATGGGTGGTAGTTTAGTTCGTAATGTTGTGATTTGTGGGGGGGGGCGGTTTAGTCCTAAATGTTGTGGATTGTTGGGAGGTAGTTTAGTTTGTAATGTTGTGGATTATTGGATGGTAGTTTAGTTCGAAAAGTTGTGGATTGTTGTTGGGGTTGTTTAGTCTTTAATATTGTGGATTGTTGGGGGTCTTCTAGTCCTTGATAATTGTGAATAGTTGGGTGGTAGTTTAGTTCGTAATGTAGTGGATTGTTGGGGGGTTGTTTAATTCGTAATGTTGTGAATTGTTGGGTGGTAGTTTAGTTCGTAATGTTGTGGATTGTTGTGTAAGGTTTATTTCGTAATGTTGTGGATTGTTTGGGTAGTTTAGTTCGTAATATTGTGGATTGTTCGGTGGTAGTTTAGTTCGTAATGTTGTTAATTGTTGGAGAGTAGTTTAGTTCGAAAAGTTGTGGATTGTTGTTGGGGTTGTTTAGTCTTTAATATTGTGGATTGTTGGGAGGTAGTTTACTTCGTAATGTTGGGAATTGATGTGTGGTAGTTTAGGTCGTAATGTTGTGGATTGTTGGGTTGTAGTTTAGATCGTAATGTTGTAGGTTGTTAGGGTAGTTTAGTTCGAAATGTTATGGATTGTTAGGGGTAGTTTAGTTCGTAATGTTGTTGATTGTTAGGGTAGTTTAGTTCGTAATATTCTGGGCTGTTGTGGGGGTAGTTTAGTTCGTAATGTTGTAGATTGTTGAGGGGTAGTTTAGTTCAAAACGTTATGGACTGTTGGGGGTAGTTTAGTTCGTAATGTTGTGGATTGTTGGGGGTAGTTTTGTCCTTAATATTGTGGATTGTAGGGTGATAATTTATTTCGTAGTTTTGTGGCTTGTTTGTGGGAAGTTTAGTTTGTAATGTTGTGGGTTGTTTGAAGGTAGTTTAGTTCGTAATGTTGATGATTGTTGAGTGGTAGTTTAGTTCGTTGTGTTGTGGATTGTTGAGTGCTGGTTTCATTCTTAATGTTGTAGATTGTTGGGGGTAGTTTAGTTCGTAATGTTGTGGATTGCTGGGTGGTAGTTTTTTTTAGTAATGTTGTGGATTATTGGGTGGAAGTTTAAGTCGTAATGTTGTGGATTGTCTGGGGGTAGTTTAGTTCGTAATGTTGTGGATTGTTGGGTGGTAGTTTAGTTAGTAATGTTGTGGATTACTGGGTGGAAGTTTAATTCGTAATGCTGTGGATTGTTTGGGGTAGTTTAGTTCGAAATATTATGGATTGTTGGGGGTAGTTAAGTTCGTAATGTAGTGAATTGTTGGTGGGTAGTTTAGTCCGTAATGTTGTGGACTGGTAGGGGGTTGTTTAGTTCGTAGTGTTGTGGATTGTTGTGGGTAGTTTAATTCGTAATGTTGTGGATTGTTGGGGTAGTTTAATTCGTAATGTTGTGGATTGTTGGGGTAGTTTAGTTCGTAATGTGTTGGATTGTTCGGTGGTAATTTGGTTCGTAATGTTGTGGATTGTTGAGGGGTAGTTTAGTTCGAAATGCTATGGATTGGTAGGGGTAGTTTAGTTCGTAATATTGTGGATTGTTGGGGATAGTTTTGTCTCTAATGTTGGGGATTGTTGGGTGGTAGTTTAGTTCGTAATGTTGTAGATTGTTGAGGGGTAGTTTAGTTCGAAATGTTATGGATTGTTGGGGGTAGTTTTGTTCGTAATGTTGTGGATTGCTAGGGGTAGTTTAGTTCGTAATGTTGTGGATTGTAGGGGTGGTACTTTAGTTTGTATTGTTGTGAATTGTTAGCGGTAGTTTAGTTCCTAATGTTGTGGATTGTTAGGGTAGTTTTGTTCTATGTGTTGTGGATTGTTGGGTGGTAGTTTAGTTCGTAATGTTGTGGATTGTTGGGTGGTAGTTTAGTTCGTAATGTTGTAGATTGTTGAGGGGGTAGTTTAGTTGGAAATTATATATATTTTTAGGGGTAGTTTAGTTCGTAATGTTGTGGATTGTTGGGGGTAGTTTAGTTAGTAATGTTGTGGATTGTTGGGTTGTAGTTTAGTTCGTAATGTTGTGGATTGTTTGGGGTAGTTTAGTTCGTAATGTTGTGGATTGTTGGGGGGTAGTTTAGTTCGTAGTGTTCTGGTTTGTTGTGGGTAGTGTAATTCGAAATGTTGTGGATTTTTGGGTGGTAATTTAGTTCGTAATGTTGAGGATTGTTAAGTTTAGTTTAGCTCGAAATTTTGTGGATTATTGGGAGGTGGTTTAGTTCGTAATGTTATGGATTGTTGGGGTAGTTTAGTCAGTAATGTTGTGAATTGTTGGAGAGTAGTTTACTTCGAAATGTTGTGGATTGTTGTTGGGGTAGTTTTTTTTTTAGATATTTACAAGAGTTATTACATTCTTGTACAGCCATTAGTACGCGTTGCGTTTCGGGCAGGTCCCTGGAATACAACGCGAAGAATCGTTTTTACAACCAAGTACTCATTTTACTGTTGAGTTAACAGAGGCTACAGTTAAGGATTTGCGGCCAGTAAATCCTCCCCGGCCAGGATACGAACTCATGACAAAGCGCTCGTGGAACGCCAGGAGAGTGTCTTACTATTAAACCACGGAGACTAGTAAGTCCAGTCTCTGGTAGTCTGGTAAGACCAGAGGCTGGTAGTCCTTAATATTGTGGATTGTTGGGAGGTAGTTTAGTTCGTAATGTTTTGGACTGTTGGGTTTTAGTTTAGTTCGTAATATTGTGGATTGTTGGGTGGTAGTTTAGATCCTAATGTTGTGATTGTTGGGTGGTAGTTTAGTTCGAAATGTTGTGTATTATTGGGGGTAGTTTAGTTAGTAATGTTGTGGTTTGTGGGGGGGGGGGGGTTTAGCCTTAATGTTGTAGATTGTTGGGAGGTAGTTTAGTCCGTAATGTTGTGGATTGTTACTGGGTAGTTTAGTTAGTATTGTTGTTGATTGCTGGGTTGTAGTTTAGTTCGTAATGTTGTGGATTGTTGGGGTAGTTTAGTTCGTAATGTTGTGGATTGTTCGGTGGTAGTTTAGTTCGTAATGTTGTGGATGGTTGGGGTAGTTTAGTTCGTAATGTTCTGGATTGTTGGGTGGCAGTTTAGTTTGTAATGTTCAGGATTGTTGGGGTGGCAATTTGGTTCGTAATGTTGAAGATTGTTAGGGGCAGTTTTTTTTTTTGTGGGGGGGGGGGTAGTTTAGTCAGTAATGTTGTGGATTGTCGGAGAGTAATTTAGTTCGAAATGATGTGGATTGTTGTGGGGGTAGTTTAGTCCTTAATGTTGTGGATTGTTGATAGGAAGTTTAGTTCGTAATGTTGTGGATTGATGTGTGGTAGTTTAGGTCGTAATGTTGTTATAGTTTGGGGGTAATTTAGTCCTTAATATTGTGGATTGTTGGGGGTAGTTTAGTTCGTAATGTTGCTGATTGTTGGGTAGTTTAATTCGTAATTTTCTGGGTTGTTGTTGGGTTGTTTAGTTCGAAATGTTATGGATTGTTGAGGGTAGTTCAGTTCATAATGTTGTGGATTGTTGGGATAGTTTTGTTCTTAATATTGTGGATTGTTGGGTGGTAGTTTAGTTTGTAATGTTGTGGATTGTTGGGTGGTAGTTTAGTTTGTAATGTTGTGGATTGTTGGGAGGTAGTTTAGTTCGTCATGTTGTGGATTGTTGGGTGGTAGTTTAGTCCGTTGTGTTATGGGTTGTTGGGTGGTAGTTTAATTCGTAATGTTGTAGATTGTTTGGGTAATTTAGTTAGTAATGTTGTGAATTGTTGGTGGGTAGTTTAGTTTGTAATGTTGTTGAATGTTGGATGGTAGTTTAGTCCTTGATGTTGTGGATTGTTGAGAGGTAGTATAGTTCGTAATGATGTGTATTTAGTTCTGGGGTTTGGTGTGGTCCGTAATGTTGTGGATTGTTGGGTGGTAGTATAGTTCGTAATGATGTGTATTGTTGGGTTGTAGTTTAGTTCGTTATGTTCTGGATTGTTGCGGGGTAGTTTATTGTGCAATGTTGTGGATTGTTGGGTGCTAGTTTAGTGTGTAATGTTGTGGATAGATGGGGAGTAATTTATTTCGTAATGTTGTGGATTGTTGGGGGATAGTTTAGTTTGGAATTTTGCGGATTGTTGGGGGTAGTTTACTTTGATATTTGGTTGGGGGTAGTTTAGTCCCTAATGATGTGGATTGTTGGGTGGCGTTTAGTCCTTAATATTGTGGATTGTTGGGTGGTAGTTTAGTTCGTAGTGTTGTTGTTAGTTGCGGGGAAGTTTAGTCAGTAATGCTGAGGATTTTTGGGGTAGTTTAGTTCGTAATGTTGTGGCTTGCTGGGTGGTAATTTCCCCCTCCCCAGGGGCTTGGTGGTCGGCTGCCGAAGTGTGATGCTCCATGGGACAGTCTTCAGTCTTTTTGTGGCCTTATGCTCCTGCTGCTTTCTTTTCCAATTGTGCCGGATCGCTTTTCCTTATGTTTCGTTTTTCTCCCCCTTCTCCTATCTGCTTGTCGTTTCCTGCCGACCTTTTGCTTGTTTTGGTTACTCTTTTGGACTTCTTGTATTTTGACGCCTGGATGCTTGGGGAGGCATACTATTGCGCCCGAAGAACTGTAGTACTCAACGTCGAGAGCGAGGGGAACCTTTTATTGTCAATTCTCCTTTCGTCACTGATCCCAATCTCGACGGATTGATGGTTCTTAAGGTGTCGTGTGTGGGGCGTAAACTCACGACGCACCCCTAGGGGGCCCCGGTTTGATCGGCGATAGCTTCTTGTTGGATGTCCTGCCTCTAATTGTGGCTCCATGGTGGGTATGGGGGGGGGGCACATTCGTGAATGAATGTTTTTTTTGTCTCGTCCGTATGTCTAATTCTGTTCCTCTTCTACCTTCTCGGACTCGTGGGGTGGGCGACCAAGCCCCCGAGTCGGACCGTGTTGGAAGACCGGGCTCTGTAGCCCCCGTTGCATTGGGCCTCGACCTTGCCCCTCCTCTGACCCTCCTGACTACTCCCCTCGGCTCCCCTCCCTCCTCTGTGTTTGGGTCAAGCCCCAAGTCCCCCAGTGGTCACCACTTCGTCCCCTGGCACGGCTCAATCTCTAGTAGTGACTACTGCGCCTTTTTAATTCATTCTCTCTCTCTCTCTCTCTCTCTCTCTCTCTCTCTCTCTCTCTCTCTCTCTCTCTCTCTCTCTCTCTCTCTCTCTCTCTCTCTCTCTCTCTCTCTCTCTCTCTCTCTCTCTCTCTCTGGGGGTTCTCAACGCCGTCCTCGCCAAGGCCATGCTCGCTTGATTCCTTCCCATACTGATGCGTTTCAAGCTTTGTTTGGTCCCGCTTCGTGGGCCAATTACATTGATATCATCCCTCTTGATTCTTCACCTACTGACGATTTCTCCCTCCATAGGCACCTTGTCGATTCGGTAGACGCCTCTGTTACCTTAAACCCCACCTATTTCGGTACGCTTGTCGTTGTTGCTCCTTCTTAGGATGCAGCCTCCCGCTTGGCCACCTTATCCTGCCTTGGCGAGACAAGGACAAGTCTCCAAGAACGCTCGGTTGAATGCCAGTGTTGGCATCATTCTCCTCCCGCCCAATGTTGCGACCGGTGTTAGGAATCTGCAGGACTGCCACGATTATATTCAGCATGTCCTCGAAGCCCATGGTCATTCTCTCCTCGAGGTGGACTTGTTTACTCGTCCCCATCGTGGTCGTCGCCGTCATCCCCTTCGGGTTGTGAAGATTACCTTTGATGGTAGGACCCTTCCGCCCTCTGTCATTCTTGCTGGTGCCAGGTGCTCCGTCCAGGAGTACATTCCCTCTCCTCGGCTCTGTAATAAATGCTGGAGGTTTGGGCATGGAGCCCTCCGCTGCTCCAGTACTGTCTCTCTCTGTCCTATGTGCGGGGACGAGGGTCACTCTAATGCGGAGTGCACTAGCTCTCCCCAGGCTCGTTGCCTCAATTACGTTGAGGTCCACCCTATCTTCTCCCGCGCGTGCATACATTACAAGCTTCAGGCAGCCTCCCTCAACTTGAAGCACCGGGAACGTTTATCTTTTCCTGAGGCGAGGCGCCAAGTTTGCCGTCTCCCCCCTTATGCTAACATCTCTTATACTCGCGTGTTGCACTCTTCCTCTCCTCGTCCTTCCCACCTTCCTCAGTCTCACAACCGTTTCCGAGCCTTAGACTCAGACACGCCCACCGCCTACTCTTCTGTTCCTTTGCGTTCTGTCTCGGAGGGTCCCCCTCATGCCTCTCTGTCTGGGGTTCCCCTTCTTTCTTTCCAGTCTGTCGTGTCTCCTGTGTCTTCTTCCTTGTCTCCCTCTGATCCTCCTTCCCATCCTTGTCCTCCATCTCTTCACTCTTCCCGCCGCCTGTCGGTGCGGGCTGATGTCCATCGCTCCACCACTGGATGTCGTGTTTGCTCTCGTTCTATTTCTCCTGTTGAGACACTAGAATCTGTTGCCCAGTACATTGTTGGTGGGACGCCTGTCTCTTTGAGTCAGAAGCGCAAGCCTGGCTCCTCTCCTTCCTCCTCCCCGGCGGGTAAGAAGGCTTCGCTTTCTTTCTCGCCCCTACCTCTGACTCTCTCGCTCCATCCCCTTCCATTTCGGTGGTTCCGCCCCCCCTGTTTCTGCTATGGAGGTCTCTTTGGCTCCCGGTCCCCTCTCGGTTGCTACCCTTGCTGAGGTGCCCTCCCTGGTTTCTGCCCCTCCTGCTGCTGTCCTTGACCCTCGGTTGTCCCTCCCTCCCCCCCCCTATCCCCTCCAGACCCTGCTCGTCCACCCCTGGTCGGTCCTCCAGCTCCCTTCCCTCCTTCTTTACTCAGTTTGCCCATGACCCCTAACCCTGACTTTGCTGACCCTAACCCTGATCCTGCGCTTCTTTAACGTACATTACTGTGTTCCCTTTTCGCCTTTGATTCTTCGTTGTTCTCTCTTCCTGTCGATGTCTGTTCTTCAATGGAACATTCGTGGTTATTACGCCAATTTCCTTGAACTCCAACTTCTGCTTTCACGATTTTCGCACCTTTGTGTCTGTCTCCAGGAGCCGATGCTTGGTGCTCCTCCTGTTCGCTTTCGTGGCATTTCCTTTTTCTCCCCCCCCCCCCACCCTTAGTTGTTGTTGGGGCTCCTAACTCTTCTGCTCTCTTGATTCGCTCTGATGTACTCTTTGTCCCCTTACTTTTTCGTTCGCCTCTCCATTGTTCTGCTGCTTGTATCTTAATGAGAAAATGGTACACGGTTTGTTCCCTTTATCTCCCCCCGAGTGTCCTGCTTTCTCTTCCTGATCTTAAACACTTACTGGACTCCTTGCTGGAGATTGTGCTCCTGCTAGGTGATTTTAATTGTCGACATACCCTTTGAGGTGATGTTCTGATAAACACCCGAGGTCTCCTTCTTGAACCGTTCATCCTCTCTTCTTCCCTGTCTGTTCTGAATTCTGATGAGCTCACTCATTTAGACTCTTGGACTCGCTACCTTTCCTGTCTTGATCTTTCTCTTTGCTCGTCTTCCCTTTACTTAGATTTCGAGTGGTAAGTTCTTGATGACCTCCATGGCAGTGACCATTTTCCCATCCTTGTTTCCTTTTTCTTTTTTCACCCTCCCCTCTCCTTCCCTAGGTGGTGGTTTGCCGAGACTGACTGGCCCCTCTTTACCGTCCGTGCTACTATCTCCAACCTTTCCATTCTGCCTCTCCCTCGCGCCCTCCTCTTTTTTTATGACACCGTCTTTGACGCTGCCCTCTGCTCTATTCCTCGCTCTTCCTCTCGGGGAACGCGGAAGTGCGTTCCCTGGTGGAATGTGGACTGTGTTCGGGCTGTCCGCTGTAAGCGTTGTTATGATCCCAGGTAGCTGAAAAACGAGTCTACCTTTGAGAATTATTCTATCAGGCCTGACCTGACTAGGAGGGCAAAGAAATATAGACATAAAGACACATACGTAAACTAAATGGTTGGATTTGATAAATAATTTAAGAGTTTGGGCAGTGATCAAGAATATAAGTAAATGACTTGACATGAGATGCGGAGAGTTTGCTAGAAGTGTGAGGCTCGCTTCTGGAGGGCTTTGACCCCCACTTGAGCACCAGACATCGTGAGGCAAAGCCGCGCTCTGTGTGAGCTCCTGTTAGAGAGGAACTCCTAGTTGATATAACATCAAGAGGAAGGAAGTGTGCAGACGTTTTAGCTATGGAATTGATGTGGGAATGTGTGGTCTCAAGTCCTGGACGGCAAGGAGAGTTTGTGAAGCCGCCCAGAAACATTTTCGGGGGCAGCAGTGTGTGCACCCTGGTCGGGCATCATCGAGAAGTGCCCGACCAGGACCTTCCTCAAATAACCACGCCATATCTACATCGATATCTTCTACTGATTGAATCGACACTGTCTCATCTTCTCCAGTGTCTTCCTCGTCGGCCACCTCTGCCTTCATCACTACCGAGGCAGGGTTCTCAATGGCTTGGCGGTCTCCTGACTCATCCCCTCGGATGTCAGTCAGGTTCACACTCTCAGGTGTCCCACCCGTGCCGTGGCCTTCTGGGCACTCCTTTGGCACAGTCTCCTCTGTGACTCTTGACAACACCTTTGTCCCACACAAGTCATTCCCCAGGATCACTTGGACTCCTGGAACAGGTATGTCGAGGCACACTCCCAACATCACCTCTGCCGACACATATTCAGACCTTAGCTGGACGGTACAAACGGGCATGTCACTCTCAGACAATAACCCATATACTTTCATCTTAATCCTGCCAGCTAACCGTCTATCACTCCCAATCAGGCTTCTCGTGATCAAGCTTGATTAGTTTCGGTATCTCTTAAAATACCAACTTCTACTTCAGGTTGGCCTCCTATACTGATCCAACCTTTGCTCATGAACGGCCTATACCTATCGTTCACTAAGTTCACCTTCTGTGGTTTGTCTTGGAACGCATTAGTATATTTACTTCGGGGGTCACACATAGCCAGGGTCACAACTCTTTTGCCCTGCTTACAATCTCGCATCACGTGACCCAAATCGTTACAATTGTAACACCTCACCTGGGAAAAGTCTCTTCTATATGTACTAGAGCGGCTCTGACTTTGTCCACTCGCATGGGAGTTCCTCGGGCCAGGCACACTACCTGCACTCTGTGGGGCTTTATTGGATTCTTGATTTCCTGGATAACGATTAGTTTCTCGTTTAGCTCCTCCATCCTCACTTTCAGACGAAGTGCGCGACCTACTCTTATGAGTTTTAGGGTACTTTCGTTTATCTGCCCATTTATCAAAATTCTTCTCACCCCAGACTCTTCTGGGTCTTTCATAATTTCTTTCTCCCCAGACTCCACTGGATCTGTTATTGCTGCGTCTCACCTCGCTTCTCACTCTGTTCTCCCTCAAGCTCTTGTATGCTTCAGTAATCATATCTGCGGCATCTTTCACCTCCTTTATCCCTGCTTCTTGGATCTTGAACTTTGTCTTGGGATGCATCATTTCTAAGAACTTTTCCATGGCCATCAATTTCTTTAGGTCAGCATACGATCCAACTCCGGCAGCCTCAATCCACTTCTGGAATCTCCTTTTCAGATCCCTTGCTGTCTCAGCAAACGTACATGCTCCAACCTTCACCATCTCTCTGAAGCGATTCCTGTAAGGTTCTGGGGTTAGCTGAAACGAGCGCAGTATGCTGCTCTTTACTGCGGCATAATCCTGGCACTCTTCCAGTGACAATTGGGTGTATGTCTCCCAGGCTGCACCGGTCAATCTTAATTGGACTAGCTGGGCCCATTCCTCCTGTGGCCACTCCTTGATGCTGGCTACTTTTTCAAAGTGCTTAAAAAAGCTCTCTGCCTCTTCGGGAACAAACAAGGGAATGTCCTTCTCTCTAACCTTATTATCTGGTGGGTGTGATACCTGGGTGGTGCTCTCTGGCCACCCATGTTCAATCCTTTGTTCAGCCAAGGTTCTATTCGATTCTATCTGCATTTGTTTTGTTCTCTCTTTTTCTTTTTCGACCTGGGCTTTTTCTTTCTCCACCTCTAGTCTTGCTTTCTCTTTTTCTACCTCCAGTCTGATTTTCTCTTTTTCCCTCTCGGCTTCATTTTTCATCTGGAGTTCTAATTTCATCTTTTCCAGCTGGAACTGTCTCTCCTCACGCTGCATCTGGAGCTCTAACTGGAACCTTTCCAGACTCCTGTTCCTGCTTCTGTGGCTACTCTTACTGCTCCTACTCGATCCCTGGGATCTCACTTCATCCTGCCCATCATCCTCCTTTTCACTTTCAGCTCCTTTTTGGGCTCCTTGTTCTGCTGCTTCACTTTTGGTTCTCAACTGCATCAGGATCTCATTCTTCATCCCAGCTACTTTAGATGCTTTCAACCTAATGCCACATTTTTCTGCTATTTGTTTTAATTGATCCTCGTGCAACCTTCCAAGTCCTCAGGCTTGCCTGACTCCACAAACGCTTGCACGTTATCCATCTTGTCCTGTGAGTCTTTCCAAGAGAGAGAATATACACCTGCAGTCACACAGAGTATCTATTTCAACAAGGGGTGTACAAATCCACTCTTGAACAGGGTGTGGGTGTGTCAGTTCACTCTCCCAGACAGGCCCCCAATTTATTATAAAGATGTTGGGTGGTGTCGTTGATCCTTCTTTATGGACAACCCAACCCAAAACCCCGTAGAGTGCTTATACTTTACCAGGAAATCACCCTGGGAGCTTCTGGCTCTTGGAGAGGGGCTCAACGTCACACGTTTAAGGGATGCGGCTCCAATACGTAGCCTCGTTGTCACGTGCACACACCCACTCGAACCGCTGTGACTCCCCACTCTCTCCTTATGTGATATGATCTCAATCCCCTTTGACTTATTATTGATTTTTCCGTTCTACCCTGTCCACAGCTGTGGTTCTTGGTTCTTTCTCTCTCTCTCCTTCTTTCCTACTTCCTGGGAAGCCTCACTAGGATAAGGGCAAACACCAGCAAATTTGGATACATTTACTGGACAAAGCACATACACAATACATACACACATATAATAATAATAATATTGAATCCTACACTCTATACTATTTCAGTCAGGTTGCACTCCAACACCATCAGAACTCTGTCATCTGCTTATCAAGTGGTATCCTATCTCCTGATTCATCACCTAATACTACCAACCTCTTCAAGTAGGTCAAGTCTTATAACACAATGTTGCACTATCAACATGAGAATATATATATAAACACATACAAGGAAAACCAGCGTATGGTTGCAATAACATAAATATTAGTATAAATGTTCCTTGATATACAACAATGATCAATCGATCACCCTATCAGTCCTAGAACACATATGTATATCTCTGCAGGTAATCCAGCCTACGACTGTAACTCTATACTTCAGTATAAGTACTCTTTGACACAAAAATGGGAAACAATCACTCACCTTTCACTGCGTCTTGCACGCTAATGACAACCAAACACTCTACCAACTCCCTACAAGTAATCAACCAGAACTTCCCTTCCACATCTGGAAGTTCACTACCCTGATACCTTCAGGTTCTTCCGGGTTTATCTACTAGGATTCTCCGCAGCTCTTCCAGGCTGCTACACCATGAAGTCTTCCTTGAGCAACTATGGTGCTCCACCATTTCTACTAGGGTCCTCTACAGCTCTCTTGGCTGGTACACCATGAAGTTCTCTCGAACAGAACTGGAGTTTCGCCACTGGTATTACAGAAGCACGTGACACTCCTCTTCACTGCTTCTCCTCACAGCTGGAGGCTTTACTCTTCACTCTGGGGCTACTCTTCCTCGGAATACACTACTCCTTCAACAGTCTTGGAGTTTCTACCACTAACTCACTTTACTGGCTCGAAGTTCTCAGCAACTTCTTTCAAAGACAAACCTGCAATCCATTGACACGCCAATAAAAACGTTTCCCCTTAAACACTGTGACGATAATCTCCTTCAAGAGATTGAGCCTGCTCTTCCCTCCACAAATACGTCGCAACAAATATATATAACTACTATGGAAGAAATGTCCAACAACGACAACAACACCAGCAAGGTTTGCCAGAGCGCAAAACGTATGCAGCCAGGGACACCTGTTTAGACTCAAACCGCCAAACTACCTGTCTTACTACCGGCTCCGCTGATTGGTCGCCGGTCTGGCTGCAACTGCACTCGCCCCCCCCCCATACTACTTGATGTCTGGGGTCGCCACGACCTCAGACCTCAGAATATTCTGTGCTTTCGCAGTTACCACTCCTCCCGGCTAGACGTTAGCGTATACTGAGAGAGGTGGTAGCTTAAAGCCAATATTCCAGCACCTTCCATTTATTTTTGTATTGCACTTCTTGTTATTTTGTCTTAACGTAACTTTTCATTGTGTCATTTAATTATTCTTATTATTTTGATTGATTGATTGATTTTATTATACGAATTTGTTTGTCCATTTTATTCATGTTTTGATTTATTTAACGTAATTCAAATTTCATTGTTAAAGTTTACTTGTGTTTTGTGTGTCTTCTCCTTACCTTACCACAGACGAAGTTCCAGTTTTTTCTATTTTTTTTTATAACTATGTGACGAGGCCATACCCCTAGCCTTAAACAGCCGAACACCAACGCGTTACCGTCACAAGTTATATGGGGGCCTGTCCTAGGAGCTTCACTCAGGTACTGGTGCCAAGTGGTAATTGATGGTAAGCGTATTTAACTTTGTTAACGTAGCTTTACTATTTTTCATATTCAATTTCATTTTTTATAAGGTGCGGTGTATTGTGCATTACGAGAGTAACATATGGTGAAGGTGAGACAACTTTGGATTACGTGGTGACTGTAGGCCGCAGTCATACTCTTAATTGGTCATCTCTCCCTCCGTGTTATTACTCGTGTTTACCATCTATGTCCCTTGAATATTTCTCATTTTGACAGATCATCATATTGGTACCCTGGTACTGTGGTCTGCCCCGGGTCAAGAGTACCCAATCTTCTGCAATCTGACTGTAGGAGGACAAAGAGGGCCATAGTTCCTCTAGCTCGAACTTTAGTTGCTGAATTGGGACCTCAGCAGCAGTTCTCGTCACCAGTTGACACCTCGCACCCCTACACGTCAGTCAGAGATGATGATACATACAACGGTAGGGAATTAACTTACTTTTCAGAGCACAAAAGTTCGCTAATTCTGTAAGTATCATATTAAATTCAGTAGGAAAAACTTGCTTTATGTCCTATAGAGACTCGGCAAGGTATGCCTACATCCTTGGACTACCAATTTTACTTTTGAGACAATTTACTGTTTCATTTGTTTTCGAAACTCTGTTTCATTTGTTAGTAGGATTTTCTTGCCCTTATCCTCTTACATGAGTACCGGGTACAAGATTTCCTGCGCCCTTGATTTAATTTAATCATTTACCATCTTTTACTTAACTTTAATTGTTAAAGATCTCACAGGATAGGTATCAGTTGCCACGTTGTCCTGTTTCTGACATTCACTATTGAATATTCGTGTACCTTTATTTGCTAATTTCACCATGTTTCGTCTCCAAGCTTTCCGTGCAAATCCAGCAGGTGAAATAGGGACTTTAAGTCGTGCCAAGAGGACTGAATTACAAACTCTTGCACATGAGTATCAACTAGAAGTTCCCTACCAAGCCAACAAAAATGACCTATACAACCTGTTGCTGGATTACTATTTAGAGCAAGGTAAGATCGACTCTGAAACTCATGAAACTTACTATATTGCAGATAAACCTGACTTGGCAACGCTGAAACTCAAACTAGAGCTGGCCAAGATTGAACGCGAACAGCAAAGGGAAGCCCTCGAACAACAAGAACGAGCTGCTGCCATACGAAGGGAAGAACAAGAACGTGAGATTGCCTTACTCCAAGAGCGGGAACGCGTACGGCTTGAAACCAAACAACGCGAGTTGGAGATTCAACGCGAACATGACAAGCAACAAGCGACTCTGGCTCTTGAGTGTCGTCAACGAGAATACACGTTGGAAACTTCACACCTCGCTCAACGCCAGCAAGCTACTGCCAATCTTCCCGTCAGTTTTAATATATCACATGCAAGTAAGTTAATGCCATCCTTTGTAGAAGCAGAAGTTGATGTGTTTTTCACCACCTTTGAAACTCTTGCTAATCAACTCAGTTGGCCTGTCGACCAATGGGCCACACTTCTCAGAGTCCATCTTACAGGTAGAGCTGCAGTCACACTCAGTACTTTGGCGTCTGAGAATGACTACCACACTCTGAAACAAGCAGTGTTGGACGCCTACCTACTTTCCATCGAAAGTTATAGAAGGAAATTCCGTGACCACCTGAAGGCAAGTACCACTACCTTCCTTGAGTTTGCTAACACGAAACGGAGGTATTTCATGAAATGGCTGGAAGCAGCACATGTCTCTACTTTTACAGAACTCGTCAACCTGATGCTTGTTGAAGAATTCTTGAGGCGTGTGCCGCCTCCTGTCCGCCTCTACTTAGCAGATAAAGAGGAAACCGACTACCTGAAGTGTGCTAAGTCGGCTGACACTTACAGCCTCATCCACCGGCTGACACCCGAACCATCCTCCAGTAAGAAGTCGTGGTACAGTTACGAAAAGGTGAGCCCCGATCAAGCTGGTTCACAACTGTACTGCAAGTATTGTAGACTCTATGGACATACCATAGACAAGTGTGGTAAGTCTCAATACAAGGGAACCACTGACCAACAAAGACCCAAACCAACTCCTCCTAAGTCCGGTAAGCCTGTGATGAATGTTGGTGTTAATGTTAATGATCTTTCTCTTTTCAGTAACCACCTGTATACTGGAACTGTCTCTGCCAACGGTTCAAATCCGGAGGGACGTTTCAAATTGAAGATCTTGAGGGACACAGCGGCTCTTCAATCGATCATCTTGAAGTCGGCTGTGCCCAACATCACCTACACCGGAGAAACTGTCTTCATCACTGACCTCACTGCTACCACTCCATACCCTCTCGCCAGAGTCCACCTGGATTGTCCCTACGTGAACGGGGAAGTCCAAGTCGCCGTCAGGGAAAAGCCTTTTCCCATGCCTGGAGTGCAACTTCTCCTAGGCAACGACTTGGCAGAAGACCTGCAACCGACCAACCTGATCGTCATGGACAAACCCCAGGTGTGTAACTCTGTGCCAATAAACCCTATTCTAGAGTATGTTCCAGCAGAAGTTCAAGAGGGTGATGAAGTTTCTCCTCCGGTTCTCGTGACCACCCGTGCACAAGCCGCACGTCCACAGCCAGCTGACTCTACTGCTACCGCTGTCCCTCAAGACCCTCAGAAACTCCCCCCGCATCTGACCAAGTTGGAGTTCCGTAAGTTGCAGAGGGAAGATCTTACTTTAACACCATTGTTTTTCCAGGCTGAGACTCAACCCGACAGTATTCCTGGGTTCTTCCTAGAGAACGACTTGCTCTACCGCAGATATAGACCCAGTAAACTGAAGGAGGAGGACGATTGGGCCAACATCGAACAACTTGTGATTCCCACCAGCCTGCGGCCCACTATTCTACACCTGGCCCACGGAGCACTCTCCCACTACGGCTTCAACAAGACTTACCATGGGATTCGTCAAAACTACTACTGGCCAGGTATGGTAAATAACGTCAAACAGTACGTAAAACAGTGTCATACATGTCAGATGGCAGGCAAACCGAACATCTCCATTCCCAGAGCGCCACTGATTCCCATACAGGTGCCTGCGGAACCTTTCCACAGACTCATAATAGACTGTGTTGGTCCTTTACCTCGGACCAGTTCAGGTAACGCCTACATCCTAACCATCCTGTGTCCTACCACCAGATTTCCCATAGCAGTTCCAGTGAAGAACATCACGGCTGCTACGGTTATAAAACATCTATTGAAGATCTTCACTCAATACGGATTTCCCAGGGAGATTCAAAGTGACTGTGGTACCAACTTCACCAGTGATCTCTTCAAAAGGACACTGGAGGAGTTCAACATCAAACAGGTATTGTCCAGCCCCTATCATCCTGCTTCACAGGGTTCTCTTGAACGTAGTCATCAGACCATCAAAGCACTCTTGAAAAAGTTTTGTAGTGAAACCTCGAAGGATTGGGATAAGCAGATTGACCTTATAATGTGTATTTTCAGAAGTCTCCCCAATGAGTCCCTAGGAGTATCTCCTTATGAGATGCTCTACGGCCGTAAGTGCTGTACTCCCCTTAAGGCTTTCAAAGACTCTCTCCGAGATGCCACCTTCAGTGAGCATCAGAATGTGCCCCAGTTTCTTCAAAACCTTCAACACATTCTCGAGAGAGTCCACCGTTTTGCCCATGATAATCTATTGAAAGCCCAGGAGAGAATGAAAACTCATTACAACCAGACCAGCAAAGTACGAAAATTTAAGCCGGGAGACTTCGTCCTTGCCTATTTCCCTATCCCAGGTTCACCTTTACAAAACAGGTTTTCAGGACCCTACTGCGTCAAAGAGTGCAGGAATAATAACAACTACGTAATAGAGACTCCAGATAGGCGGCGGAAGACCCAGCTGTGCCACGTCAACCTCCTGAAGCAATATAATGGTACTCCTCCCACTGTCCTGACTAACTATTCCACCTTCACAGAACCCTACATCCACAGTGAGACCATCCCAGCTTCTCCTCCCGAAAGCACTGACAAGGAGTCAGCGCTTTCTAATTCCGAAATCCTTAATGATCTTCCCAAATGCTTTCAGTATAATAATCGTGCTCCTTTGCCCTATCCACTCTCACCTCGTCAGATAAGCCCTTCATCCTCCATGTCGACGCCAATGGTACCGACGTTGGTGGTGTCGTGATGCAGCAACGAGGCGAGAAGAATACACCTGTCAGCGACTACTGCTACAAGGAACTACGGAACAATTGGCAAGGAGCTACTCTTCCTCATCCTGAAGCTTCAGCACTTCACTCCACACCTGAAAAGTGCTCGGTCCACCGTCAATACGGACCACACCACCCTACACCTCCTGCAGCACGCCCACTTCTCATCTCAACGTCTTCTACTATGGGCTTGCTAACTGCAGAAATTCAACCTGGAGACACGCTATACCAAGAGTCTGACAACATCTTAGCCCATGATCTCTCCAGAGTTTATGAAGTAGAAGCAACTCCATCTACATAACGACGTACTTCTTCCAGAACCGCAGGCTTCGGGGGAGAGTTGTGACGATAATCTCCTTCAAGAGATTGAGCCTGCTCTTCCCTCCACAAATACGTCGCAACAAATATATATAACTACTATGGAAGAAATGTCCAACAACGACAACAACACCAGCAAGGTTTGCCAGAGCGCAAAACGTATGCAGCCAGGGACACCTGTTCAGACTCAAACCGCCAAACTACCTGTCTTACTACCGGCTCCGCTGATTGGTCGCCAGTCTGGCTGCAACTGCACTCGCCCCCCCCATACTACTTGATGTCTGGGGTCGCCACGACCTCAGACCTCAGAATATTCTGTGCTTTCGCAGTTACCACTCCTCCCGGCTAGACGTTAGTGTATACTGAGAGAGGTGGTAGCTTAAAGCCAATATTCCAGCACCTTCCATTTATTTTTGTATTGCACTTCTTGTTATTTTGTCTTAACGTAACTTTTCATTGTGTCATTTAATTATTCTTATTATTTTGATTGATTGATTGATTTTATTATACGAATTTGTTTGTCCATTTTATTCATGTTTTGATTTATTTAACGTAATTAAAATTTCATTGTTAAAGTTTACTTGTGTTTTGTGTGTCTTCTCCTTACCTTACCACAGACGAAGTTCCAGTTTTTTCTATTTTTTTTTATAACTATGTGACGAGGCCATACCCCTAGCCTTAAACAGCCGAACACCAATGCGTTACCGTCACAACACATAAACGAAATAATCAACATAATATGTTTGCACCTAACATATCTCTGATCTCTTCATACTGTGAGAGTGGACTCCCCCATTTTGGCTGGTCCATGTTCCACCCGGCCAGGAGGTCCTCACTCTGGGAGGGTCCTCCGCCGCCAGTCAGTCAGTTGGCTTCAGGCGGTCGATGGGAGAGGACGTGCTGTTCGTCCCTCCAGCTATCTCTCTCATCTCCGTCCTCTTATTTAGGCTTCCTGCCTTACCAAAACATGTCTAACTTATCAATAAACATTCGCTACTGTCGCTGGGCACACGACTAACTACAAGTAGTCACTATAAACTGGCTTAAACCGAATCGTGCTTACCACAGACTGTCTAGTCGAGGGCGCTCTCTCCTCTAACGGAGTCTGATCAGGGCGCTCCCATGGCCCACGATAATGTCTCTGGGCGGCTTAACAAACTCTCCTTGCCATCCAGGACTTGAGACCGCACATTCCCAGCTCGATTCCATAACTGGAACATCTGCACACTTCCTTCCTCTTGAAGGTATATCAAACAGGGATTCTTCTCCAACGGGAGCTCAAAATGGAGCGCAGCTTCCCCTCATGATGTTCGGTACTCAAGTGGGGACAAAGCCCTCCAGAAGCGAGCCTCACGCCTCCAGCAAATTATCCACATCTCATAACTAGTCATTTCCCTATTTTCTTATTCACAGCCCATTATCATAAATTATTTCGCGAATTTACCCAATTATTTCATGTATGTATCTTCATGTCTGTATATCTCCGACCTCCTAGTCAGGTCAGGCCTTGCTGAATAACTCTCAAGGGGGAGACTCGTTTCTCCTGCTGGCTGAGATCATAACATAATGTTGTGGAGTATTGAGTTTTAGTTTAGTTCGTAATGTTGTGAAATGTTGGGTGGTAGTTTAGGTCGTAAAGTTGTGATTGTTGGGGGGTAATTTAGTCTTTAATGTTGTGGATTGTTGAGGGTAGTTTATTTCATAACGTTGCGGACTGTTGGGGTAGTTTAATTCGTAATGTTCTGGATTGTTGAGGAGTAGTTTAGTTCATAATGTTGTGGATTGTTGAGGGGTAGTTTAGTTCGAAAATGTATGGATTGTTAGGGGTAGTTTAGTCCGTAATGTTATGGATTGTTGGGGGTAGTTTTTTTCTTAAGGTTGTGGATTGTTGGGAGGTAGTTTAGTTCGTAATGTTGTGGTTTGTTGGTGGAAAGTTTAGTTCGTAATGTTGTGGATTTTTGGGGGGGTAGTTCGTAATGTTGTGGATTGTTGGGGGTCGGTTTAGTCGTTAATGTTTTGGGTTGTTGGGTGGTAGTTTAGTTCGTAATGTTGTGGATTGTTGGGAGTAGTTTAGTTCGTAAAGTTGTGGTTTGTTGGCGGGTAGATTAGATTGTAATGGTTTGAGTAGGGGTAGTTTAATCTGCAATGTTGTAGATTGTTGGGGGTAGTTTAGTTCGTAATGTTGTGGATTGTTGGGCGGTAGTTTGTTCCTTAACTTAGGTGGATTGTTGGGAGGTATTTTAATTCGTAATGTTGTTAATTGTTGGGGGTAGTTTTGTCCTTAATGCTGTGGATTGTTAGGAGGTAGTTTAATTCAATATGTTATGGATTATTGGGTTTTATTTTAGTTCGTAATGTTGTGGATTGTTGGATGGTAGTTCAGGTCGTAATGTTGTGATTGTTGGGGGTAATTTAGTCCTTAATGTTGTGGATTATTGAGGGTAGTTAATTTCATAATGTTGTGGATTGTTGGGTAGTTTAATTCGTAATGTTCTGGATTGTTGTGGAGTAGTTTAGTTCGTAATGTTGCAGATTGTTGAGGGGTAGTTTAGTTCGAAATGTTATGCATTGTTGGGGTAGTTTAGTTCGTAATGTTATGGATTGTTGGGGTAGTTTTGTCCTTAATGTTGTGGATTGTAGGAGATAGTTTAGTTTGTAATGTTGAAGATTATTGGGAGGTAGTTTATTTCGTAATGGTGTTGATTCTTGTTGTAGTCTAGTTTGTAATGTTGTGAATTGTTGGTTGGTAGTTTAGTTTGTAATGTTGTGGATTGTTAGGGGGTAGTTTAGTCCGTAATGTTGTGGATTGTTAGGGGGTAGTTTAGTTAGTAATGTTGTGGATTGTTGGGTTTTAGTTTAGTTTGTAATGTTGTGGAATGTTGGGGGTAGTTTAATGCATAATGTTGTGAATTATTGGGGTAGTTTAGTTCGTAATGTTTTTGATTGTTCGGTGGTAGTTTATTTTGTTATGTTGTGGATTTTTTTGGGGTAATTTAGTTCTTAATGTTCAGGATTGTTGGGGGAAGTTTAGTTCAAAATGTTGTTAATTGTTGGGGGGTAGTTTAGTTCGTAATGTTGTGGATTGAAGGAGTGGTACTTTAGTTCGTTATGTTGAGGATTGTTAGGCGTAGTTTTGTTCGAAATGTGGATTGTTGGGGGTAGTTTAATTCCTAATGTTGTGGATTGTTAGGGGGTTGTTTAGTCAGTAATGTTGTGGATTGTTGGGAGTAGTTTAGCTCGTAAAGTTGTGGTTTGTTTGGGGGTAGATTTGATTGTAATGGTTTGAGTAGGGGTAGTTTAATCCGCAATGTTGTGGATTGTTGGGGGTAGTTTAGTTCGTAATGTTGTGGATTGTTGGGCGGTAGTTTGTTCCTTAACTTTGTGGATTGTTGGGAGGTATTTTAATTCGTAATGTTGTTAATTGTTGGGGGTAGTTTAGTTCGTAATGTTGAGGATTGTTGGGGGTAGTTTAGTCCTTAATGCTGTGGATTGTTAGGAGGTAGTTTAGTTTGGTATGTTGTGGATTATTGGGTTTTATTTTAGTTCGTAATGTTGTGGATTGTGGGGTGGTAGTTTAGGTCGTAATGTTGTGATTACTTTGGGGTAACTTAGTTTTTAACTTTGTGGATTGTTGAAGGTAGTTTATTTCATAATGTTCTGGAGTGTTGGGGTAGTTTAGTTCGTAATGTTATGGATTGTTGGGGTAGTTTTGTCCTTAATGTTGTGGGGTGGTTTTGTCATTAGTGTTGTGGACTGATTGGAGATAGTTTAGTTTGTAATGTTGTGGATTATTGGGAGGTAGTTTAGTTCGTAATGGTGTTGATTATTGGGAGGTAGATTAGTTCGTAATGGTGTTGATTCTTGGGTTGTAGTCTAGTTTGTAATGTTGTGATTTGTTGGGTGGTAGTTTAGTTTGTAATGTTGTGGATGGTTAGGGGGTAGTTTAGTTAGTAATGTTGTGGATTGTTGGGGTAGTTTAATTCATAATGTTGTGAATTGTTGGGGTAGTTTAGTTCATAATTGTTACGGCCCTCTCGGGACGCAACGGGGTTCTTACTCTGATGTTGTTAGAGGAAGATATATATCCGTTCCCAAGCCAGTAGTGGCTATCAAGGGATGTGATCCGTGACGCAAGTAACTTAAAGGGGGAAGGGAAAGAAAGCTAAGAACTTAAGATTATAATTCACCGTCACCAAATATATAAATAAGATATAAAAGAGTTCACAAGGGGGAGGGGTATAAACACTTATTTACAGGGGAAATACACTGAAGTCTTTTGCTGAAGACTATGGATCCTCGCCCTCGGTGCTTAGTCGTCGGTGCTTACGTGGCCTCACAACGAATCCTCTGAGAATGCTGAGCCTACCCTGGCCACAGGTCAGCCTAAACACCGGTCCACTGGGGGCACCGTCGTTGAGGCCGTCAACCACAAATCCAGCCGTTCTGCTGGCAGGTTCCGGACCCGCAACGCTGGTCAGGCCACTCCACGAACGATATTAGGGTAAACACCCTAGACAGGAGTCTAGGGTGTTCCAGATGGCGACTCCGTCACCATCTGGAGTCGCCCCAGATGGTGACGGATTGGAGCACCAATCATCCCAAGATAGCGGACGAGTCAGCCAGAACAGCAAAGTCTGAGGTAACGACGGGCCGTGGTAATGTCCAGGTAAAGACAGACCCGGGTTTGAACATGTCTAATTTGTCCTCTCACCCGCAGATCGACAGTTATCTAGCAGTGTCTCCTGATTCTTCTCTCGACAAGGAACATGAGGTTACGATGGCAGAAGTACCTGAGCTAGAAGAGAGGCCTTGTGTGCAGTCACCCACGGATACCAACGAGTCTGGAGGGAAGGCGGAGGTGTACTTGCGGTATGGCAAGGTACAGCATTCATGGAACCGGCCAGAGATTCCCCAGACGTCAGAGGTATGTGAGGTGTGTTCAAAAGGTCTAGTGCCCTCTTTGGTCCAAACCAGGCTAGTGGATATAGCCGGTTATGGACATGACAGGCTCAGGAAGCTTATTCCTCAGGTAACCAAATGTTTCTTAGCGGTATTTTTGATTCTCGTATGTGCTCTCAGTGAGGAGCGGTGGACGACCCGACGAATGATGGCTCCCATGAACATCGTGAAGAGGTCCCAGGGATTAGAGATTTACACTGCAAGTGTTGCAGTTGAAGAAGGGACCTGGAAGGTGATGGTTGATACAGGAGGTATGCAATACGGTAATATGAGTGACTGTTTCCAACAGGTTGACACCCCCCGCGTGATAGCTGAGCCTCAACGCAGCGTTATGCAGAACGTTGGTCGACCTGACGGTGGCAGAGCGAATGCCATCTTCGGTGTGCAAGCAGCCCTGTTGGGACTAGGTGTGGACCTAGTAGGGTATGCTGTAAGTATTGACTTACCCACTGTCACGATCACTCTGAATTATCAGACCCCTGTATTCCAGGTTCCTGTCTCCCTGAAGGACCATCGGATCGGTACCAGAAACGCCATCTGTGATCAGCCATCATCGGTGCCACGACACAGGGAAGTGTCGAGTCGCCCCAGATCGTGTCTACACCGATCCTTACTTGAGAGATGTGAGATGATGCCCCTGCTTGACATCGCAGTGGAGATGTGGAAGTTTACGTCAGGCAGGTCATTGCCTTCAATTCCCAAGTTCCCTTTGTGCCAGGGTTTCTCCTTGGTAATCCTTCTAATCCAGAGGCCGCGGGTTCGAATCCCGCTGGGGATGCCAATTATGTTACAGCCCTCTCGGGACGCAACGGGGTTCTTGCTCTGATGTTGTTAGAGTAAGTAATATCCGACCCCAAGCCAGTAGTGGCTTTCAAGGGATGTGATCCGTGACGCAAGTAACTTAAAGGGTGAAGGGAAAGAATGTTACGAACTTAAGACTATAATTACCATCACCAAATAAATATATAAAACGAGTACACAGGGGGAGGGGTATTAACACTATACAAGGGGATTAATCCACAATCGTTGTCTTCTGCTGAAGACGCTGGTGCCAAAACTCTCGGTGCTGAGTCCTTGGTGCTTCTTCGTGGCCTCACAACGAATCCTTCTGAGAATGCTGAGCCTACCCTGGCCACAGGTCAGCCAAAACACCGGTCCACTGGGGGCACCGTCGTGGAGGCCGTCAACCACAAATCCAGCCGTTCTGCTGGCAGGTTCCGGACCCGCAACGCTGGTCAGGCCACTCCACGAACGATATTAGGGTAAACACCCTAGACAGGAGTCTCGTGTGATATCACAAATCACCCTCCTGTCCTCAATACCCCAGTGGATGATCGTCTCCAACAGTCGGTCCCGGGTAATCCTTTTACTGCCACGTCGCTGGCAGACTAACACACCACAGTGTTCTTCCGGGGGGACGACTTCACAACACAGGGGGGACGACTCCACAGCTGCAGCAAAGTTCAAGGTATGGAGACTGGCTGCCTCGGGTAGACTGACTCGACTCCCATCACAGTAGTCCCAGGTCGACTCTGTAAGCAGACACGTCATCAATAACTGGGACACACTAAGGCACCTCACTTACAGGCTCAGACACAAACGCCCACCTATCCACTCCATAGATGGCGCTGCTGTCTGAGCACCACCTCACCAGAGGTCAGCAGCGGCGGTGTAGAGTGCTGAACGGGACTGGAAACTGGCCCTTGTGGCCGGTATTCGCCGTCCTCACCTGGTGTCGTCGTCCGTTTGGTGGGGGTTTCGGGAGCTGACCCACAGATGGCGCGGTCGTTACTGCTCCGGGCTCGGACGCTGGATCCGGGTTCGTAACACCTCCCCACCAAAAAGAATTTGGTTTGGGGTTCTATAAAGGGAAACACAAACCAAATTAGTACGACGACACAACTCCAAATGGACACACATGCTTTATAATCTGGAATGGCGAGGCTTTTCGCCGGGTTCGTAACAATAATGTTTTGGATTGTTTGGTGGTAGTTTATTTCGTTATGTTATTTGGGGGTAATTTAGTTCGTAATGTTCAAGATTGTTTGGGTAGTTTAGTTCGAATTGTTGTTGATTGTTGGGATAGTTTAGTTCATAATGTTGTGGATTGTAGGAGTGGTACTTTAGTAAGTAATGTTGAGGAGTGTTAGGCGCAGTTTAGTTTGAAATGTTGTGGATTGTTTGTGGGTAGTTTAGTTCGTAATGTTGTGGATTGTTTTGTGGTAGTTTAGACCCTAATTTTGTAGATTGTTGGGAGGTATTTTAAGTCGTAATGGTGTGAATTGTTAGGGGTAGTTTAGTTACAAATTTTGTGACTTGTTGGGGGGTAGTTTAGTTCGTAATGTTGAAGATTTTTGCTGGGTATTTTAATATGAAAGATTGTGGATTGGTGGGGGTAGTTTAGTTCGTAACGTTGTGGATGGTTCGGGGGTAGTTTAGTTCGTAATAATGTGGAATGTTAGGGGGTAGGTTAGTTCGTAATGTTGTGGATTGTTGGGGGTACTTTAGTTCGTAATGTTAAGGATTGTTAGGGGTAGTTTAGTCCTTAATGCTGTGGATTGTTAGGAGGTAGTTTAGTTCGTAATGTTGCGGATTGTTGTCGGGTGAATTAGTCATTAATGTTGTGGATTGTTAGGGGGTAGTTTAGTTTGTAATGTTGTGGATTATTGGATGGAAGTTTAGTTCGTAATGTTGTGGATAGTTAGGGGGTAGTTTAGTCCGTAAGGTTGTGGATTGTTGGGGGTAGTAGTTTAGTTAGTAATGTTGTGGATTGTTGGGTGATAGTTTAGTTCGTAATGTTGTAGTTGGTGGGAAGTTTAATAATGTTGTAATGTTGTGTATGTTGGGCGGTAGCTTATTCCTTAGTTTAGTGGATTGTTGGGCGGTATTTTAATTCCTAATGTTGTTAATCGTTGGGGGAAGTTTAGTTCCTAATGTTGATGATTTTTTGGGAGTGGTTTAGTTCATAATGTTGTGAATTGTTGGGTGGTAGTTCAATTCGTATTGATGTGGATTGTTGCGGGGTAGTTTAGTTCCTAGTATTGTGGATTAATTATTGCTAGTTTTGTTCGAAATGTATCGGGTTGTTGGGTGGTAGTTTAGTTCGTAATGTTGATGATTTTTGAGGTGGTAGTTTAGTTCGTAAAGTTGTGGATTGTTGGGAGTAGTTTAGTCCGTAATGTTGTGGTTTTAGGGGGTAGTTTAGTTCGTAAAGTTGTGGATTGTTGGGAGTAGTTTAGTCCATAATGTTGTGGTTTTAGGGGGTAATTTAGCTCGTAATGTTGTGGATTGTTGGTTGGTAGTTTAGTTCAAAATATTGTACTTAGTTGGTGGAAAGTTTAATAATGTTGTGTATCTTGGGCGGTAGTTTATGCCTTAATTTTGTGGGTTGTTGGTGGTATTTTAGTTCGTAATGTTGTTAATTGTTGGGGGTAGTTTAGTTCGTAGAGATGAGGATTTTTTGGGGTAGTTTAGTTCGTAATGTTGTGGATTTTTGGGTGGTAGTTTAGTTAGTAATGTTGATGATTTATGGGGAGTAGTTTACTTCATAATGTTGTGGATTGTTGGGTGGTAGTTGTTATAACCCTTGATACTTAGTACGGTTCTTTTCCCGCAGTGAACAATATATATTATATCGGCCTTGCCAACATGTGTCTAGGGGTAAAGAAAAAACACTGCATAAATTGGGAAAACAATGTATCTATGCTAAGGGTGACAACCATAACAATTAAATGGTAAATATAATAGCCAGAAATATTCTTTAGCATGCAATAATATAAATAAAAATCCTTATTGAGCAATGACCAATATCACCAGCACATGAATTAATCAATGGGATAGTACACAATCATCTAACCAGAGAATTAACCGAGTATTTAGCTAAAATAACAATAACCGCTGACTTAACTTAAAACATGTCTCCTCTCGACCGATGCTGCCACGCCTCTGACCAAGCGTCGGTTCCCAGGGCAGGCTTCCTATCACAATATCAACTAAACATCCACGTAAACTATTGTGGAAATTCTACTAACCAAATGTAATACTAATATTCAAATCATTATTATTCTTAATAGTATTTAATACTGTTACATTGCTCAATATAATTTACTGGCAAATAATAATAAGACTTAATCAAGGTTGAACTATAACCACTCGCTTGACATCAAGTTCCCACACTGGCCACATCCAAATATGGTCATCCCCCCACACGGAAGAAACCAACATGAATAAACTTGCAAAAAACCTCATACATTATAATGCAACTCAGGCACACTACAGCATGCTACAATATATAACATACAATAGTCTAATATCATACAACTGGATACTATACTAATTATAGAACAAGACAATAAAGTATATAAGCATCAAGAGTAATGTTAGAATCCTAGTAAGATTCATAACATCCCTCCCGTCCCCTAAGAAAAAAATGAAATTAACTGAAGGTTGATTTCATTTTTTTTTGACTGCATGAAATATAACATGAAAATACAACATGAAAATACTTCAACTAAAATCAAAGTACAAAGCAATGAAATTTCACACAGTACAAAAAATGCAAAATTTTCATACATCTTATGAATAAAGAACACTACATATTATGGCACTGCAACAGGAAATCCTCTGGATAAGGCATCAGCAATAACATTTTGCCTCCCAGGAATATGACGAATTACAATATTGAATTCTTTCAGAATCAATGACCATCTAAGTATTCTCTGGTTTTTACACTTCATAGAGTTGATAAATGTCAATGGATTATGATCTGTATATACTACCACTTGATTTCCTGACAAATATGTCTCAAATTTCTTCACTGCCAATATTAAACAAAGTGCTTCTTTCTCAACTACAGAGTAATTAATTTGTCTTGTCAAACTTATAAGTCAAACAAACTTATTGTCAAACTATAAAGCCAACAAACTTTGTAAAATCTCTTTATGCATGTACCTTTGCCTAAATAAAAATTATTATTATTATTATTATTCTTATACTTACGAGAGAAATAATAAACAGGATGTTCAGATGTTTATTCAGGTAAGGTATATACATACAAGTGATGTTACATTAATGGATTGATATATAGATAGAGCTAGTACATACAATGCCTAAAGCCACTATTACGCAATGCGTTTCGGGCAAGAAAAAACATTAATATCTAGAACTTAATACTAATTGAGCATAAAGAATAAAAGATGTTGAGAACAAATACAAATAAAGATAAAAAAAAAAGGGGGAACATGACTGAAAAAGCAGCACAAATACAATAGGTTGACAAACAGTGTTGATTAAAAAAAAGAAAAAAAAAGAAAATAACAGACATGGGTTGACAATAGAGGAGTGAGGTAGATTACAGGGAATTTATTAGGTAGTGTTTAGTTTTTATCTTAGAGGTAGATTACAGGGAATTTATTAGGTAGTGTTTAGTTTTTATCTTAAACTGGTTGAGAGAGGTACAGTCTTTAACATGGTTGGGAAGGTCATTCCACATTCTGGGCCCCTTGATTTGCAGAGCATTTCTAGTTTGATTAAGACGTACTCTAGGAATATCAAAACTGTATTTATTTCTGGTGTGGTGCTCATGGGTTCTGTTACAACCTTCTATGAAGCTTTTAAGATCAGGATTGGCATTATAGTTTAGCGTTTTATATATGTATAATACACATGAGAGAATGTGCAGTGACTTAATATCTAACATATTAAGAGATTTGAGTAGGGGTACCGAGTGATGTCTGGGGCCAGAGTTGGATATTGTTCTAATAGCGGCTTTGTGTTGGGTAATTAGAGGACGTAAGTGATTTTGGGTAGTAGAACCCCAAGCACAAATACCATAGTTGAGATAAGGATAGATAAGGGAGTAATAGAGAGTCACCAGAGCAGGGCGTGGTACATAATATCTGATCTTAGAAAGAATGCCCACAGTTTTTGAAACTTTTTTTGATATATTTAGAATGTGTCCCTGGAAATTCAGCTTGTGGTCAATGAGAATGCCAAGGAATTTGCCATCTAATTTGTTACAAATTTGGGTATTGTTTATTTTGAGATTTATAAGACTAGAGGATTTATTGCCAAACAGAATATAGAAGGTTTTGTCAATGTTAAGGGTGAGTTTGTTGGCAGTTAGCCAAAGATGGACTTTATTTAGCTCAGTATTTACTGTGGCATTTAGAGCAAGAGGGTCAGGACTGGAGTAAATGAAGGTTGTGTCGTCAGCAAATAGAATTGGTTTGAGGTGTTGGGAGGCATTTGGAAGGTCATTAATGTAGATGAGAAAGAGGAGAGGGCCAAGTATGCTGCCCTGAGGAACACCAATGTTGATGGGTAGGGTGGGAGAAATTGTATTATTCACAGAAACATATTGGAGCCTGTCAGTAAGGTAGGACTCGAGGTATTGTAGGGAGTGTCCTCTGACTCCATAATGATGTAGTTTAAGAAGAAGGTTTTGGTGGTTGACAGTATCAAAAGCTTTACGCAGGTCCACAAATAACCCAACAGGGAGCTCCTTTTTATCAAGAGCTGTATGAATCGAGTTAAGCATACTAATAAGTGCATCGTTAGTGCTTTTTTTGGGTCTGAAGCCATATTGGCAAGGGCTAAGTATATTGAGTTTGGCTAGATATGAGTAAAGCTGCTTGTATATAAGTTTTTCAAAAATTTTTGACAAGTTTGGCAGGATTGATATAGGTCTGTAGTTGTTAACATCTGTGGGGTCACCACATTTGTGGACAGGCGTTACTCTCGCTTTTTTTAGAATATCTGGAAAGGTTTGGAGTTCAAGTGACTTGTTGAAGAGCAAAGCAATAGCAGGGGCTAAAGATCTGGAGGCTTTTTTGTAAATTAAAGTTGGTATCTCCTCAAGGGCACCAGACTTGGTTTTAAGGGAAAGGATTATCTCATTGACGTCAGTGGAGTTAATAGGCTTTAGGTACAGAGACTGTGGATAGTTACCTGTAAGATAGTCCTTAATGTCAGTGCTGGAAGATGGAATATCATTAGCAAGGGATGAACCAATGGAAGAGAAGAACCTATTGAACTCAATAGCAGAATCAGAGGCTGAAAGCTGACCATCGTTATTAGACAGGAGAGTCGGTTTGTTATTTAAGGATTTCTTTGATCCCAATATTTGTGAAATTGTGCTCCAAGTTTGTTTAATGTTGCTCTTTATTTGAGTAAATTTATCTTCGTAGTAATTGGTTTTGGCTCGTCTAATTATCTTAGTTAGCAATAATGAGTAATTCTTTGAGAATTCTTTGGAGACGATTCCTAACCTATACTTCTTCTCAAGGTCGTGTTTTTTGTTAATGGATTTCAGTATTCCCTTTGTAAGCCAAGGATTGTTAAGCCTTTTGCTTGTGACTTGTTTTGTAAGCCTAGGACAGTGGGTGTTATAAAGGCTAAGAGTTGTTTGTAGAAAAGATTGCACTGCTAGGTTGATGTCCCCTATGATACCTAATTCGGACTCCCAGTTGACATTATCAGCAGCAGTTATAAAATTGTTTATAGCAGTTTCATTGTGCAGCCTAAAGCTTAACTCCCTTGTTTCTAGAGGTGGTTTGCTAATGTTAGTTAAGAGAAATGTGGGGTAGTGGTCTGTAGTGCTATCGGTGATTATACCTGAAGTAAGCGGAGAGGTTATGTTGGTCCAGATGTGATCTAGAGTCGTGGCAGTGCTATCAGTGATTCTAGTAGGTCTAGTGATTAAGGGTATGAGGAGGCAGGAATTCATACAGTTGAGGAAGCTAACAGCAGTAGGGTGTTCTGGCTCGCAGAGGTCAATATTAAAGTCCCCTGCGATAATTAGGTGGTTTTTGTTCAGTCTGTTTCTAACTAATCTGGTTCTACTTGGAACAAAACAGCACCTGCTCCTAAATCTGAAGCGTCTATGTGCAGAATAAAAGGTTTATCATACTGTGGACTAGCTAGCACAGGTGAAGTAGAGAGAATCCCTTTCAACTTCTGAAAAGAGTTCTGACACTCCTGCGTCCACTTAAATTTTACCTGTTTCCTTAAAATATTTGTTGTGGGTGCAGCAACAATGGAAAGGTTTTTACAATATCTCCTATAATACGCACACATTCCAATAAATCTTTGCACAGTCTTCTTATTTGTTAGGACTGGGTACTCCACAATTGCCTGAATCTTGTCGTGCAATGGGACTATCCTTCCTTGTCCGACCTCATGTCCTAAATACACTATAGTTCCTTTAGCCCAACTACATTTCTTCATATTGACAGTCAAATTAGCATGTTGTAACACATTAAACAATTTCTTTAAACTTATGATTTACCCAATTCTTACTGAAAATCACAATGTCATCCAAATATGCCCTACAGTCTGGCACATCTTTCAACAAAGAATTCATTAATTTCTGAAAAGTGGCTGGAGCATTCCTTAATCCAAAAGGCATGACATTAAACTCGTAAGCTCCATAAGGAGTGATAAATGCTGCCACTTCCCTTGCAAAATCTGTAAGAGGTATCTGATGATATCCCTTAGATAAGTCCAACTTAGATACAAATTTGGCATGACCTATAGTATCAATACAGTGTTCCAATAATGGTAAAGGATAAACATCAACTACAGTTACCTGGTTGAGTTTTCTATAATCCACTACTAATCTCCATTTATCTTCTGGTTTTGGTACTAATAGACATGGCGAACTCCAGGAACTCTGACTGGGTCTAATGAACCCATGTCGAAGAAGATAATCAACCTCCTCCTGGATGATACGACGTTTCTCAGGTGTCACTCGATAAGGGTGCAGCCGAATTGGAGTCACATTTGTCAGGGTGATATCGTGAGTAACGAGAGAAGTCTGAGTGGGGACCTCCCCAAACAAGCTAGAAGACACCTCCAAAAGGTCCTGGAACTCTGCTCTCTCCTCGTCCTGCAAATGACTCAACAATTCTTCCCCGGAACTACTGGAATTAAACAAACAAATATTACTATCTTCCTCAGCAACACTCGACTCTTCAGGATTTACCTCCTCAGCAACACAACAAGCCACAATACTAGGCCCACAATAAGCCTTCAACCGGTTTACATGTACACTCATGGTCTGTTGTTTCTGCTTGGGATGGCAAACCTTGTAAGTAACTTCCTCAAGACGTTTTAATACTTGATACGGTCCTGCAAATTTATTAGACATAGACGTACCCATACGAGGCTTCAAGACCACTACCAAATCTCCTGGCTCAAAAACTATGAGTTTGGCCTTGAACCTCTGGTCATGTTTCTGCTTCATTACCTGTTGTTGTTCACTTAGATGTCGTAAGGCCAACTCTCTCGTTCTGGACAGCTTGCTCTTAACATCCGTCAGGTAACGCTCACTCTGCCTGGCTGTAACATCTCCTAACAATTTCTTATTTTAAAATTGTTTATCCTTAGATTTATTTTGTAACGTACAGGTATGTTACGTTGTTGGGTTGATTAGATACACAGTGTCTAGTAAGTTTCATATTTATTTAGTAGTCCTGGATACAGCAGTGTCGTAGACGTTGAGACGAAGCCTGGAGCAGAGCTGAGTGAGGCTGGAGTCGTGGAGCTCTATGTGGGAGAACGTGGTGGCTCAATTAGGAATTGTGAGTGTCTGAACTCGGGGAGCGTGGCGGCTCGATGCGGTCGTAGTCTGCTGTCTGCTCTGTGTCGAAGCTGCAGCGTCTTGGGTCGATTAGAACTGTACACGCCGAGTGCTACATTGTTGACTGTGGAAATTGTACTGTTCGCTATTGCTCATATCGCTTGCTTATATGGTGATTACACCTCAGCTCCCTCCAACAAGATGAGAAGAGTATTACCTGTAATTGGGGAAAGGATTGTAGCTTTTGTAATAAGTGCTAATTAGTTATGCTATTCAGATAATGAGATAATGGAGCGAGTATAAGCTTACTCGCTACAGGACTTCCCTGCCAGGGAATGGAAGAAAAGCAATACAATAAAAAATATGAGGCTACTGTTCCCTGGGTCGCTGTGAAGCATGTAGTCTGGTACCAAAAGATACAGGCAGTATGTAGACAAGCTCGGTGTAGCAGGAGAGAAGAATGTGCATGATTGTTGCGTCCTTGGGTCGCTGGTGGAGCATTTAGATCCGGGGCAGATGGGCTCGGGCACTAGGACAATAGGAGGTAATGTAGGCACGTAGGTAGGACAACGAGGAAATCACTGCTAGAGCTGAATTGTCCTGGAGGCGACGAAGAGTCGGAAATGCAAGCTGTAAGTCCTGTACTGCACAAGGTGCTTGAGTCGGCAGAGTATCAGAATGCAGTGAACGTGTAGATGAAACTGATGACAGAGCAGCTGTCGTGGGCGTCCCAGTAGGACAAGCAGTGCCCTGGCAGCGACGGAGAGTCGTCAGGACAGGCTGTAGATCCTACATGATGTAATCATTGTTGAGGAGTCAGATGAATGAGTAACGATCGTGGAGCAGCACGCCATAGTAGATGAAAATGCAGAGATGGTCGCGATGGAAATCATAGCTGTGGCGAGGGTGTTGGCAACGTTCCATGACAGGTGGCTGCGGTCCACAGCAAGCAGCAGCAGTAGAGGTCCAGTGAAAGTCCATGTTGTAGTCCATCGTGGCTGGGTATCGTCGAAACTCTCTGGGGTCACCAATGTAACGTACGATTATGTTACGTTGTTGGATTTATTAGATACACAGTGTTTAGCGAGTTTCAGATTTATTTAGTAGTCCTGGATACAGCAGTGTCGTAGACGTTGAGACGAAGCCTGGAGCAGAGCTGAGTGAGGCCGGAGTCGTGGAGCTCTATGTGGGAGAGCGTGGTGGCTCAATTAGGAATTGTGTGTCTGAACTCGGGGAGCGAGAGCGTGGCGGCTCCATGCGGTCGTAGTCTGCTGTCTGCTCTGTGTCAAAGCTGCAGCGTCGACTTGGGTCGATTAGAACTGTACACGCCGAGTGCTACATTGTTGACTGTGGAAATTGTACTGTTCCCTATTGCTCATATCGCTTGCTTATATGGTGATTACACCTCAGCTCCCTCCAACAAGATGAGAAGAGTATTACCTGTAATTGGGGAAAGGATTGTAGCTTTTGTAATAAGTGCTAATTTGTTATAGCAGCCAGCTTCTGCTCGCCCTTAGGGGGTGGGGGTTCCGTGGTGTTGGCCCTCACGGGATTGGGGGTGCTCCGACGGAACCCCCAAAGTGATAAGCCAAGAATACGAGATCTCTCTTCATTGTATTTGATTTAATCATTATAACGGCTATCCAATAATTTTATTTCTGTATAATAATTTATGGTTATTCACTAATCATTATTAGTCACCATAATTAATTCCACTTTATTCATCTATTTATTCGTTATAATGAGCTACTAGGCTTCCTCATTTAAGGATTATCAATTAAATCATTAATTATGACTATTATTAATTAATTATTTGTTTTAAATAATTATTATTATTATTATAAAATAAACAAGTCCCCCACTCAGTGAGCATTTTCTTCCACCCGCAGAAATTGAATTATTCACAGAAACATCTAACTTCATCTATTTAGTTTCCTACACTGAGCTTTAAATTTGCTCTGTACCTAGTGGTACCCAATCTCCTAATTTTTATGTAATATCAAACAACCTTATCATTGTGTTCATTGCTGTCTTCTTTTATGTGCTAGCCATATGCTGTATTGTGACTACCAATTTTTGTCAACTACCATTCAAGCTGTCATTGCAATCAATCTTATATTGTTTCTGCTGTATTGTGCCTACCAATTTGTTGTCAACTACCATTTTAAGCTGTCATTGCAATCAATCATAGCTACCTATGTGCTTTAATATACTGTACCTATAATTTTCTCTCATCTTTTTTTTTTTTCATTCCATGTAATCTGTTATCATTTTTTTGTCTATAAATTTTGCAAGTATTTACCTCCTTAAAATTTTCTTAGATTAAGGACCTGCCCGAAACGCTGCGCGTGCTAGTGGCTTTACAAGACTGTAATTACCATAATTGTATCCTCACATTCCTTATGTACATTCTTGTATATGCATAAATAAATAAATAAATAAATAAACATACTGGAGCCTGTCAGTAAGGTAAGACTTGAGGTATTGCAGGGAGTGTCCTCTGACTCCATAATGATGTAATTTAAGAAGAAGGTTTCGGTGGTTGACAGTGTCAAAAGCCTTAGGCAGGTCCACAAATTACCCAACAGGGCACTCATTTTTATCAAGAGCTGCATGAATCAAGTTAATCATACTAATAAGTGCATCGTTAGGGCTTTTTTTGGGTCTGAAGCCATATTGACAAGAGCTAACTAAGTATATTGTGTTTGGCTAGATAAGAGTAAAGCTGCTTGTAGATTAGTTTTTCAATTATTTATGACAAGTTAGGCAGGATTGATATAGGTCTGTAGTTGTTCACATCTGTGAGATCACCACATTTGTGGATAGGGGTTCCTCTCGTTTTTTTTTTTTAGAATATCTGGAAAGGTTTGGAGTTCAAGTGACTTGTTGAAGAGCAATGCAATAGCAGGGGCTAAAGATCTGGAGGCTTTTTTGTAAATTAAAGTTTAGACCTATTGTCTTATGTACGACCCTCTGTCCTGCGTGACAGTGAATACCAGCATTATCCTCACTTTAATAAGACTTTGTAGCGAGTAGATTATCCCAATAATATACTCGCTCCAAATATAGTGTTAATGTTCCTGTCAACCTTTGGAGATGAATGAGGTGAGGCGTTGCCCGGGCAACACGGTGAGATGCCCGAGCAATATAAGCAGCGGTGTAGCGAACATTGGCTAGTCTACTTTCAAGTGTGGTCTAGAGCAGACACTTGCGAGATACTCTACCAACGCTCAGTGCGCTCAACTCACACCAACGTATCACCTGTGTACTTCTGTATATTCGACCAAATATATATATAGTATCTTAGTGTCTGTGTTTATTTGTCACCATACTTTACGTAACAATAGAACCGTTACATTGGTGACCCAGTGAGTGACAAAGAACACCTAGTCACAAACTAGATCTTCGCCATGGATTTATCTACCAGGTTTCCAGCATACAACGCAGATGAGCCAGAATTTTGGTTCATGCAGATGGAGGCTATTTTCGACCTTCACGAAATTTCGACTGAGAAAGCCCGATATGCCTGTACCCTGCCAACACTTACCTCGGAGGCTATGCACACTGCCTCCGCTGTCATCACCGCGCCATCACCGGACACCAGGACGTACACTGCATTGAAGGCCGCTCTTCTACAGGCAGCAATGAAACGCCGCATTCAACAAAGGGACCAACTCCTCACTGACAAAAGGTTAGTAGACAAAACACCAGCCCAGCTTCTGCGGCATATTCAGTATGTGATGCATACTGCAACTGGTCCAGCCCCCAGCGAGATTGTGAGATCACTGTGGATACAACTCTGTCCAAAACACATTCAATCGGCCCTATTCAGTATGGCTGACGACACCCCATTAGCCCAACTAGCTACACTGGCAGACCGGCTTCATACGACGTCTGATAACGCTACGCTGTCCCACCTCAGTGATACACAGCAGACTACAGACACCCAACAACTCGACGTCCTCCAGAACCGGCGTTTTTTCCACCCAGGGAAGACGTACCATGCGAATCCAGTATCAGTCTCTAAGCGACAGCGAGAACGTCGTGGAGAACTTTGTTCTTACCACCAGAAGTTCGGACACCAAGCCCGCAACTGTAGGGCTCCTTGTTCCTGGTCGGGAAACTACTTCGGCGGGGACTGTTAACGGCCAGTGACCCCGCCATTTCAAACACTACACTGCTCTACATATCTGACGTCATAACCAAACGCCGTTTCCTCGTTGACACAGGTGCAGCAGCTAGTGTGTTGCCTCCCCCACTGGTCAAACCAACCCGTACTCCTGGTTTGGACTTACGAGCCGCCAATGGTACGTCCGTCCGTACATATGGGACCCGCGCCCTGGTTCTCGAGTTCGCCTCTCTGGGTCGCTTTACGTGGACTTTCCTCATAGCGGATGTGGAACAACCCATTCTTGGATGGGATTTCCTGCAACACCATCGACTTATGGTGGATCCCGCAGGTGCAGTACTTCGAGCCTCTCCTAGTACCTCACCACAAGTTAACATCGTCACCCCAGTCGCATCTACGGAACTTCAAGCACTCCTGGATGAATTCAAAGATGTGACCCAACCCGCCAGCCCTCGACCAGAGGTGCAACATACGATTACGCATCACATTACTACAACGGGAGCACCTACCTTCGCCAGACCACGCCGCCTGGCACCGGAACGACTGGCGGTAGCACGTGCTGAATTCAATAAGCTACAGGAGGCGGGAATAATCCGCCCTTCGAACAGTCCATGGGCTTCACCTCTCCATATGGTCCCGAAAACAGCCCCAGGGGAATGGCGCCCTTGCGGAGACTACAGGGCTCTCAACGTTCATACTCTGCCGGATCGCTACCCAATACCACACATCCAGGATTTCTCACAGGGATTGAGCAACGCAACCGTTTTTTTCGAGAATTGACCTTGTGCGGGCATTTCACCAGATCCCTGTGGAACCGGCAGACATTCCGAAAACAGCGATCACAACACCTTTTGGACTGTTTGAATTCGTCCGGATGCCTTTTGGTCTACGGAATGCAGCCCAGACATTCCAACGCTTCATCGACCAAGTAGTTAAGGACCTTCCTTTTTGCTACGCCTACATTGACGATCTGCTGGTGGCCAGTACATCACCAACAGAACATCTGCTACACCTCCGACTCCTTCTCACCCGTCTGCGCAACTTCGGCTTGCAGCTCAACTCCGAGAAGTGTATTTTCCATGTTCCAGAGCTGGATTTCTTGGGACACCGTGTGTCAGCAGCAGGGGTCCAACCACTAGAGAAGAAAATCGAGACAATCAAGGAATTCCCGCGCCCATCTACTCCAAAGAAGTTGCAAGAATTTCTTGGTGTGGTGAATTTTTATCATCGATTCATCCCACATTGTTCGGACATCTTGCGACACTTATACGACCTCTTACATGGTCGGAAACTCACGTCCCGTCTTCCGTTGGAGTGGACTCCCCAGGCAGAGACAGCATTCACCGACATAAAAAACAAGCTGGCGGAATTCACCTTACTCGCACACCCAGTGTCTGACGCTCCCACCAATCTCTCTACCGACGCTTCAAACACAGCAATTGGTGCTGTACTACAACAGCTCATTGAAGGAGAATGGCGCCCAATTGCATTCTTTTCAGCGCACCTGTCACCCACTGAAGAGAAGTACAGCACTTTTGATAGGGAACTGCTCGCCATCTACTCAGCCATACAACATTTCCGGCACTTTCTCGAGGGGCGGAACTTCCACATCCTCACAGACCACAAACCTCTCACTTATGCGCTGGCGGCCAAGGGTGATGCTCACTCTCCTCGAGTAGCCAACCACCTGGGATTTATTTCCCAATTTACCTCGGATATCCGTCATGTCAAAGGAACTAATAATGTCATAGCTGATGCACTGTCTCGACCCACCATAAACCACGTCGTGACAAACCCAGCTCAGGTGGACTATTGTGTAATCAGTAAGGCCCAACGGGAAGACCCTGATCTGCAGCGATTACGAACATCTGACACAGCTCTCCGGTTCATCGAGATTCCCATGGAAGGTGGCGGAAGTATAATCTGTGACACCTCACGGACGGGAGCACTTAGGCCCTACATTCCTGCCCAGTTTCGCTGGAAAACGTTCTCAGTATTTCACTCCCTAGCACACCCAGGAGTACGCGCTTCCCAGAAACTACTAACGGAGCGTGTTGTATGGCCAGGAATCAATGCCGATGTTCGACGATGGACTCGCTCATGTCTCCAGTGCCAGCGAGCGAAAACACATCGTCACACAAAGAGCCCTCTTCAACAGTTTCCGTTACCTTCTGACCGTTTCGAGGTGGTGCATGTAGACATCGTTGGACCATTACCGTCGGCAAGAGGATATTCTTATCTACTCACCTGCATCGATCGATTCTCCAGATGGCCGGAAGCAATCCCATTAATCAACATCTCAGCTGAGTCAGTGGTCCAGGCTTTCCTCTCTGGATGGGTCGCCCGTTTTGGCAGCCCCTCTGTCATCATCACCGACCAAGGACGACAGTTTGAATCATATCTATGGAAGGAACTTATGGAATTCCTCGGCACCACACATAACCGAACCACAGCATACCACCCTGAGTCGAACGGAATGGTAGAACGCTTTCATAGACAACTAAAAGCTGCCCTAAGAGCTCAAGCACGCCCTGATGATTGGATCGACAACCTTCCATTAGTCTTGCTTGGCATCCGTTCGGCCACGAAGGAGGGCAGTGGATTCTCGGCAGCAGACTTAGTATACGGATCTAGCCTGCGGCTTCCGGGCGAATTCTTAACCCCAACGCCACTTATCACACCCCCAGACCCCACTTTTGTCCAGAAATTACGGGCGGCCATGACAAACATTCGGCCTACACCACCACGCCAACCGACAACTCGTGCTACATATGTGCCTCATGAGCTCCACACAACTGAACACGTGTTTGTAAGAGTCGACACTGTTCGACGCCCTCTACAGTCACCTTACGAAGGACCATTTAAAGTGGTTTCTCGAACACCGAAGTTCTTCACCATTGAACGCCGAGGACAGCGGGTAAACATCTCCATCGATCGCCTTAAACCAGCACACTGTGACGCTGCCCCAGACATCCCTCCAGAGACACATCCGCCGACTACGCAGTTCACTTTTCGACCACAGTTACCAGCAGCACCGCCACCTACGACAACGGACGATCCTGTACGACCTCTCACCCTACAACCCCAGTTACCAGCCGCACCACAACCTGATCCTGCGATGACGGACGATCCTGTGCGACCCCCCACCCTACGACCCCAGTTAGATGACATCAGCGAAGAGGAGGAAGTTAACTTTGATGGTTATGTAACGCGAGCGAGAGAATTGTAACGCGTACAATTCGCCGACCAGCTAAGTTCCTTGATCAAGTATTTTTCCTTTCATCCCCTGGGAGGGGGAGTTCTGTAGCGAGTAGATTATCCCAATAATATACTCGCTCCAAATATAGTGTTAATGTTCCTGTCAACCTTTGGAGATGAATGAGGTGAGGCGTTGCCCGGGCAACACGGTGAGATGCCCGAGCAATATAAGCAGCGGTGTAGCGAACATTGGCTAGTCTACTTTCAAGTGTGGTCTAGAGCAGACACTTGCGAGATACTCTACCAACGCTCAGTGCACTCAACTCACACCAACGTATCACCTGTGTACTTCTGTATATTCGACCAAATATATATATAGTATCTTAGTGTCTGTGTTTATTTGTCACCATACTTTACGTAACAATAGAACCGTTACAACTTTATCAAAATCCTCAGATTAGGCAAAATTGTAATTACTTTTTTCAATAAAGATGTTAATAATAATAATATTCGTATCCTGGCCGGGGAGGATTTACTGGGCGCAAATCCTTAACCCCGCCTCTGTTTAACTCAACAGTAAAATGGGAACTTGGTTGTAAAAACGATTAATCGCGGCGGGGATCGTATTCCAGGGACTTGCCCGAAACGCTTCGCGTACTAGTGGCTGTACAAGAATGTAACAACTCTTGTATATATCTAAAAAATAATATTAATAATAATAATAATGCTTGTTGGTGAGAACAGTTGTGAACGCAAGCTAGCGCACAAATATATGAGCGCCCAAAATACTTTTACACAAAAGACATATAAAGACAGGCGTGTGGATTCTGATTTCGTTTTTATCGATTAATATATACATATTAGGCGCTTACCTATAATAGCTATTATTATATACAAGTATATCTATCACATAATAAATGTAAAAGAAGTTTATCCAAAAACTGACAAAAGGGCTGTGTTTTGTGCGTTGTATCGTGTTTGTGGGCATTCGGGTGTGTTGTGTTTACGCTGGCGGGCAGCGTCCTTACCAAGCCTGGATTATGTCCATCACATCACTAAACTTCATTTAATAACTATATGCCTGTTAAGTAGAAGATTTTAATTGTTAATAACAATATATTGTCGTTTTAGTATTGAACATTAATCGCGAACACGTAAACATATGCGAAACGTCCAAAGCTGGTGTCCGAAGTGGTAAAAGTATTAGTGTGCGATGTTGTCAATGTACAGAGTGTCTTGTATCCCATGGATCAGCTGACTCCATAAACATAACATACTGCCCTGCGGTGCGGCAAGTCTCCCTCAAACACACACTTCTTGTTTTAGTCGCCGCTCCTCTATCTACAGCACAACGCAACAAGTACCTTTGAAACTCCGAGCATCCTCAACATAAACGCGTCTACCAACATCTGCACTGGTGCAGTCACCGGGAGGACAAACCCTTCATGCAAACTGCACCTAATATCAGAAAGAAGGATGGTGGTGAACGCAGGGGCTTCTTGCCCAGTTACTCTCACTACACGAGGATATATGTTGTAAAGATTGACATGCGAGGTGAGTAGGAATGCCAGTATATCAGTTTTTCATGAGTAGAGACTGGTAATGGAAATGGTTGAACCCTTGATAGAATCTGACCAGATTGTCAATTGGGTTAACCTATGTGTTGCATTTCTACAACGGTCACCCAAGTTAAAATCGGTGAACGCCTCAAGAATAATGTTGAAAACATCTTGATAACTTTTTAAACAAAAAATCAAAAGTTTTTTATCATTTAAATTAGTGTTTTACCACTGCGCCATGGGGGACTTCATATCTATAGGGAAATTTTTAACGTTAAAATCGGTGTTCGCCGATTTTAACTTGGGCGACCATTGTGGAAACGCAACACATGGGTTGACCCAAACAGCAATACAACACTGGAAAGTATTAAGATGTCCAAGCCCATCATCACTCGGCAAAAATGTCCCATTATAACTATAACAAGCTCTGTCTTCAGACACCCCCCCCCCTTTGTATAAGTCCCTTATTGTGCTAAACATACACTCGCTTCACACATTCTCGTTTGCTATCTACATTTACAAAACCTTGTTCCTAAATGTTAATCTTGATCTGAAACTTTTCCTTGATAGGTGTAATAGAACCAGTGAGCTCCACATCAGAAATAAATATCTCTGATATCCCCAGAATCAAACTAAATCTGTGCAAAAATGCCATGCAAGATTAGGAATTAAATTTCTAGTTTTATTGAAAAATAATGAACTACACAACCCAGGACAATATGGGTTTAGAGCGGGAAGATCCTGTCTGTCAGTTACTCAACCACTATTACAAAATAATGGCTCATAATTATGATAAGGTTAGGTAATGATGATAAGGCTAGATAAAGATGAGAAGGCTAGGTAATAAGCTAGGCTACCTTGCCTTGTCTTGAGGTTACCTTGAGGTGCTTCCGGGGCTTAGCGTCCCCGCGGCCCGGTCGTCGACCAGGCCTCCTGGTTGCTGGACTGATCAACCAGGCTGTTGGACGCGGCTGCTCGCAGCCTGTCTTATGAGTCACAGCCTGGTTGATCAGGTATCCTTTGGAGGTGCTTATCCAGTTCTGTCTTGAACACTGTGAGGGGATTGCCAGTTATGCCCCTTATGTGTAGCGGAAGTGTGTTGAACAGTCTCGGGCCTCTGATGTTGATAGAGTTCTCTCTCAGAGTACCTGTTGCACCTCCGCTTTTCAACGGGGGTATTCTGCACATCCTGCCATGTCTTCTGGTCTCATGTGATGTTATGCCTGTGTGCAGGTTTGGGACCAGCCCCGCTAATATTTTCCATGTGTAAATTATTATGTATCTCTCCCGCCTGTGCTCAAGGGAGTACAGATTTAGGCTCTTTAGTCGGTCCCAATAGTTTAGGTGTTTTACTGAGTGGATTCTAGCAGTAAAGGATCTCTGGAATGCGCTCCAGGTCAGCAATTTCTCCAGCTTTGAAAGGGGCTGTCATTGTGCAGCAGTACTCCACTCTAGAGAGCACAAGCGTTTTGAAAAGTGTCATCATCGGTATAGCATCTCTAGTGTGAAAAGAGGGATATTAGCTAGGTAATGTAATGTAAAGTAATTAGCTAGGCTAGGTAATGACAATTAGAATTGCAAGATACGAGCTAGATGGTGTTGAGATTGCAAAGTCGGGTTGCGAAAGGAATCTGGGAGTTATGATTAGTAAGAATTTAAAACAAAAAAATCAGTGCATAAATGTTTGTAATAGGCAAATAGGACACAGGGCTTTATTTATTGAAGTGTTAGTAATGGGACACCTGGTGGTGTTCATCAGTTTATCAGTATCTTGTTAGGCCCTATTAATATCCCTCTTTGTGATATCCCTTCATACACTTGTACACCTTTATCATGTCACCCCTAATTCTTTGCCTTTCTAGATAATGTAATTTAAGCTTTGTCTATCTTTCTTCATATGACAAGTTTCTAATTTGGGGAATTAGCTTTGTCACCCTACGGTGGACACTTATAGTGAATTTATATCCATTCTATAGTACAGTGACCAAAACTGAACTGCATAATCTAAATGGACCCTATTTTTTGATACAGTGCCACATGAAAGACTGATTAAAAAGATAGAGGCTCATGGTATTGGGGGTGTTATATTAAGCTGGATTAGGGCATGGCTATACCAAAGGAAACAGAGAGTTAGTATAAATGGAATCAAGTCAGAGTGGGAAAATGTTGTAAGTGGAGTGCCTCAAGGCTCTGTCCTGGGACCTCTGTTGTTTATAATACTGTATATATAAATGATTTAGATTCAGGTTTGAGTAGCAACATTTGCCGATGATACAAAAATTGGTAGGGAAATTAATACGGAAGAAGACTCACTATCACTTCAAGTTGATCTAAATAGGGTTTTGAAATGGTCAAAGGATTGGGAGATGCAGTTTAATGCTGATAAATGTAAAGTTCTGAGGCTAGGTAATGATGATAGAGTTACAAGATAAGAGCTAGATGGTGTTGAGATTGCGAAGTCGGTTTAATTGCGAAAGGGATCTGGGAGTTATGATTAGTAAGAATTTAAAACAAAAATATCAATGCATGAATGTTCGTAATAAGGTACTGTAAATAGGACACTGGGATTTATTAATCGAAGCGTTAGTAACAAGACACCTGGTGTGGTTCAGCTGTGCTTCAGCTATATCTAGCTCTGGTTAGGCCCTATTAGATTATGCAGTTCAGTTGTGGTCGCCGTACTATAGAATGGATATAAATTCACTTGAACGTGTCCAGCGTAGGATGGATAAGTTAATTCCCCAAATTAGAAATCTCTCATATGAAGAAATATTAACAAAGCTTAAGTTGCATTCACTGGAAAGGCAAAGAGTTAGAGGGTGACATGATAGAGGTTTACAAGTGGATGAATAGACATAACAAAGGGGATATTATTACCAGGGAGGATGTTCTTAAACAAATAGTAAAACTCAAACCAAACAAATCCCCAGGGCCGGATGAAGTGTTTGCCAGGGTGCTTAAAGAATGCAAAGAGGAACTTTGTGACCCACTGTCAACCATATTTAATAAATCAATAGTCAGGCAGAGTGCCAGAGTTTTGGAAAGTTGCTAATGTGATACCAGTTTTTAAGAAAGGAGATAGATCACTTGCGTCTAACTATCGACCAATTAGTCTAACGTCTATTGTGGGAAAGTTACTCGAATCTATAATAGCAAATAAAATTCGTCTTCATCTTGAAAAACATAAATTAATAATTGAGTCGCAACATGGTTTTATAAATGGCCGTTCATGTTTAACAAATTTGTTATCTTTTTATTCTAGCATAGTTGAGGCAGTTGATAGTGGTAAGGATTGTGATGTTGTGTACCTTGACTTTAGCAAAGCTTTTGATACAGTGCCACATGAAAGACTGATTAAAAAGATAGTCTCATGGTATTGGGGGTGCTATATTAAGCTGGATTAGGGCATGGCTATACCAAAGGAAACAGAGAGTTAGTATAAATGGAATCAAGTCAGAGTGGGAAAATGTTGTAAGTGGAGTGCCTCAAGGCTCTGTCCTGGGACCTCTGTTGTTTATAATATATATATAAATGATTTAGATTCAGGTTTGAGTAGCAACATTTGCAAATTTGCCGATGATACGAAAATCGGTAGGGAAATTAATTCGGAGGAGGACTCGCTATCACTTCAAGTTGATTTAGATAGGGTTTTGAAATGGTCAAAGGATTGGCAGATGCAGTTTAATGCTGATAAATGTAAAGTTCTGAGGTTAGGTAATGATGATAGAGTTACAAGATACGAGCTAGATGGTGTTGAGATTGCGAAGTCGGATTGCGAAAGGGATCTGGGAGTTATGATTAATAAGAATTTAAAACAAAAGGATCAATGCATAAATGTTCGTAATAAGGCAAATCGGACACTTGGGTTTATTAATCGCAGCGTTAGTAACAAGACACCTGGTGTGGTTCTCAAGCTATATCTTGCTCTAGTTAGGCCCCATTTAGATTATGCAGTTCAGTTTTGGTCGCCATATTATAGAATGGATATAAATTCACTTGAACGTGTCCAGCGTAGGATGGCTAAGTTAATTCCCCAAATTAGAAATCTTTCATATGAAGAAAGATTAACAAAGCTTAAGTTGCATTCACTGGAAAGGCGAAGAGTTAGGGGTGACATGATAGAGGTTTACAAGTGGGTGAATGGACATAACAAAGGGGATATTAATAGGGTATTAAAAGTATCAACACAAGACAGAACACGAAACAATGTGTATAAATTGGATAAGTTTAGATTTAGGAAAGACTTGGGTAAATACTGGTTCAGTAACAGGGTTGTTGATTTGTGGAACCAATTACCGCGTAATGTGCTGGAGGTGGGGTCCCTCGATTGTTTCAAGCGTGGGTTGGACATGTATATGAGTGGGATTGGGTGGTTATAAATAGGATCTGCCTCATATGGGCCAATAGGCCTTCTGCAGTTACCTTTGTTCTTATGTTCTTATGTTCTAACTAGAGCAGGATATAGCTGAAGAACAACACCAGGTGTCTTATGACTAACACTTCGATTTATAATCCCAGTGTCCTATATACCTTATTACGACTTTGCAATCTCATCACCATCTAGCTCGTATCTTGTAACTCTATTATCATTACCTAGCCTCAAAACCTTACATTTGTCAGCATTAAACTGCATCTGTGAATCTTTTGACCATTTCAAAACCATTTTTGACCATTTAGATCGTCTTGAAGTGAAAGTGAATCTTTTTCCATGTTTAGTTCCCTCCCAATTTTAGTATCATCGGCAACTTTGCAAATATTACTGCTCAAACCTGAATCTAAATCATTTATATATATTATAAATAACAGAGGAATAGAGCCTTGAGGCACTTCACTTACAACATTTTCCCAGTTTGACTTAATCCAATTTATACTAACTTTTTGTTTCCTTTGGTATGGTCATGCCCTAATCCAACTTAATATAGCACCCCCAATTCCATGGCCTCTATCTTTTTAACCCTTGTGTGGCTCCGAGCTATTTAGTATTTGTCGCCCACAGGTGCATATAAAAAAAAAATATTTTTTTTCCTAACCTGTTAAGTCGTGTTCCCTGACCACGAGAAAAATAAAAAAAAAATAAATTGTATATACCGTCGATGTAATTGAGCCGACAATATGGGTGATGACGTCACACCCTGCATGATCGCTCATGCACGGTGCATCCCAGAGGCGTCGCGCGCCGTCTTTAAGCAGCCAGTGTTGCCACAAATTTATTTTCGCGTCATTATTTACAGTGTCTTGGTCTATTTTATTAGCAATATTAGTCACTAATTGTGTTGCACATAATATTACATCACAGTCATTGTCAATAAATGCTTCATACATCGAGTATACACATGTGCACACAAATGTTTTCCATTATACCATTATGTTATGTAATCACAATGTTCATTATTATATGTACACACAAGCATGCACTATGTACAGGTTTTTGCACTATTATTGCATATTTAGAATTCTTGGAGAGAGTGGTAGTCGTTGAAGCAGTCGACAGCACACACTGAAACTGCACACGCTTCACACCATGTTTGCACCACTTTACGTTTCTGTTCTCTCCTTTTTGTTGTTTTACATACTAGGTATTCACGTTGGCCTATTGCATGCTTTCCAGCTGGTGGCAAATGTTTTAGTCTGTTTTACTGAAAGGGCTCCATGTGAGCGAGCCTGGGTGTTGCAGCATGCTGCAACACTGGGTTCATGATTGGTCTTTGTATGCCAGGAACATCTTAACCAAACTTTGCTAATAACTGTGTTGCAAGTGTAAAAGCAAGCGCACGGAAACTAGGTTTACGTCCAGTTTTCACCAGACACATATTATAGCAGTTCAACATGCTCATGTCAACAAGATGGAAAAACACTTTTTTCGTCCATTTAAATATTTTCTGCACACACTCGATAGTGCCAACCATCATGACAGCCTTATCAATCAAACTCATGTTGATATTATTGTCAAGAACACAATCTGGCTTATATACTGGTTCTTTCGATACACAGTTCACCTTGCCACTGTTCACCATTGTACCCTCATGAACGGTTGTCAGCATCTTCTTGAGGTTATCTTGAGATGATTTCGGGGCTTTTTAGTGTCCCTGCGGCCCGGTCCTTGACCAGGCCTCCACCCCCAGGAAGCAGCCCGTGACAGCTGACTAACACCCAGGTACCTATTTTACTGCTAGGTAACAGGAGCATAGGGTGAAAGAAACTCTGCCCATTGTTGCTCGCCGGTGCCTGGGATCGAACCCAGTACCACAGGATCACAAGTCCAGCGTGCTGTCTGCTCAGCCGACCGGCTCCCCTCACCATGTTCACTTCTCTCTTGTCTTTCCATAGAACCGAGAGTATTTGATCACATTTCCGTAGCTGGCACTCACCAACTGCAAGTCTACCGTCAAACACTGGCATTTCCCTTCTTCGTGCCTTTACTGTGCCAACCAGTCTGGTTCTATTTTCAATCAAGAACCTAGCTAGCAATGGACTTGTATAGTAGTTATCTGTGTATAAGATGTGGCCCTTGTTCATCCATGGTGCCATCAGTGACTTCACATTAATGTGAACATGGAGAAACCATGTTCGTTGTTACCGGGAATGTCTACATCGCTAGCTGAATACAGAATCATGTGTAACACGTATCCTGTTACACAGTCACACAGTACAAAGAATTTCAATCCAAATCTGTTTCGTTTGGAGGGAATATACTGCTTGAATGAAACACGTCCTTTGAAAAGCACAAGGGATTCGTCAGTCACCAGCTTCTGTGTTGGTACGTAAAAATCTCTTAACTTTCCAATCACTTCATTCATATAGTGCCTCACTCACCAAAGTCTATCATCCTCTGTCCGGTCCTCATTACTTGCAAGATGCAGACACCTGAGGAGTATCTGAAATCTGTCTCGGGACATATATTTCCAGAAGAAAGGTGTTGGAATAGTCAGATCTTTGCTCCAGTAATCTGTGATAGCGTGTTTGACACAGTGCTTTATCAACATACATATTGCTAAAAACACATACATTTCACCTACAGTGGTGGTTTTCCAACGTTGCAATTGTGAAAATTCTGTTATCTCTAATAATAATAATAATTTATTTAGGAAAAGTACATACATAGTTGCAGAGTTACAGTACAAAGATTCTGTTTGATTTAAAGATAGAGGTAGTACATACAATACCTAAAGCCACTACTACGCATAGCGTTTCAGGCAAGGTGAAGTGCAGAACAAAACACTTAGACTAAAACTTAAAACTATCGGTCACTTTGGACCGGACTCTCGTCCATTATTTTTCTCCCGAGTCCTAGGTTTGGACCGGACTTGCGTCCACTACAAAAATATTTGTATAAAATTCATTTTTTTATCCAATCGACCTCGGGATAGTATCAAAATAAGCGCCTTTAGAATGCGCACAATTTGATACCAAAATGAAAGATGTAACATGAAACTTGATGCCCAAACACTTATATGATTATAAATAGGTTTTTGGTCAAAATTTTAAAATATTTGTTAAAAATTCTATTTATTGTGCTATTATGTTGGGACTAGTTTTAAAATGCGCCCCTTTACGTCGCGAACAATTTGATACCAAAATGAAAGATGTAACACAAAAATTTGTCAGAGCACTGGAAAGATATAAATAATTTTGTGATGATGAGCTTCCAGAATTAAAATATATGTTAAAATTCCAGTTATTGCTCTATTATTATGGGACTAGTTTTAAAATACGCGCCTTTTTATTGCGAACAATTTGATACCAAAATGAAAGACGTAACACGAAAATTGATGTAATCAAACTGAACGAGTATACACATTAGGTTGCAGTATACAAATTGGTGCTCATTCACGGGTAACTTTAGGCTTTTCTGCGAGTAGACACTCAAGGCTTTTGTACATTATATTCATACACATATGTAGGGAATTTAATTGCGAACACAATGATACCAAAACGAGCGACGTAGCACGAGAATTAAGGTGAGAAAAATGGAACGAGTATGCACATTTTACTGATTTTGTGCGCTTACGGGTAACTTTTGCCGACTTTAGGCTTTGCTGTTGGGAGTCATGCCAGGCTTTTGGACATTATACACACTTGTAGGGAATTTATTTGCGAACACAATGATACCAAAACGAACGATGTAGCACCAGAAATAAGGTGAGAAAACTGAAACGAGTAAACACATTTAGGCGGCGTCGCACACTCGCCCGCACCATTGGGGCCATGACGTCAAAGTCTGCAGCGTGCTCGTGGGGTGTGCGATAGTGTTAATACTAATTGAGCTTAAAGTGTAAATTGCATTGAAAGAATAAATTATAAAAGATAAAAAAAGGGGGGAACATGGTAGAAAAGAGCCAATATACAAGTTGGTCAACAAACAGCATTTTTTTTTCTTTAAATAGTAAGACATGGGTTGACATTTAAAAGTAAGGTAGGTTACATGGAGTTATTTAGGTAGTACTTAGTTTTCATCTTAAACTGGTTGAGAGAGGTACAATCTTTGACATGATTGGGAAGGTCATTCTACATTCTGGGTCCCTTGATTTGTGGAGCATTCCTAGTTTGATTAAGTCGTACTCTTCTAATATCAATTAGGTATTTGTTTCTAGTGTGGTGCCCATGAGTTCTGTTACAACCTTCTAGGAACCGTTGAAGGTCAGGATTGACATTACAATTCAGAGTTTCAGTTAATAGCTGTTCTCCTTATTAACAAAACGTTCTTTTTTTTTTTTAATATTCGTCTAAAATTCATTTCTGAAAATATTTTGTTTAAGTTTCACGACACTGAAGCCAAAAAGTACGAGAGTTGTTTAATTTTTTTTTATCATTTTAACATAATGCAAATATTTTTTTAATTATATCCCCTCCCCTTCTGCTGAGCAGTTTTAAGTACTAATATTGGGGAAGTGGGAACCACAAGATACTACCAAATAAAACGTAGTAGTTATTTTCTATGTTCAGTGAGAGTTTGTTGGTTGACATCCATGAGTGGACAAACCAGAGTTCACACTAATGTGATGCATCAAATGAACAAATCCACAAGGGCAGTGACGAGGATTCGAACCTGCGTCTGGGAGCATCCCAGACACTGCCTTAATCGACTGAGCTACGACAGGGTTAAAAGGGTTGAAACCGAAGTTCTACTGAACTTACTGGATCCCGTAGCCTCTCCGAGGCACAAACCAGGTTTTACACAACCCCCCACCCCCCCCCCTGCACCCGAGCTATGTCAATAGGCCGTTCTCCCTCTTCGCCCTTACATCATCACACACAGAGATCACACTAACGTGATGCATCAAATGAACAAATTCACAAGGGCAGTGACGAGGATTTGAACCTACGTCTGGGAGCACCTTTTAACCCTGTCGTAGCTCAGTCGATTAAGGCAGTGTCTGGGATGCTCCCAGACGCAGGTTCGAATCCTCGTCACTGCCCTTGTGGATTTGTTCATTTGATGCATCACATTAGTGTGATCTCTGTGTGTGATGATGTAAGGGCGAAGAGGGAGAACGGCCTATTGACATACCTCGGGTGCAAGGGGGGGGTTGTGTAAAACCTGGTTTGTGCCTCGGAGAGGCTATGGGATCCAGTAAGTTCAGTAGAACTTCGGTTTTAACCCTTTTAACCATGTCGTAGCTCAATCGATTAAGGCAGTGTCTGGGATGCTCCCAGACGCAGGTTCAAATCCTCGTCATTGCCCTTGTGGATTTGTTCATTATTGACAATATTATTTAGTATGTGGGGATTGGGGTCAGAATAAATGACAGTAGTATCATCAGCAAATAGTATGGGTTTAAGAATGTTAGAAACATTTGGCAAATCATTGATGTATACAAGAAATAGAAGAGGTACTAAGATGCTGCCTACTGCTAATGGTAGTAATTACCTTATGCCCGAAACGCTTTGCGTAATAGTGGCTTTAGGCATTGTATGTACTAGCTATACCTATAAGTTAAACAATCCTTGTAAATATTTATTGTATGTATGTACCTTACCTAAATAAAATTGTATTGTATTGTACCTAAGTGTAGTTACAGGATGAGAGCTACGCTCGTGGTGTCCCGTCTTCCTAGCACTCTTTGTCATATAACACTTTGAAACTACTGACGGTCTTGGCCTTCACCACCATCTCGCCTAACTTGTTCCAACCGTCTACCACTCTGTTTGCGAAAGTGAATTTTCTTAAATTTCTTCTGCATCTGTGTTTAGCTAGTTTAAATCTATGACCTCTTGTTCTTAAAGTTCCAGGTCTCAGGAAATCTTCCCTATCGATTTTATCAATTCCTGTTACTATTTTGTATGTAGTGATCATATCACCTCTTTTTCTTGTGTCTTCTAGTTTTGGCATATATAATGCCTCTAACCTCTCCTCGTAGCTCTTGCCCTTAAGTTCTGGGAGCCACTTAGTAGTATGTCTTTGCACCTTTTCCAGTTTGTTGATGTGCTTCTTAAGATATGGGCACCACACAACCACTCCATATTCTAGCTTTGGCCTAACAAAAGTCGTGAACAATTTCTTTAGTATATCGCTATCCATGTATTTAAAAGCAATTCTGAAGTTAGAAAGCGTGGCATAGGCTCCTCGCACAATATTCTTTGTGATCCTCAGGTGATAGTTTTCTATCTAGAACCACCCATAGATCTCTTTCTTTATCAGAATTCTTTAAAAATTTCTCACATAATATATAGGTTGTGTGAGGGCTATGTTCTCCTATTCCGCATTCCATAACATGGCATTTATTAACCCTCAAACCGCTAGGGGCCCAAATGGAATTCACACCCACAGGCACAAAAAAAAAAAAAAAAATCCAAAAAATTCTTTCGTCTTATAGAAGTGTTCATTTTTGTTCCCTGATCACGGAAAAAATAACAAAAAAATCATAGGTGGCATATTTTAGCCGCAATAGGGTAGGGAAGTGTGGCAAAAAAGGAGCGTTGGCAGAGCCTTCACCAGACAAGGTCTACTCCACCCGAGCTGTCAGACGGCAGTTGCCACAAATATATTATTACGTAATTATTTCAATGTCTCTGATTTTTTCTTAGTTTTTTTGCAGTAATATTATTCCATACAGTGAATTATGGTATATTTATATAATAAAATGTGTGAATCATCGCTGTACTCAAAATTATGGTGTGCATATTAGTGATTCAATTATTATGTTCATAAAACAATAAACAAATAGTTTTGCTGTTGTTACACTATATACACAGGTTATATATAAGTATTTGCATGTTTTGTACACCATAACGAACTACTAAGTTGGTCTTGTGAGTCAAAAAGCAACGAGGAATGACCGCCAAACACCAGCGAGCCACTCACTGCCACTCCCTCCCTCAACACCACCTCACTCACCCTCATTCACCTCCCACAATACTCTTTCTGTATTAATTCACTATACACAGACGTTATATATACGTATTTACATGTTTTGTTCACCATAACTGTACATCTAAGCTTGTATGGTGAGTAAAGGCAATAAGACGTAGCTACTCACACAGTCAGCTGATCGGCAGCCGCCCTCAAGGCCAGGCGCACTAATATTTGTCCTCCAACAATATTGTTTGTGGTGTTATTACGCTATATACACACATTATATATATAAGTATCTACCTGTTTTATTCACCATACCTGAACAAATAAGCTGGTATGGTGCCCAAAGATCATAGTGGCCATCAGTAAACAACATGCCAAGTCGTGCAGACGACGCTCCTCCCTCACCAAAATGGCGGCTCCCAACCTACTCCTCTCGCTGTTATCTCACACTATACACACGTTATATATAAGTATTTACATTTGTGTTCACCATATCGAACCACTAAGCTGGTATGGTGAGTGCAGTCAATAAATGGTGGCCACACACAGTCAGAAAACGACGCCACAACCCTCCCTCCCACAGCCTTATTCCTCCATCCATGGAGCACAGCGCTAAATATCACCACAATCCTGCTATTATCAGAATCCTGGTCAGTTTTATCACAGTCAGGGGGCTTCAGTAATACTATCACTGCTAAATAATAGCAGTATCATTTATATTATGGTATTTGTAGGCGATGCTGTGGTTACAAGCTGAACAGCGGTGCTGTGAGCTCGTGCTGCGTGCGCCAGCCTTGGTGGCTTGCTCAATACTGACGCTGTAACACCCAAGAATGTTGGCCTGGATTTTTTTTCTAGGTGGCATCTGGCAACTATCGGTCGTGGCTGTACTATAGCTGCCCCTATCCCAGGCGGGGCGTTTAAATTATAGCGCTAGACACGAAATCATATACAGTGCTTCCTCAGTCTAACGAACCCCGCTCTATCGAATTCCCGGAAGAGCCGAACAAATTGAATTCGGTACCAAATGTTCAGTGGAACATACAAATGTTCGATTAAGCGAGGAATGTTCGTCCAAGCGGTCACCGAGGCCGAGCGTCAGAGCTGGCTGTCATCAACTATGATTCGCCAGAGTGTAAACAGTTATGTAGTGTTTTATTATCCTTACCCATTGTTTCTAGGGAGAAATGGTGATAAAAATGGTGATAAAATGGTGTCAGGGGGGCATTGGTGAGAGAGTTGTTGCCAGGAGGCAAGTGGTGTCAGTAGTTAAGGTTTTTTGTTTGGGGGCAGGTGGTGTAAGTTAGTATTCTCTTGGGAGGCAGGTTGTCAGCCAGGCAGCTGACACCCAGCTGAAATGGTGATAAAATGGTGTCAGGGGGGCATTGGTGAGAGAGTTGTTGTCAGGAGGCAAGTGGTGTCACTATAGGCAACACGTGACTGGCGCCTCCATGCTCCCCCCCCCCTCCCACCTGCACCTGACCACAGAGACCACCCACCACTACCTCACTCTCCTCTCGTCGTCAGATGCCAAGAGTCAATTTAATGATAATTATCGCATTATCTACACTGAAAATAGCCTTTTTATTAGAAAAATGTCATATTGGAGCAATAATAATGGTGAAAATTGTGATATAATAATAATAATAATAATAATAATTTTTTATTTAGGTAAGGTACATACATAGAATAATTTTTTACAAAGATTGGTTGACTTACAAGTAGAGCTAGTACATACAATGCCTAAAGCCACTATTACGCAAAGCGTTTCGGGCATGATAAACTTAAATGACAAGCTTAATACTAATTGAGCATAATGAGTAGAATGAAAACAAGAAATGAAAACATAGATGAAAAAGCAGCACAAATACAATTATGTCAACAAACAGCGCTCTTAAACAACAGACATTGGTTGACAATAGAAGGGTAAGGTAGGTTACAGGGAATTTATTAGGTATAGCTTCGTTTTTGACTTAAACTGGTTGAGAGAGGTACAGTCTTTAACATGGTTGGGAAGGTCATTCCACATTCTGGGCCCCTTGATTTGTAGAGCATTTCTAGTTTGATTAAGTCGTACTCTAGGAATATCAAAACTGTGTTTATTTCTGGTGTGGTGCTCATGGGTTCTGTTACATCCTTCTATGAAGCTTTTGAGATCAGGATTGGCATTATAGTTTAGCATTTTATATATGTATAATACACATGAGAGAATGTGCAGTGACTTAATGTCTAACATATTCAGAGATTTGAGTAGGGGTACCGAGTGATGCCTGGGGCCAGAGTTGGATATTGTCCTAATAGCAGCTTTGTGTTGAGTAATTAGAGGACGTAAGTGATTTTGGGTAGTAGAGCCCCAAGCACAAATACCATAGTTGAGATATGGATAGATAAGGGAGTAATAGAGAGTCACCAGGGCAGGGCATGGTACATAATATCTGATCTTAGAAAGAATGCCCACAGTTTTTGAAACTTTTTTTGATATATTTAGAATGTGTCCCTGGAAATTCAGCTTGTGGTCAATGAGAATGCCAAGGAATTTGCCATCTAATTTGTTACAAATTTGGGTATTGTTTATTTTGAGATTTATTTGATTAGAGGATTTATTGCCAAACAGAATATAGAAAGTTTTGTCAATGTTAAGGGTGAGTTTGTTGGCAGTTAGCCAAAGATGGACTTTATTTAGCTCAGTATTTACTGTGGCATTTAGAGCAAGGGGGTCAGGACTGGAGTAAATGAAGGTTGTATCGTCAGCAAATAGAATTGGTTTGAGGTGTTGGGAGGCATTTGGAAGGTCATTAACCCTTAACATGCTCGGGGTCTAATATCTTGCTATCCGCACAGGCGCATGTCATTTTGAAAAAAAAAAAATTTTTTTTTTTTTGCTAATCTGTTAAGTTCTGTTCACTGATCACGGGAAAAATAAAAAAAAAATTCTATTGTACTTACTTTTGTTGCAATAGAGCCGAGAAGCTCGGTGATGACGTCACAATCTGCATGTTCGCTCATGCAGTACACGCCCGGGAGGTGTTGCGCGCGGTCCTCAAATAGCCAGAGTTGCCACAAATATATTTTCGCGCTATTTATTTACAATGTCTAAGCGCATTTTATCTAATTTTTTTTCACTAATTGTGTTTCAAATACTGTTTGAACATATTTTGTATCAATAATTGTTGCATATTTGAGTATACACAGGCGCACACAAATGTTTTCAATTACGGCAATATAATATGTCATTACAGTCTATTATATTGTATGTTCTGCTTATATTTGTATATATTTACACACACGCACACGCTATCTGCTTATATGTTTACATATTTACACACTCGCACACGCTATACACACTTTGAAGCACACTTAGAAGATTTCTAGACTGTGGTAGTCATTGAAGCAGTCGACAGCACATAATGGGATACCACACGTTTCACACCATGTTTGCACAAGCTTCCGTTTCTTGTCTCTACGTGTCGTTGTTTTACACACCAAGCAATCACATTGGGCTATTGCACGCTTCACACCAGGTGGCAAATACTTAAGTTTGTGTGCTAAGAAGCCTTCAGTGTGAGCGAGGCGTGGAGTACCAGCATGCTGCAACAGTGGGTTTATGATGGGCCGCTGAATACCTGGGACATCTTTTGCAAACTTTCCTAATAACTGTATTGCAGCATCAAATACAAAGTCACGGAAAGTGTGCTTACGTCCAGTTCTCACAAGGTACATGTTGAAACAGTTCAGCATGCTCATGTCCACAAGATGGAAGAACACTTTTTTCGTCCACCTACATGTCTTCCGCACACACTCTGCAGTGCCAGTCATCATGTCTGATTTATCAATCAACCGCATGTTGATATTATAGTCTAAAACACAGTCTGGCTTATATAGTGGTGCGTTTGTTTTATGGCTCACTTTCCCACTGTTCACCATTGTTCCATCATGAATTGTTGTCAACAAGTTCACCTCTCTTTTGTCTTTCCACCGAACTGACAGAATGTTATCACTTTTCCTTCTCTGACGCTCACCAACTGCAATGTCGTTGTCGAACACAGGCATTTCCCTTCGTTGTGGCTTTACTGTACCAACCAATCCGGTTCTATTTTCTAGCAAGAACCGAGCTAGCAAGGGACTTGTATAGTAATTATCTGTGTATAAAATGTGTCCCTTGTTCATCCACGGAGCCATGATGGTCTTCACTACACTCCCCGAGAATCCATGTTCGTCGTTACCGGGAATGTCTACATCACTAGCCGAGTACAGAATCATGTGTAACACGTATCCTGTCTCACAATCACAAAGAACAAAAAATTTCAGGCCAAATCGGTTTCGTTTTGAGGGAATGTACTGTTTGAATGGAACACGTCCCTTGAAAAGTATGAGAGATTCATCAACCACCAGCTTCTGTGCTGGTACGTAAAAATCTCTGAATTTTCCAATAACATCGTTCATGTAGTGCCTCACTCGCCACAGTCTATCATCAGGTGTTCGGTCCTGAACACTTCCAAAATGTAGACACCTGAGGAGTATCTGAAACCTGTCTCGTGACATATATTTCCCGAATAAAGGTGTTGGTATTGTCTTGTCCTTGCTCCAATAGTCATTTATTGCATGTTTGTGACAGTGCTTCATCAACAAACAGAGTGCCAAAAACACATACATTTCCGCCACTGTGGTATTTTTCCAACGCTGCAGTCGTGAAAATTCTGTGATTTCCCTCTCAATCAGGTAAGCAGCATGCAGGTTCGTTTGGTGTACAATGTATTCCATGAGTGGTTCATCATAGAATGCTGTAAAATATTCCATCTCAGCCATGTCCTCACCTTGATTAGGGAAAAGGTTTGTAATCCCTACATCTTTATCGTCAAAGTGAGGAATATTAGGAATAAAATCGTCACCATCACTCCACTCAAGTACACCAGGCGTCCTGCGAGATGCAGAGGAAAGATGGCGAGGAAGCGATGCATACCGGCGACCAGGAGCTGAATACCGTCTGCGAGAAGCACGGCGGCTACGTGCACGTGAGGTGGGTGCACGTGAGGTGGGTGCACGTGAACACGAGGGTCTTGGTCCCTCATGTGGTGCCATGCGGTGGCGCTTGGCCGGGCGAGATGCTGCTGACGCGACAATTTCTCGCCCAGTTACACCACTGGTACCAGCCACAGGCTCAATAAAACTTTGATCTGAGTCACTAAACCCAGAAAAGGAGTCACCTCCCTCTGACTCGTCACCCTCAAACAGAAAATATCCACAGGAACTGTGAGGTCGTGGTAGAATTGGGGTAGAAAATGGGCGAGGAGGCATGGGAGAGCGTATAGGCCTCGCCATGGCATGGCGGTCATTCTCACTTTCACTACTGCTGCTACTATCACCCGACAACTGTGTATAATCCTCATTGTTGTCTGAATCGTCAAACACACTTTCTTCACCTTCAGAGAATAATTCGTGGGCTATTTGCTCTGGGGTGAGGGACTGAGTGGAGCGTGCCCGTGAGGCGTTTGACCGTGCGCTCGCCATGGTGACTCTCGCTAAACTGAGGCCTTCCATGCCATCGGATCGTGAGCTGGATTTTTTTTCAAAATGGCCGCTGTTTACTAGAGCCCCTGGGCAGCGTATGGGACCCCCAGCTACACCAGGGGCCATTCAAATCGTGCGCGGTACCCATACACTTCATATGAAGTGAAGCGCAGTTGACTGGTAAAACGATTTACACTTCATATGAAGTGATGCGCACTTTAAGGGTTAATGTAGACGAGAAAGAGGAGAGGGCCAAGTATGCTGCCCTGAGGAACACCAATGTTGATGGGTAGGGTGGGAGAAATTGTATTATTCACAGAAACATATTGGAGCCTGTCAGTAAGGTAGGATTTGAGGTATTGTAGGGAGTGTCCTCTGACTCCATAATGATGTAATTTATGAAGAAGGTTTTGGTGGTTGACAGTATCAAAAGCTTTACGCAGGTCCACAAATAACCCAACAGGGAACTCATTTTTATCAAGAGCTGTATGAATCGAGTTAAGCATACTAATAAGTGCATCGTTAGTGCTTTTTTTGGGTCTGAAGCCATATTGGCAAGGGCTAAGTATATTGAGTTTGGCTAGATATGAGTAAAGCTGCTTATAGATTAGTTTTTCAAAAATTTTTGACAAGTTTGGCAGGATTGATATAGGTCTGTAGTTGTTAACATCTGTGAGATCACCACATTTGTGGACAGGCGTTACTCTCGCTTTTTTTAGAATGTCTGGAAAGGTTTGGAGTTCAAGTGACTTGTTGAAGAGCAAAGCAATAGCAGGGGCTAAAGGTCTGGAGGCTTTTTTGTAAATTAAAGTTGGTATCTCCTCAAGGGCACCAGACTTGGTTTTAAGGGAAAGGATTATATCATTGACGTCAGCGGAATTAATAGGCTTTAGGTACAGAGACTGTGGATAGTTACCTGTAAGATAGTCCTTAATGTCAGTACTGGAAGATGGAATATCATTAGCAAGGGATGAACCAATGGAAGAGAAGAACCTATTGAACTCGATAGCAGAATCAGAGGCTGAAAGCTGACCATCGTTATTAGACAGGAGAGTCGGTTTGTTATTTAAAGACTTCTTTGATCCCAATATTTGTGAAATTGTGCTCCAAGTTTGTTTAATGTTGCTCTTTATTTGGGTAAATTTATCTTCGTAGTATTTAGTTTTGGCTCGTCTAATTATCTTAGATAGCAATAATGAGTAATTCTTTGAGAATTCTTTGGAGACGATTCCTAACCTATACTTCTTCTCAAGGTCATGTTTTTTATTAATAGATTTAAGTATTCCCTTTGTAAGCCAGGGATTGTTGAGCCTTTTGGTTGTGACTTGTTTTGTAAGCATAGGACAGTGGGTATTATAAAGGCTAAGAGTTTTTTGAAGAAAAGATTGCACTGCTAGGTTGATGTCCTCTATGTTACCTAACTTGGACTCCCAGTTGACATTATCAGCAGCAGTTATAAAATTGTCTATAGCAGTTTCATTGTGCAGTCTAAAACGTATCTCTCTTGACTCAAGAGGTGGTTTGCTAATGTTAGTTAAGAGAAATGTGGGGTAGTGATCTGTAGTGCTATCGGTGATTATACCTGAAGAAAGCGGAGAGGTTATGTTTGTCCAGATGTGATCTAGAGTCGTGGCAGTGCTATCAGTGATTCTAGTAGGTCTAGTGATTAAGGATATGAGGAAGCAGGAATTCATACAGTTGAGGAAGCTAACAGCAGTAGGGTGTTCTGGCTCGCAGAGGTCAATATTAAAGTCCCCTGCGATAATTAGGTGGTTTTTGTTCAGTCTGTTATCAAGTATTAGATTTCTAAGGTTTGAGTTGAATTCGGACACATCAGTGTTAGGAATTCTATAAACTGCACCCACAGACAGAACAGACTCGGCACCTTTGACTTTGAAGCTGGCGAAGATATACTCCCCATAGCAGTCTCTAGTTCTAATTTCTTTTAAGCATGTTAGTTCTTGGTGATAGTAAAGAGCAGTGCCACCACCTCTCTGAAGTTGACGACAGTTGTGAATTGCTGAGTAGTTAGGCATGTTAAAGAGTTGAGTAGTATCCTCTTTCAACCATGTTTCAGTAAGTATAATAAAAGAGAATTTGTTGTCAATAGTTTCAATCAAGGCACTAACATCATCGAAGTGTTTACCTAGGGATCTAACGTTCAAATTGATTACAGAGATATTGTGATTATGAGTTAATACATTGTTTACATCATGTGCTGCAAAATATCTGCAATTTAAATCATTAAAGTGATTATTGTCATAGATAGTGGATAAGAGGTTAAGTTCTGGGTCTATACTTGTCTGCATAAAAAAAGCTGATTGCAGGAAAAACAAGGAAAGAAAGGCAAATTACAAGGTAGAAATAAGCTATAAAAAAGGGAAAAAATATGTACACAATACTGTACAAAACAAACACAATGAATAAAAAAAAAAAAAAAAAAGTTAGCTTACAAGGGGCTTACAGGGGTACAATGGAGTAAGGGAGTATGGCTAGTCTAGGCAACCTAGGTAATAAATGAGATTAAAGAAAAAACATATAAACATGGACTATACAAAACACAAGTTATAGAAATACAAAACAAAAATATAAACAAGACTAAGCAATACACAAACAAATTGAGCAAAAATGAAAAATGAGGTAGATTGCTTACAAGTACTCTCAGGTACACTGTAAGTAACAATTTGCAATTTGAGATGCAGGCAAAGCCAGGGGTACAATGGAGTAAGGGAGCATGGCGAGGCTAGACAACCTAGGTAATAAATGAAATCAAAGAAAAGTTGAATAATAAACATAGGCAAATTTAAGCTAATGACTATTAACTATAAATAATTCAGTTATGACTGTATAATTAATAAGTCCTGAAGAACTATTAATGCACTCAATTAAAAAATTTCAGTAAATGACTAGTTAAGAGTGAGTTAAAAATTAAGTCAGAAAATGAAACAAGGAGACTTCGGATACCTAGCCCCACTAGTTGACAGGGGGTTAATTAAGTTAATTCACTGGGAGTGATAATAAGGTGAGACAAACCACATTGGGAGAGGAAAGTGTTGAGGTTCTCTTCTTTAGTAATTGTAAACATTTTGCCCTCTGCGGTTTTTCTCACCTTTATCAGTCCATCTCTAACGAAGCACTGATGAATCGCATCTGGGTTTTGTTGACGGATTTGACTCAGGCGGTAGAGGAGTTGCTGTCTGTTCCTAGTCAAGCACTCGTTGATGTATAATCCCTTCCGTTGGGATGCAGCTGTCCGGACTAGATGGGATTTCGTGAACAGTATATATTTATATACAGTACATATTTTAAACAGTTTGAACACATTTCCTTTTCACAGAATTTTTAATACAATTAGGGTGTAGATAACAGCTAGCATTGTGTGGCCGGCCGGTCGCTCCCTGAGCCATTGGGGGGGGGGGGGGTAGGGGGGGTTTGTTTCCTGGATCCCTCCCTCCCTCCCTCCTCTAACAGCCTACGTACTGTACTAATATCTATTATAGCAAGCACAGGTCGTGTGAACGTTAGGCCTTGGTGAGGTGGCTGACATCATTTGTGGTGGTGTCAGGGGGAGGCAGGTGGTGTCAGGGGAGGCAGGTGGTGTCAGGGGAGGCAGGTGGTGTCAGGGGAGGCAGGGGGAGGCAGGTGGTGTCAGGGGGAGGCAGGTGGTGTCAGGGGAGGCAGGTGGTGTCAGGGGAGGCAGGTGGTGTCAGGGGAGGCAGGTGGTGTCAGGGGAGGCAGGTGGTGTCAGGGGGAGGCAGGTGGTGTCAGGGGGAGGCAGGTGGTGTCAGGGGGAGGCAGGTGGTGTCAGGGGAGGCAGGTGGTGTCAGGGGAGGTGGGTGGTGTCAGGGGAGGCAGGTGGTGTCAGGGGAGGCAGGTGGTGTCAGGGGGAGGCAGGTGGTGTCAGGGGGAGGCAGGTGGTGTCAGGGGGAGGCAGGTGGTGTCAGGGGAGGCAGGTGGTGTCAGGGGAGGCAGGTGGTGTCAGGGGAGGCAGGTGGGGTCAGGGGAGGCACGTGATGTCAGGGGAGGCACTTGGGGTCAGGCGAGGCAGGTGGTGTCAGGGGAAGCAGGCGGGGTCAGGGGAGGCAGGCGGTGTCAGGGGAGGCAGGTGGTGTCGGGGGGAGGCAGGGGGAGGCAGGTGGTGTCAGGGGGAGGCAGGTAGTGTCAGGGAAGGCAGGTGGGGTCAGGGGAGGCAGGTGGTGTCAGGGGAGGCAGGTGGTGTCAGGGGAGGCAGGTGGTGTCAGGGGAGGCAGGTGGTGTCAGGGGAGGCAGGTGGTGTCAGGGGAGGCAGGTGGTGTCAAGGGAGGCAGGTGGGGTCAGGGGAGGCAGGTGGTGTCAGGGGAGGCAGGTGGTGTCAAGGGAGGCAGGTGGGGTCAGGCGAGGCACGTGGTGTCAGGGGAGGCAGGCGGTGTCAGGGGAGGCAGGTGGTGGAAAGAGGCAGGTGGGGTCAGTGGTGGAAGTGGAGAGAGAAGGGTGCTGACCACGCATGGCTGCCAAACCTCTCATTCATTCTCTATTATAAATCTCAATCTTAGCTGTAAAATATTTATGCCAAAATATGTTGTATTAATATACATTATTAATCATTAACATGTTTTATTGTTTCCTGTAGAAAACAATAGCTGACTTGGCATTGTGGTGTGTATGGCTGGGTACCTGGGGGGTGGGGTGGGGGTGGGGGGTCCTGGAGGTGTGAGAGGAGACCTGTCAACCCATCATTATTTTTTGTCGGGCGAGTTGAGCCGCTTCCAAGCCCGCTGCTTCAATACACCCCATGGATGGTGTGGGTGGTTGTGGGTGGGTTGGTGTGGTGGGTTGGTGAGGTGGGTGGTGGGTGCGTGGTGTGGTTGGGTGTGGGGGGGATGATGTGGGTGGTGTGGGGTGTGTGGGGGATGATGTGGGGTGTGTGGGTGGTGGTGTGGGGTGTGTGGGGGATGGTGTGGGTGGTGTGGGGGATGATGTGGGGTGTGTGGGTGGTGTGGGGGATGATGTGGGTGGTGTGGGGGATGATGTGGGTGGTGTGGGTGGTGTGGGGTGTGTGGGTGGTGGTGTGGGGGATGGTGTGGGTGGGGGGGGTGTGGGTGGTGGTGTGGGGAGTGTGGGTGGTGGGTGTGGATGGTGTGGGTGGTGTGGGGGATGGTATGGGTGGTGTGGGGGATGGTGTGAGTGAGGTGGGGAATGGTGTGGGGGATGGTGTGGGTGGTGTGGGGGATGGTGTGGGTGGTGTGGGGGATGGTGTGGGTGGTGTGGGGGATGGTGTGAGTGGGGTGGGGGATGGTGTGGGTGGGGTGGGGGATGGTGTGGGTGGTGTGGGGGGATGGTGTGGGTGGTGTGGGGGGATGGTGTGGGGGATGGTGTGGGGGGATGGTGTGGGGGATGGTGTGAGTGGGGTGGGGGATGGTGATTCTCGCATCTCAGATTATTATTGACACCAAAAGACCATGAAAGATATTATAATGAAGCACCACACAACAAAGAAACAAACTAATGTGTCCTGGCATATGTTTAAAAAAAAAAAATTTAAGAAGGTTGTTAGGGCCAGACGGATGGAACGAATTCTGCACTGGAACGAATCGTCTTCGCCCCATATAGTTCGTGCAAGTGAGGACACACTGTATAAATGATGTGCGCGGTTTCGGTTTTGTCCCTGATATCATTTACATATGATATGCGCGGTTTGAGGGTTAACATTAAATTCCATTTGCCAAGTGGTGCTCCATATACTTATTTTGTCCAGGTCTTCTTGAAGGGCATGACAATCATCTAAATTTCTTATCCTTCCTATTATCTTAGCATCATCAGCAAACATGTTCATATAATTCTGTATACCAACTGGTAGATCATTTATGTACACAATAAACATCACTGGTGCAAGAACTGAACCCTGTGGTACTCTACTTGTGACATTTCTCCATTCCGATACATTGCCTCTGATTACTGCCCTCATTTTTCTATCAGTCAGAAAATTTTTCATCCATGATAGAAGCTTACCTGTCACCCCTCCAATATTTTCCAGTTTCCAGAACAACCTCTTATGTGGAACTCTGTCGAAAGCCTTTTTTAGGTCCAGATAGATGCAGTCAACCCAACCATCTCTTTCCTGTAATATCTCTGTGGCTCGATCATAGAAACTGAGTAAATTCGATACACAGGATCTTCCAGATCGAAAACCATACTGTCTGTCTGATATTATATCATTTCTCTCCAGGTGTTCTACCCATTTAGTTTTGATTAGTTTTTCCAATATTTTCACTATTACACTTGTCAATGATACCGGTCTATAATTAAGGGGGCCTTCCCTGCTTCCACTTTTGTAGATTGGAACTATGTTAGCCTTTTTCCACACATCAGCTACAACTCCTGTAAACAGAGATGCCTGAAAAATCAGGTGAAGTGGAATGCTGAGCTCAGGTGCACATTCTCTCAGAACCCATGGTGAAACTCCATCTGGACCAACTGCTTTGTTCTTATTTAGCTCCTTGAGCATTTTTTCCACTTCGTCTCTAGACACCTCTATCCGCTCTATGTTGTTCTCTGGAATTCTTATTGTGTCTGGTTCTCTGAAGATTTCATTTTGTACAAACACACTTTGGAACTTTTCGTTTAATGTTTCACACATTTCCTTTTCATTTTCCGTGAATCTATTTCCCATTTTCAACCTCTAAATAATATCCTTTACCTGCAATTTGTTGTTTATGAATTTATAGAATAGGCCCAGTTCTGTTTTACATTTATCCGCTATCCCTTTTTCAAAATTTCTTTCTGCCTCTCTCCTTACTGCCGTGTAGTTGTTTCTCGCATCTTTGTATCGCTGGTATGTTTGGGGGTTTGGCCTCTTCCTGTATCGATTCCATTTCTGGGGGGAGCCCCGTCGGCTCCCCGGAGCTTTACCGGCTGATATGCTAATGTCAGACTTTGGCATCAGTCATGTGTATGGAGTTCTAGGGCCTACCGGGGACCACGAGCCAGAACCTGGCCCCCTCAGAGAGGCAAGGGGAGCAATGGCCTATAGAAACCCCCGTGTGGTTGGAAGCATTCTATGTCTGCCATCGACCGGGTCAAGCATCCAGAAAGGTAAGCATTCCAAAACAAACCCCTATTCTGGTGAAAATTGCTACCTAAGCCGAACTAGTGGATAGAACTCTTCAACAGAAAACAAGGAAACTAGTATGACGTCATACGTCACCGCGCCGCTGTCTGCGCAGCTCCCCCCTCCCCAGGAGGGGGAAGGGGGAGCCCCAGACCTCCCACGCCGGCTATCCACCCACCAGTTCTTCGGCTGATGCTATAGGCAATGGTTATGTGCTCCGGCTCCAGTGGTTGTTTCAGCACTGTACCTAGAGTGTGGTGTCTGTTTTTCTAGGTGGTGCGTGAGCCGGGAGTGATTCTTCAGTACTCGGGCTGCATGCGTCTAGGGTTCCCTTCCCTAGGTGCCCTGTAAGTACTGCCCTTGGGGCTTGGGGCCACCTTCCACAAGTTCCTTGGGTCCTGCCCCTGCTTGGCCGTTTACTGCTTGGTTTTCGGCCGCTCTTTGTGTGCTCGGGGGTTCTGTCTCCCTTGTTCGCCTTAGAGTAAGGGGCAGTGTTTGCACTGGTGGGGCGCGGGGTACTGTGCAGCTTGTCTTTACCAATCATAGCGGCCGGCTCTGTTCCGCTTGGGTACGCTGTCCTCTTGCGGGGTTTTCTTTTTCTTTTTGTTTATCTACCTGGTGGGGGGGTCTGCCTTCGTTCTTGCCCCTTGTGTCCCTTGTGTTCTGAGTATTTTCTGGTGGTGCCCCCTGCTAGGTCCCCGTGAGTGTACACGTCCCGGGGGTTCAGCTCTTAGAAAGTTGTTTGGTAGCTTTGGGTGCCGGTTAGCAGTACCCTGCCTGGGACTACCTGAGCGTGAGTCCTCTTAAAGTAAACGCTCGGGACCCTGGGAAACCCCTGGGGGCGCGCGGGTCCGATGGATGTGACCCCAGAGCCCCCCCCTCGCTTCCAGCGAGTTTGAGGGTTGCTCTCACCTTTTGTCTCTGGGTGACTCTCTGTTTTGCCTCCGTCTGCTGCCTGTGGGGTCGGTGACACCTTCGACCCGGAGTCCTGCGAGTTTGGTTGCTCGTTGTGGCTCGGTTACCCAGTTGTGCTAACACAGCGGGTGCGGGCAGCAGGGGCGTTGCACTTGAGCCTTGCTGCTCGTGGTTCTCGAGTTGTTCCCAGGATTTTCGGGGCTGTGGCGCCTTGGGTTGGCATTTGCTGCCAGTTGTCTCACCTCCTTGGGGGGTGCGTGGTGTCCGCCTCCCGGTTTTGTCCCTTTGACCTTCCTCTGTGGGTAGTTAGCTCCGGGGAGCCGACGGGGCTCCCCCCAGAAAACCAGCGTTGAATGTAATGAAACGCCATTTTCTGGGTGAGACCCGGAGGCTCCCCGGCAACCCTCCCTCCCTCCGGTCGGCGTTTTTCGCGTGTTTTGACATCCAGCCTCAGAACTGGTGGGTGGATAGCCGGCGTGGGAGGTCTGGGGCTCCCCCTTCCCCCTCCTGGGGAGGGGGGAGCTGCGCAGACAGCGGCGCGGTGACGTATGACGTCATACTAGTTTCCTTGTTTTCTGTTAAAGAGTTCTATCCACTAGTTCGGCTTAGGTAGCAATTTTCACCAGAATAGGGGTTTGTTTTGGAATGCTTACCTTTCTGGATGCTTGACCCGGTCGATGGCAGACATAGAATGCTTCCAACCACACGGGGGTTTCTATAGGCCATTGCTCCCCTTGCCTCTCTGAGGGGGCCAGGTTCTGGCTCGTGGTCCCCGGTAGGCCCTAGAACTCCATACACATGACTGATGCCAAAGTCTGACATTAGCATATCAGCCGGTAAAGCTCCGGGGAGCCTCCGGGTCTCACCCAGAAAATGGCGTTTCATTACATTCAACGCTGGTTTTTTGTGTCTTTTGGTCTCTTGCCCTCTCACAATTTCTGTCGAACCAATCCTGTTTTCTTGCCCTGCATCTCTGTTTTGGTATAAATTTTTTTGTACCTTTATCATATATTTCACAAAACTTGACATACATCTCATTCACTTCCTTGCCTAGCATCAAGTCTGTCCAATTATACTCACTAAAAAAATTTCTAAGGTCACCATAATGTCCTCTCCTGAAGTCTGGTTTTTCAACTGCTTCAACCTCCTTATCTTCTTCCAGCTTATAACGCATTGCATACTTTATTCCCAAAAAGACATGGTCACTTTTACCCAAGGGAGGAAGGTACTGAATGTCAAATATCTCTTCCTCCTTCCTGGTAAATATCAAATCTAGCATGGAGGGAACGTCCCCTTCCCTCATCCTCGTAGCTTGTTTAACATGTTGATACAAGAATGTTTCCAGGATGAGGTCTACAAATTTACAGGTCCAAAAATCTTCTGTTTTAGCTTCATATGCTTCCCAGTCTATGGATTTCAAGTTGAAGTCACCGACTATCAACAGTCGTGATCTATCGTTATTCGCTCTCGCTATAATCTCTCTCATTATTGTTATAAGACGTTCACGTTTACTATCTAGCTCCTCCTTTGACCATGTGCTGCTTGGCGGTGGACTATATGCATTTATTATCATTAGTTTATCATCCTCATGGCAGATCTCTAGTGCTATTATGTCAACTTCTTGTGGATTGGCAGTCATTATTTCGTTCACCTTTAGGTGTTCTTTTACCAGCACAGCAACGCCACCGCCTTTCCTAATTTTTCTGTCCCGTCTCCAAATTGAGTAGCCCCTTGGGAATATGACCTCATTTAAAATTACATCTTCAAGTTTTGTCTCCGTGAGTGCAACAATGTCTGGTGTCTGCAGCTGTATTACATCACTTAACTCCAGTATCTTCGATCTCACTCCATCTATGTTGGTGTATGCAATCGTCAGGAACTTGTTCCCCCTCTCCTTATTCTTCACTCCCCCTCTCTCTATTGATTTTGTTGGTTTGCCTTTATGTACCACTTTACTGGTTTGCCTACCCCTATCACTTTGTAGAAAAAAGAATTTATTTCTTCTTCATTCCTGCTCTCATTTAAATGCTTTGCCTCGGCGAGGTTCAGTTTCAGCTTCTCTCTATCTTCTTTTGAAAGATCTCGTCTTAACGACCACCCTTTCCCATCCTCATCACTTTGCAATTTTCTAGCATTCCTTAGTACTTCTTCCATCTGTTTGGCACCGTTTAGGGTGATCCTCAAAGATCGATCTTTCCCTTTTACGTACCTGCCTATTCTCCTGTAGTCGCACACATTCTCTATGGTTGTAAGACCTTCCATGAGGCCAACAATTTTATCTACTACTTTAGCTTCTTCTACAGCTCTTTCTGACCTAGATGTTATCGCCTTTTCTTTGCAGCCAAAAATGATCAGGGACTTACTCCGATCAACTGTGTTTTGCACCAACTTCAGGTTAGATGCCAATTCTTTTCTCACTTCCAGCCTGATGTTTGTTTTATCTTGGTTGCTGCAGTGTTTGACTTCCTTTACTGCTGCTTCTATTTTTTCCGTCTCCTTGGCCACTTGTGCATAGGTGAGTTGCATATCTTTCTTGCACTGTTCTATTCCCTGTGTAACTTCCTCCATCTGTGCTGACAAAAGCTGTTTCTCCTGTTGAATTTCCTTGCCTAACCTATTGTAGTCATTTATGTTTAAATTTACTTTAACTTCTTCCAAAGCTATTTTTAAGAGTTTATTTTCTTCTTCCATGGCTTTGCAATTTGTTTCCAATCGATTCTTATCCTTGCGCAAGTCTTTCACTAAACCCTCAAGACATAAAACTTTGCTATTCAAATGGTCATTACTTTCTTTCAATTTACTAATTATTTCTACATGAGAGTTCACTATAGTATCTATATTTACCAACTTACCAATAGTGTGGGGGAGGTTATGTTATTGATGGCTACATGTCTGTCACTGAGATAGGAACGAATATACTGATGAAGCTCGCTAATCCGGACTATATGGGAAAGACCCCCATCCGAATAGGCCCGTCATTCAGATCAACAGACATTTTACTGGGAAAGTTCAAAAGTGAACATTTCCAATTTTGTTTTTACCACAACCAACATAATTTCAATTTCCACACTAATTAGTGTGTGGGGCTGGGTGGGTGGTTAGTTGCCATGGCTGATAGGTGGGCAGGGCAAGTGGGTGTGCAGACATGTGGGTGAGTTGGCAGGGATAGGTGTATGGCAGGAAGATGGGCTTGGTGATTGGCAGGGATAGGTGGATGGCAGGCAGATGTGCATGGTGGTTGGCAGGTGGGTATGCAAGCAGACAGGTGGGTAGATGGGCAGGAAGGTGGGTGGGCAGGTGAGCAGGCAGGCAGATAGGCTGGTGTAGAGGCAGGTGGATGGGCAGACAGGCAAGCTGGTGGATGGGCAGACAGGCAAGCTGGTGGATGGGCAGACAGGCAAGCTGGTGTACAGGCAGGTGGATGGGCAGACAGGCAAGCTGGTGTACAGGCAGGTGGATGGGCAGACAGGCAAGCTGGTGTACAGGCAGGTGGATGGGCAGACAGGCAAGCTGGTGTACAGGCAGGTGGATGGGCAGACAGGCAAGCTGGTGTACAGGCAGGTGGATGGGCAGGTAGGCAAGCTGGTGCACAGGCAGGTGGATGGGCAGGCAGGCAAGCAAGCTGATGTACAGGCAGGTGGATGGGCAGACAGGCAAGCTGGTGTACAGGCAGGTGGATGGGCAGGCAGGCAAGCTGGTGTACAGGCAGGTGGATGGGCAGGCAGGCAAGCTGATGTACAGGCAGGTGGATGGGCAGGCAGGCAGGCAGGCAGGCAAGCTGATGTACAGGCAGGTGGATGGGCAGGCAGGCAAGCTGGTGTACAGGCAGGTGGATGGGCAGACAGGCAAGCTGGTGTACAGGCAGGTGGATGGGCAGGCAAGCAAGCTGGTGTACAGGCAGGTGGATGGGCAGGCAGGCAGGCAGGCAGGCAAGCTGATGTACAGGCAGGTGGATGGGCAGGCAAACAAGCTGATGTACAGGCAGGTGGATGGGCAGGCAGGCAAGCTGATGTACAGGCAGGTGGATGGGCAGGCAGGCAAGCTGGTGTACAGGCAGGTGGATGGGCAGGCAGGTGGATGGGCAGGCAGGTGGATGGGCAGGCAGGTGGATGGGCAGGCAGGTGGATGGGCAGACAGGCAAGCTGGTGTACAGGCAGGTGGATGGGCAGACAGGCAAGCTGGTGTACAGGCAGGTGGATGGGCAGGCAGGCAAGCTGGTGTACAGGCAGGTGGATGGGCAGACAGGCAAGCTGGTGTACAGGCAGGTGGATGGGCAGGCAAGCAAGCTGGTGTACAGGCAGGTGGATGGGCAGGCAGGCAAGCTGATGTACAGGCAGGTGGATGGGCAGGCAAACAAGCTGATGTACAGGCAGGTGGATGGGCAGGCAGGCAAGCTGATGTACAGGCAGGTGGATGGGCAGGCAGGCAAGCTGGTGTACAGGCAGGTGGATGGGCAGGCAGGTGGATGGGCAGACAGGCAAGCTGGTGTACAGGCAGGTGGATGGGCAGACAGGCAAGCTGGTGTACAGGCAGGTGGATGGGCAGGCAGGCAAGCTGGTGTACAGGCAGGTGGATGGGCAGACAGGCAAGCTGGTGTACAGGCAGGTGGATGGGCAGGCAGGCAAGCAAGCTGATGTACAGGCAGGTGGATGGGCAGGCAGGCAAGCTGATGTACAGGCAGGTGGATGGGCAGACAGGCAAGCTGATGTACAGGCAGGTGGATGGGCAGGCAGGCAAGCTGATGTACAGGCAGGTGGATGGGCAGGCAGGCAAGCAAGCTGGTGTACAGGCAGGTGGATGGGCAGGCAAGCAAGCTGGTGTACAGGCAGGTGGATGGGCAGGCAGGCAAGCAAGCTGATGTACAGGCAGGTGGATGGGCAGACAGGCAAGCTGGTGTACAGGCAGGTGGATGGGCAGACAGGCAAGCTGGTGTACAGGCAGGTGGATGGGCAGACAGGCAAGCTGGTGTACAGGCAGGTGGATGGGCAGACAGGCAAGCTGGTGTACAGGCAGGTGGATGGGCAGGCAAGCAAGCTGGTGTACAGGCAGGTGGATGGGCAGACAGGCAAGCTGGTGTACAGGCAGGTGGATGGGCAGGCAGGCAAGCTGGTGTACAGGCAGGTGGATGGGCAGGCAGGCAAGCTGATGTACAGGCAGGTGGATGGGCAGACAGGCAATCTGGTGTACAGGCAGGTGGATGGGCAGACAGGCAAGCAAGCTGATGTACAGGCAGGTGGATGGGCAGGCAGGCAAGCTGATGTACAGGCAGGTGGATGGGCAGACAGGCAAGCTGGTGTACAGGCAGGTGGATGGGCAGGCAGGCAAGCTGATGTACAGGCAGGTGGCTGGGCAGGCAGGTAGGCTGGTGTACAGGCAGGTGGATGGGCAGGCAGGCAAGCTGATGTACAGGCAGGTGGATGGGCAGGCAGGTAGGCTGGTGTACATGCAGGCAGACTGGTGTACAGGCAGGCAGACTGGTGTACAGGCAGGTGGATGAGCAGGCAGGCAAGCTGGTGTACAGGCAAGTGGATGGGCAGGCAGGTAGGCTGGCGTACATGCAGGTGGATTGGTAGACAGGCAAGCTGGTATACATGCATGTGGATGGGCAGGCAGGTAGGTTTTGGTAGGCAGGCAGGCAGGCAGGCAGGTAGACAGGTTTCAGTGGGTGGTCAGGCAGATTTGGATGGGTGTGCGGGCAGCCATGTGGCCACACAGGCAGGAGGGGCGTGACACTCCACCTGCCCATACCTCCATACACCATCTTTGCCCTCCCTCCACCCATCACCCTCCCAACTCATGTCACCACCCAATCCTCCCCCTCCCAGCTCTCCCTACCTCCATTCTTCCCCTCTCAGCCATCGCCCTCCTTTCACCCAACCCTGGCCATCACTCAATCCTCCCCTTCCTTACCCATGCCATGCTCTCATTCTCCCCCTCCCAGCTCTTATAGGAAGACAGGCTGTCAAGGTGCACAAAGTCTGTGCCTCGGACTGCCAGATGAGACGCAACACTGGACAGACAGATAGAGATCTCCTTCCATTTCCTCCCCCCCCCCTCCTCATGAAGCCCTTGTCAACACACCCCCACGAGCATCAACACATGTTGTATGATGACAGGACATAATATGCACCCCAACACTTTTGCGCTCTCGGCAAACAAAAAAAAACTTGTCCAGATGCGCGCAGCGTTTCGGGCGATCGAGCGGCAACACCAAAAAGTGTATACTCTTTTCACTGTCCTGACATAAATTTTTAATGTACGTATTTCATTTTTGTACCAATGTGTTCACAATAGAATGTTCTAGAAGAACACAAGTATAAAATGTCACCAAAGCATGAGTTAGACCAGCACCAAATAAAGAACTACATCGATCACTAGGCGTGAGCGCCAAACAGCGACGAAATGTTTCTACTCTTTTTCAGGATTGTCAACTCCACACTTGTCCTACAGCGCTAATTTTGGTATTACTGAGATCGCAATAAAATTCCCTATGCGGACATATGCATATAAATATAGAATCAATGTCACAGCCCACCCGCAAGAGTGTGGGAAGTGGCCGAAGTGTTACCCGTGGCGGCATATTGGCGAAACCCCTATTGAAAAGTGTATATTCTTTTCACTGTTTTGACATTAATTTTCGATGTACGTATTTAATTTTTGTACCAATGTGTTCGCAATAGAATGTTCTCGAAGAACATAAGTATAAAAAGTTACACAAGGATGCGTTAGACCGGCACCAAATAAAAAAGTACGTCGATTACACTCGTCGTGTCAACAATACAATGGTCTTACCACGATGATGCAATGCAATGCCATTCTCCCAAATTGGCTATGCAGCTATTAGGAAAAACAGAAATTTCATGGCGAACATTTGTAAACTATCCCAAAGTCGGTCGGATAGAAAATGGATTTTATACAAATATTTTTTCTCGTGACTCGTGAGCGAGTCCCTTACACGCACTCGAGAGAAAAATTGGTTACGCTTGCAAGCGTAACAGATGCGCGAAAGTGTTGTACAGTATTAAGTTCTGTTAAAACCCATTTTTTTTTTCCTGTAAATATTTAAATGAATAAATAGCCAACCAAATACTGTTCAAATATTATGGTGTTTACCTACTTGATAGGGGTTCTGGGAGTTTTTACTGCCCAAGCCCGGCCCATGGCCAGGCTTGACTTGAGAGTTTGGTCCACTAGGCCTGGAGGCCTGCAGGCCCACATATTCACCACAGCCCGGTTGGTCCGGCAATCTTTGGAGAAAATGATATAGTTTTATCTTGAAGATGTCCACAGTTATTCCAGCAATATTTCTTATGCTCGCTTTGATTGTGTTCAACAACCGTGGACCTTTGATGTTTATGCAGTGTTCTCTGATTGTGCCTATGGCACCCCTGCTCTTCACTGGTTCTATTCTGAATTTTCTTCCATATTGCTCACTCCAGTATGTTGTTATTTTACTGTGTAGATTTGGGACTTGGCCCTCCAGTATTTTCCACGTGTATATTACTTCATATCTCTCATCTCCTGTCTAGTGAGTACATTTGGAGAGCTTTGAGACGATCCCAATAATTAGGTGCTTTATCGCGTCGATGCGTGCCGTATATGTTCTCTGTATTCTCTCTCTCTGCAATCTATCCTGCTCTGAAGGAGGAAGTGAGTACTGAGCAGTACTCAAGACAGGACAGCACAAGTGATTTTGAAGAGTACAACCACTGTGATTGTATCCCTGGATTTGAAAGTTCTTGTAATCCATCCTATCATTTTTCTGGCTGATGCAATATTTGCTTGGTTATGCTCCCTGAACGTTAGGTCATTATACATCATTATTCCCAAATCCTTTACATGCTACTTTCCTACTATGGGCACATTTGATTGTGTTTTGTACCCTGTATTATGTTTAAGGTCCTCATTTTTACCATACCTGAGCACCTGGAATTTATCACTGTTAAACATCATGTTATTTTCTGTTGTGTTATGTAATATTCATAACTAGCACTCCATGGCAAAATTAACAAAATATATTAACAACTGCGCTACCTCGCACCCTACCGAGACCCTACCTTCCCCGACTACCACCCACCTCTATGCTAGGGTTAACGCGAGAGTCACGTCCACACACTCCTCAATGACATGCGCTACCCCCCACATGACATTCAAAGACCCACCAAACCAACATCCACCACACCCTCACCCACTCCTGACATCCACCAAACCCTCAACCATTCCTGACCCCCACCAAACCCTCAACCGTTCCTGACCCCCACCACACCCACAACCACTCCTGATACCCACACCCACTCCAGCCTCCCTGCCTGCCTGAAGCCTCCCAGCTTGCCTGAAACCCCTGCTCAACTCCCTCTTTTCCAGGTGGTGGTGTACAATGAGTGTTAGGCTGGGCGTTTCACTAGTTTATTTCTCAGTGGTAAAGGTTCACATTTTATATTTGGCGACAAGTCGACCCTTGGTTTTGGAGAGAGATTTAGGCTTCAAATATTGACTTATATGCCAGCATATATGGTCAACTCTCTGCCTGTCTATTTGTATCTAGACAAATCTCTGGTCATCTGGATTCTATGGACATTCCATCCAGATCTGGATGTAAAATTATCCGGAGGCGTTTTTGGCTTGATGACACGGTTATCCGGTTCAGTGGACTCCGGATTAGCGAGCTTCTACAGTAGTTCAGACCAAGGCCTTGGATACCTTTCTCGGGTCAATGATGATGCCAATTGGGAACTCGCTTTTGCCAAGGGTTGTGTAGAATATATTAAGCAGACTAATAATGGCGTCATTGGTACTCTTTTTTTGGGAATGGAAGCCAAACTGGCAGGGACATAATATGTTGAGTTTTACAAGGTAGGAATAGAGCTGTTTGTAAATAATTTTTTCAAATATTTTTGAAAGTATAGGTAGATATGATATTGGTCTGTAAGTGTGTATGTCATCTGTCTAATTAGGCAAAGCATTTCAGGCAAAACTTTAAATAATTACAAAAAATGATTTAAAGGTGTGAAGGAAGGATAAGTGAGCTAACTAAACTGAGAATGTGGAAAAAATTATAAATTAATAAAATAGAGGTGATCTTTAACCACTGTACTGCTCTGCATTAAAATACGACACACCCTTGGTGCGCCAAAAATAAATTCTTTCCAAAATATTATTTTCTCTTCTTATATTGTTAAAATGCAATCTCTGATCACCAGAAACTAAAAAAAAATATTGTATCTGAGATACTTTAGCCGCAATGGAGCTGGGAGGTTGAGCATATTATGGGCACTGAGCGATGGAGCACTCAAGGTCATTAGGCTCCGCCACCCCGTGGGGTGGCAGTTGCCGTGAATATAATATTTCACAATTATTTTTATATTTCTCATTTGTTTCTTCTCTGATTTTATGCTGTAATATTATTCAAAAGTGTGTAATTTGTGGAATTTATGTACAGTAGTTCAATGTGTGGAACATCACTATGCTCAAAATTATGGGTCTCATATATCTGGCATATATATACAGTATTATCTTCTACAATCAATCAAACAGTGTTTTTGCTGTTATTACACAATATACACATATTGTATATACAGTATCCACTCAATTTAACGGCCTCTTTTATACCGATCTGCCGGTAATAACGACCGGTTTGGGAGACCGGTATTTAGAGCCTCATATAACGGTCTGGCGGTCGATATTACCAAAGGTCGGTATTGGGTTTGTCTTTGTATCAGAGGGTCCTCACATGGCAAGCAGGCCGCCTACCCCTTTCATCCCTTCCCTCACCCTCACTGAACCTCTACCTCCACACCCTCACTGCCTCCCCCCCCCCCAAGATCCTTCTGGGAAATGGCTCAGTAGACTGCCAGCCAGCCAGAGACAACCTGGAGAATATCCATCTAATAAAGCATTCATGAAACAAGTATTTTATAACTTTTTATTATCCTAATAATATTACTAAACAAAATCTGTAAGCAAAAATATATATGATGTACATCCAGAATTAAATAAAAAACATCTGGTTAACTGGGTCAAGCGTTAGGCTTATCTCTTCCCTTCCCCACCACCGACAAACACACCCCCACCCCCCCACCCCCATACTTCCCATACACACGCTCTCTCTCTGCTTCACCTCATCATCCATTGCTCCATCCCTCCCTCCCTCTCTTCTTCCCTCCATCACTCTCTTCATCCCTCCTTCCCTTCCTCCATCCCTCCCTCCCTCCTTCCCTTCCTCCATCCCTCCCTCCCTCCTTCCCTTCCTCCATCCCTTCCTCCATCCCTTCCTCCATCCCTCCCTCCCTCCTTCCCTCCCTCCTTCCCTCCCTCCTTCCCTCCATCACTCCCCTCCATCCCTTCCTCCTCCTTCCTCCTTCCTTCACTCCATCTCTTCCTCCCTCCCTCCCTCCTTCCATCCCTCCCTCCTTCCCAGCTCCCTCCCTCCATCCAACCATCCCTCCCTCCCTCCCTCCATCCCTCCTTCCCAGCTCCCTTTCTCCATCCAACCATCCCTCAACTCCATCCCTTTGTCCTTCCTTCCCTTCCTCCCTCCCTCCTTCCCTTTCTCCATCCCTTCCTCCTTCCCTCCCTCCATCCCTTCCTCCATCCCTTCCTCCATCCCTTCCTCCATCCCTTCCTCCCTCCCTCCATTTCTCCCTCCCCTCCATGCCTCCCTCCCCTCCATGCCTCCCTCCATCCCTCCCTCGCTCCATCCCTCCCTCCATCCCTCCCTCCCTCCCTCCCTCCATCCCTCCCTCCATCCCTCTCTCCATCCATCCCTCCCTCCCTCCTTACCTCCATCTCTCCCTCCCCTCCATCCCTTCCTCCTTCCTTCCCTTCCTTCCTCCCTCCATCCCTCCCTCCCTTATTCCTTCCTTCCATCCAAACATCTGGTTAACTGGGTCAAGTGTTAGGCTTATCTCTTCCCTTCCCCACCACCGACACACACACACACACACACACACCCGCCCCCCTCCCTATACTTCCCATACACGCTCTCTCCTTCACCTCAACATCCATTGCTCCATCCCTCCCTCCCTCTTTTCTTCCCTCCATCACTCCCTTCATCCCTCCTTTCCTTCCTCCATCCCTTCCTCCATCCCTCCCTCCCTCCTTCCCTCCATCACTCCCCTCCATCCCTTCCTCCCTCCTTCACTCCCTCCATCTCTTCCTTCCTCCCTCCCTCCCTCCTTCCTCCCTCCCTCCCCTCCTTCCATCCCTCCCTCCTTCCCAGCTCCCTCCCTCCCTCCTTCCCAGCTCCCTCCCTCTCTCCTTCCCAGCTCCCTCCCTCCCTCCTTCCCAGCTCCCTCCCTCCCTCCTTCCCAGCTCCCTCCCTCCCTCCTTCCCTCCCTCCATCTCTCCCTCCTTCCCTCCCCTCCATCCCTTCCTCCCTCCTTCCTTCCATCTAAACATCTGGTTGCGAGCTGGTCCCTTCCCCCACCAACGACACCCCCCCCTCCCCCCCAAACTTCCCATACACACGCTCTCTCTGCTTCACCTCAACAATCATAGCGCCATCCCTCTCTCCCTCCATCAATCCATCCCTCCATTCATCTCCATCCACTCCCTCCCTACCTACCACCCAGCCTCTGCCTGCCTGCCTCCCTCCTTGCTGCTCCCTCCCTGCCTACCACCCAGCTGCCTCCCTCCCTCCCCGCTTACCACTCAGCCTCTGCCTGCCTGCCTGCCTCCCTCCCTCCATGCCTACCACCCAGCCTCTACCTGCCTGCCTGCCTGCCTGCCTCTGCTTGCCTGCCTCTGCTTGCCTGCCTCTGCCTGCCTGCCTCCCTCCCAAGCTCTGCCTGCCTGCCTCCCAAGCTCTGCCTACCTGCCTCCATCCCAAGCTCTGCCTGCCTGCCTCCCTCCCTCCTTGCCTGTCCCTCCCTGCCTACCACCCAGCATCTGCCTTCCTCCTTGCCTCTCCCTCCCTGCCTACCTCCCAGCCTACCTCCAAGCCTCTCCCTGCCTGCCTACATTTCAGCCTCTCCATCCCTGCCTGCCTGCCCATCCACCCACCAGTCAGCCATCACTGACACAACGAGTGCATTTGGAGCCGACATGGTGCACGGATGTTCTTTGATTGTGCCGATATGTCCAACAAAGTAACGGAATGAATACTCCAGCCTCATGACAAATCAAAACAATGTGTCGTGAATCTGTGACGTCACAGGGTAGAAGGCACTAGAGTGGTGGACCCAGTGGCTGTCTGTATAAAATGTATCATACCTGAACGTTGCTTGAAAAATTACCGACACTTAACTTCGGAAATACCGGAGCTCTGGAAATAACGACCAGGGTACAGCCCCATATAGGCCGTTAAATCGAGTGGATACTTATCTACATATGTGTTCACCATAGCAAACCACTAAGTTGGTATTTTGAGCCAAAAAAACAAGAGTGGGCTGCGACACCCAGCCAGCCCTCCCTCACGCCTTCACCACCTAACTCGCCAACATTACTCCTCCCACAATACTGGAGGACATAGCTCGAGTGCATGGGGGAGTTGTGTAAAACCCTGGTTTGTGTCTCGGAGAGGCTGCGGGATCCAGTAAGTTCAGTAGAACTTCCGGTTTCAACTCTTTTACCATGTTGTAGCTCAGTCGATTAACTCTTCCACTGCTCAGGGGTCCTGAGGACATTTACACCCCTGTGCGCAAGAAAAAAAAAATTCTAAAAAATTATTTCGTCTTAAAATGGTAATATGTCTTCCCTGAGCACGGGAAAAAATTAAAAAAAATCGTAGGTGACATATTTTGGGCGCAATTGACCGAGGAAGTCTGGCAAAAAGTGGGCATTGACAAAGCGGTCGTCAGAGCCGGTCAGCGTCACCCGCGCTGACAGGTGGGAGTTGCCACAAAGATATTATCACTTAATTATTTCTATGTCTCTGATTGATTTTTTCTTAGTTTTTTTGCAGTAATATTATTCAATAGTGTGTATTGTAATATATTTATATAATAAAAGTGGTGAATAATTGCTATACTCAAAAGTATGGTGTGCATATTAGTGATTCAATTATTATGTTCATAAAACAATAAACAAATAGTTTTGCTGCTATTACAATCTATACACAGGTTATATATAAGTATCTGCATGTTTTGTTCACCATAACAAACCACTAAGTTGGTATTGAGAGTCGAAAAGCAACGAGGAGTAACCGCCACTCGCTGCCACTCCCTCAACAACGCCTCACTCGCCCACTTTTTCCTTCCACCATCCTGTTTTATGTTTTATTCAAAATATACAGACGTTATATATAAAAATCAACATGTTTTGTTCACCACAACTGTACAACTAAGCTGATATAGTTGGTTCAGGCACTAGGAGTCGTCGCTACACACACACAGTCAGCTGGCGGCTCCCTCACTCATTCAAGGTCACACGCACTAAACTTTCTCCCTCAACAATACTGTTTGCAGTGTTATTACCCTATATACACATATTATATATAAGTATCTACATGTTGTATGCACCGTAACTGTACACCTAAGCTTGTAGAGTGCCCAAAGAGCATAGTGGCCACCCTCTAAACAGCTAGACAAATCATGCAGACGATGTCACCTCTGTCACCCAAATGGCTCCTCCCAGTATAATCCTTTTGCTGTTATTACACTAATACACACATTATATATAAGTATCTACATTTGTGTTCACCATAGAGATCCACTGAGCTAGTATGGTGAATGCAGACAATAACAGGTGGCCACACAGTAAACGATGCTATCTCCCTCCGTCTCTCAGCATCACTCGTCTCACAGTGCTAATTATTACAACAATCCTGCTATTATCACAACCCTGGTTATTTATATCACAGTCAGGGGTCATCTGTAATATTGTCATTGCTAAATAATAGCAATTATATATTTATTTTGACATTTTTTGGCGATGCTGTGGTCACAAGCTGAACAGCAATGCTGTTTGCTCATGCTGCATGCGCCAGCATTGGTTGCTCCAACAGTACTGTGCCTCTCACACCTGAGAATATTGCCCACGATTTTTTTTTTTTTAAATGGCGTCTGTTTACAAGAGCCTTGAGGAAGCTAATGTGAACCCCGTGTAGCTGCGGGCCATTTGAATCGGGCCTGGCACCCTATGGCATATATGTACGCCATGCGCACAGTGGGACATGTTACTCATGGCGTATATATATGCCATGCGCAGTTTAAGGGTTAGGGCAGCGTCTGGGATGCTCCGGGACGCAGGTTCGAATCCTCGTCACGGCCCTTGTGGATTTGTTCATTTCATGCATCACGTTATTGTGATTTCTGTGTGTAATGATGTAAGGGCGAAGAGGGAAAACGGCCTATTGACATAGCTCGAGTGCATGGGGGAGTTGTGTAAAACCCTGGTTTGTGTCTCAGAGAGGCTGGGATCCAATAAGTTCAGTAGAACTTCGGTTTCAACTCTTTTACCATGTCGTAGCTCAGTCGATTAAGGCAGCATCTGGGATGCTCCTGGACGCAGGTTCGAATCCTCGTCACGGCCCTTGTAGATTTTCTCTAACCTCTCCTCATAGCACTTGTCCTTCACTTCTAGGAGCCATTTAGTTGCATGTCTTTGCATCTTTTCCAGTTTGTTGATGTGCTTCTTAAGATATGGGCACCATGCAACTGCTGCATATTCCAGCTTTGGTCTAACAAAAGTCATGAACAATTTCTTTAGTATTTCGCTATCCATGTACTTAAATTCCATTTGCCAAGTGGTGCTCCATACACTTATTTAGTCCAGGTCTTCTTGAAGGGCATGACAATCATCCAAGTTTTTTATCTTCCCTATTATCTTAGCATCACCAACAAACATGTTCATATAATAATGTATTCCATCTGGTAGATCATTTATTTAGACAATGAACATTAATGGTGCAAGAACTGAACCCTGTGGTACTTCACTCATGGCATTTCTCCAGCTCGATACATTGCCTCTGATTACTGCCCTCATTTTTCTGTCAGAAAAATGTTTCATCCATGTTAGAAGCCTACCTATCACTCCTCCAATATGTTCCAGATTCCAGAACATCTTATGTGGAACTCTGTTGAAAGCCATTTTTAGGTTCAGATAGATGCAATCAGCCCAACCATCTCTTTCCTGTAAAATCTCAGTGACTTGATCATAGAAACTGAGTAAATTTGTTACGCAGGATATTCCAGATTGAAAACCATACTATCTGTTATTACAGTATATCGTTTTTCTCCAGGTGCTCTAACCATTTAGTTCTCATTATTTTTTCCAGTACTTTTACTATTACACTTGTCAGTGATACAAGTCTATAATTGAGGGGGTCTTCCCTGCTGCCACTTTTGTAGATTGGAACTATGTTAGCCTTTTTCCACACATCTGCTAGGATGCCTGTCCACAGGGATGCTGGTTGAAGTGAAATGCTGAGCTCAGGTGCACATTCTCTCAGAACCCATGGTGAAACTCCATTTAGGCCAACTGCTTTGTTCTTACTTAGCTCCTTGAGCATTTTTTCCTCTTCGTATGGTTTGAATGTTTGTGTGCCTTCATCGTATATTTTGCAAAATTTGGCATACATCACATTTACTTCCTTGCCTAGCGACAAGTCTGTCCAATGACACTCATTAACCCTTAAACTGTGCAACGCGCCTGCAGGCCGCATCTGGTTTGCGCAACGCGCCTCTGGGTATTTTTATTTTTCATGTTCCATTCAAAACTGGCACGTGGTGACGCGGGTATGATATGGGTGGGTGGGGGCCCCAGTGATCGTCCGCCATCTTAAAAAAAATCCCAGCATGCCCCGCGGCCATGGGGAGCCTCAGTTTCACAGCAGCAACCATGTCTGACGCGTCCTTTACGAGCTCCCACTCCACGGTGACCCGCGGTCATGGAAAACGACTCTGAGGAGGAAATACGCGATATTTTGTATGATGATGGTGCTATGGATGATGACCTAGACTATGATCCAGAGAAAGACCTTACTCAGAGATCTGATATGAGTGAGGGAGAGACGGAATTGGAAGATTTGGCGAGTGTGTACAGTACACGCGCCTCGCCCGGCCTGCCTCGCCGCCCTGGGTCAACACCGTTATCATCACCACTATCATGTATGTCCCCAGACGCTAGTAGTTTATTCAGTGACAGTACATGTGACGAATCTTTCTCGAGCTTCAGTGACATTGGCTCCGATACGAGTAGTGTGGACGACCCGAGTACGAGCAGCGGTGGTGTTACCAAGCGGGGTTTTGCTGCTTTAGCAACACGCCGCGGCAGGTGGCAGCGTGTCTCACAGCATGTGGACAACGACAGTGGCCCCTCAACATCATTTATTCATGGTAGGCCTACAGCACGTAAATCTGCCTCAGCGACTAGCATACCCTCACGCAGTTCCAGCAGCAGAAGCAGACGACGTAGCCGTGTTCTTGGTGGTGTTGGCACCAACACCAAACCCCCTGGTGTACTTGTGTGGGAGGATTGCGCCACATTTGTCCCTCAAATACCAACGTTTGGTGATAGCGATGTTGGTGTTACACCATTATTCCCATATACCGGTGATGATATGGCAGACATGGAATATTTCCTGGCATATTTTGACAATGTATTCATGACGCATCTTGTGACTGAGACAAACAGGTTCGCTCACAGCCTCATAGACAATGGCATTTTACCTGCCTCATGCCTGATGCGATGGAAGGACACGACAATCGACGAAATGTACGTGTTTCTGGCACTCACCATGATGATGAAGCACTCTGAGAAAGCTGTCATCCAGGATTATTGGAGCAGACAGCCTTGTTCCATCGCCCGTGTTCAACCGGTACATGTTGCGTGATAGGTATCTCTTGATTCTCAGGTGCCTGCATTTCGAGAATAATGCAAATGAGGACAGACACGACAGACTGTGGAAAGTACGGAAGATGTTCAGTGACATGGGAGGGAAGTTCAGGGATTATTTTGTACCTGCACAGAATGTGGTTATTGACGAGTCACTTGTACTGTTCAAGAGGCGACTAGCATTCAAGCAGTACATCCCATCAAAGTGGCACCAATTTGGACAAGTTTTTTGTGCTGTGCAACTGTAAGACTGGTATCGTCTTGGACATATTATATTATGGTACAGACGTCGGCATACCAGCTCAAGATGAACACGGGTTCTCTGGCAGTGTCGTAAAAACCCTGATGGAACCGTTCCTGAACAAGGGGCATATACTGTTTACCGACAACTATTACACCAACCCCTTGTTGACCAGATACCTCCTTGCCCATAACACCGGCGTATGTGGCACTGTGAAGGCCCACAGGAAGGAAATGCCAGTGTTCGGTATAGGTATAGCCGTGGGTGAGTGCCAGCTGCGCAAGTGTGACAATATGCTGTCAGTGCAGTGATACGACAGACGCGATGTGAATATGCTGACTACGATTCACACTGGTGCCATGTTGGACAGTGGGAAAGTCCACTTTCAGACACACAACACCGTGTATAAGCCAGACTGTGTCATAGACTCTAACGTGAACATGTGCCTTGTCGATAAATGTGACATGATGCTTGATGGAGTGGAGTGCAGTGCGCAAGTCTGTAAAGTGGACGAAAAAGTTCTTCCACCTCATGGATGTTGCAGTGCTCAACTGCTTCAATATGTACCTAGTAAAATCTGGCAGGAGACCGTCTACATGCAGCTCCAGACAGATTGAGGGATAATGAGAACCTCAGAGTACATATGCTAGAGTATATGCCAGGCACAGCATCACGGGAGAAAGGTAAACGTGCGTGTATAGTATGCAGGAACACTACCCGCAGAGAACAAAAATGAAGATGCATCAGCACCTGGTGCGTGGAGTGCAAGGTGCCACTCTGCGCCGTTGGCTGTTTCGCAGCATATCACACACTCGCGGAGTACTGTGTTTATGGTGTGGTATATAGTGTGTGAAACTGTACAGTGTGTATATAAAGTGTAAATCTAAATTTATTAGGCATGATACATTGGAAATTGTGCAGGATAAGTAAACTTGTTTGTGATGCACATAACATAGTGTCTACGGACAGTACAGATGTTCTACTGGCATAATATAGTGTAACTGTTCATTATACATTGGATTGGCACTTAAAAACAATTAAATTGTATTAGGAACTGTGCGCAAAAAATGAACGAAAATATATTCGCGGCAACTCGCGCACCTCGCCCCGAGAGCCCTACTGGCCCCGGGAGCGTACATCACGGGCGCACGGGGAATGATGACGTCACGCCCCAACTTCCGGACCCCATAGCAGCCAAAGTAAGTACAATTTCGATTTTTTTTCTGGGGGGAGCCCCGTCGGCTCCCCAGAGCTTTACCGGCTGATATGCTAATGTCAGACTTTGGCATCAGTCATGTGTATGGAGTTCTAGGGCCTACCGGGGACTACGGCCAGAACCTGGCCCCCTCAGAGAGGCAAGGGGAGCAATGGCCTATAGAAACCCCCGTGTGGTTGGAAGCATTCTATGTCTGCCATCGACCGGGTCAAGCATCCAGAAAGGTAAGCATTCCAAAACGAACCCCTATTCTGGTGAAAATTATTACCTAAAGCCGAACTAGTGGATAGAACTCTTCAACAGAAAACAAGGAAACTAGTATGACGTCATACGTCACCACGCCGCTGTCTGCGCAGCTCCTTCCTCCCCGGGAGGGGGAAGGGGGAGCCCCAGACCTCCCACGCCGGCTATCCACCCATCAGTTCTTCGGCTGATGCTATAGGCACCGGTTATGTGCTCCGGCTCCAGTGGTTGTTTCAGCACTGTACCTAGAGTGTGGTGTCTGTTTTCTAGGTGGTGCGTGAGCCAGGAGTGATTCTCCAGTACTCGGGCTGCATGCGCCTAGGGTTCCCTTCCCTAGGTGCCCTGTAAGTACTGCCCTTGGGGCTTGGGGCCACCTTCCACAAGTTCCTTGGGTCCTGCCCCTGCTTGGCCATTTACTGCTTGGTTTTCGGCCGCTCTTTGTGTGCTCAGGTGTTCTGTCTCCCTTGTTCGCCTTAGAGTAAGGGGCAGTTTTTGCACTGGTGGGGCGCAGGGTACTGTGCAGCTTGTCTTTACCAATCATAGCGGCCGGCTCTGTTCCGCTTGGGTACGCTGTCCACTTGCGGGGTTTCTTTTTCTTTTTGTTTATCTACCTGGTGGGGGGGGTCTGCCTTCGTTCTTGCCCCTTGTGTCCCTTGTGTAGAATGTATTTTCTGGTGGTACCCCCTGCTAGGTCCCCGTGAGTGTACACGTCCCGGGAGTTCAGCTCTTAGAAAGTTGTTTGGTAGCTTTGGGTGCCAGTTAGCAGTACCCTGCCTGGGATTACCTGAGCGCGAGTCCTCTTATAGTAAACGCTTGGGACCCTGGGAAACCCCTGGGGGCGCGCGGGTCCGATGGATGTGACCCCAGAGTGCCCCCCTCGCTTCCAGCGAGTTTGAGGGTTGCTCTCACCCTTTGTCTCTGGGTGACTCTGTTTTGCCTCCGTCTGCTGCCTGTGGGGTCGGTGACACCACTGGAGTCCTGCGAGTTTGGTTGCTCATTGTGGCTCGGTTACCCAGTTGTGCTAACAAAGCGGGTGCGGGCAGCAGGGGCAGTTGCACTTGAGCCTTGGTGGTGGCAACGTTCTCGTGGTTTCCTCCCTGGGAGCCCTGGGGCTGCCCCGTTGTAGTTCGTTTTGGGACTTGGGGGTGTTGGTTGCTTCGGTTCCATCCACGCCCCTTTGTCTTTCCCCTGGATCACCCTTCCTGCCTGCATCCGGTTCCTTACCGTCTGTAGGTTCGGGGTGGGGTTTTTGATGGTGTTGAGACTCGGGCAGTCTCGGGGAATTCCCCTTCCGGGGTAGTGATGGGGGCATTTGAGCCTGTTCCTCCAGCCGTGTTGTATGAGTCTGCCAGTGGGCTCCCTTCCTTAGTGTTTTCACGGCTGCTCCGGTTTTCTGGTACGGCCGGGGCTTTGGGGAAACGGCTCGGCCCCGGGGCCTGTCGTGTAGGTTCCCTGGGCTGGGGAGGGGCTGACTTGGGGGGCCTTGGCCCCATTGGACCCCGTGGGGGTTTTTATCCCCCTCTAGGCGGGGCTTGTGGTTACGTGGAGTGGGGTCTTTCCTCCCCACTCGCCGTACGTGCTGTTGGGCGTCGGCCCCTCCCCGGGCTCGGTTCCTTGGCCTTTGAGTCGGTTGGTTCCGTCCTGTGGGTGGATGTTTCCTCCCACCCCTTTTTGGGACGGTGTTTTCGTCATGTTTCCCCGTTCGATGGGGTTCTACGTGACTTCTGATCTCGGGTGCGCCTGCGTCTTCGTGTGCCTTCGGGACTAGTGTTGGCTTCTGTGTTCTCGAGGGTACGGTTTGGTTTTTCGCTACTTCCCGCATTATTGGAACGTCTGTCAGCTCCTCGTCCTTGTCGCCGTTTTGGGCTACTTGTCGCCCTGTTGGGCTACTTGTCGCCCTGTTGGGCTACTTGTCGCCCTGTTGGGCTACTTGTCACCCTGTTGGGCTACTTGTCGCCCGGTTGGGCTACTTGTCGCCCGGTTGGGCTACTTGTCGCCCGGTTGGGCTACTTGTCGCCCGGTTGGGCTACTTGTCGCCCGGTTGGGCTACTTGTCGCCCGGTTGGGCTACTTGTCGCCCGGTTGGGCTACTTGTCGCCCGGTTGGGCTACTTGTCGCCCTGTTGGGCTACTTGTCGCCCTGTTGGGCTACTTGTCGCCCTGTTGGGCTACTTGTCGCCCTGTTGGGCTACTTGTCGCCCTGTTGGGCTACTTGTCGCCCTGTTGGGCTACTTGTCGCCCTGTTGGGCTACTTGTCGCCCTGTTGGGCTACTTGTCGCCCGGTTGGGCTACTTGTCGCCCGGTTCGGCTACTTGTCGCCCGGTTCGGCTACTTGTCGCCCGGTTGGGTTCCTTTTTGGGCTCTGCTTCTTTGGCCAGTTTTATTGTTCCTGCTTCCTCTTTTGGCTACTTTTCTTGTGCAGTAGTCCTGGCTGGCGCCTTCCCGCAGAGAGGGTGTGCGGTTCGGCCAGCGTGTTATGCGCATGCGCCGTGGAGTTTGTTTTGGTCTGGGCGGTGTTTCAGTGCTGGTGTTTTGCGCCCTTTTTGCTACAGTGCTTCGCCTCTCGTTCTTCTCCCTGGCTGCGGTATGTGCCCCTTCGCGCCGGGGGTGTCCTGGTTCCCAGTTGTGGGGAGGACACCGCGGTTTTCCCTGTGTCATGGGTGTGGACCGCTTCCTTCGTCTCTCCCTGCTCTCCTGCGGGTCCGGCAGGGTCCGACTCTGGCGTCTTCACCTGGCAGTGCTCCCAGATTCTTCTGGGCACGGTTGAGTCGTGTCAAGTTCGTGCCACCGTTCGCCAGGTGAGTTTCTGCGGTCTGGTGTCTTTTGGCTGGGCGCTGGATGCGGAGTTGTTTATATACCTGTCTTTATTTAGGTATATTTTTGTACGACTGAGACCGTTCACACATCAGTGACTGTCACCTTTTCAACCCTTCCTGTCCCCCTCATGTGCATGTCCAACCCATGCTGGAGTCATTCAGGGGACCCACCTTTTTTAATGTTGTGAGGTGTGGGGGTTGTAGGGTTGGTTCTGTACTCACCTGGTAAGGCTCCTGGCTGTGCTTGCAGGATTTGAACTCTGGCTCTTGGGTCCCGCCTATCTGGTAGAACTTGCGGGATAGTACCAGTGGAGTGCATTGGTGCTATTGGCACATTTGGGGAACACTGTATTACCATCAGAGGTCTGTGCTTGTTACACGACCTACTTGCGAGCATAAGCCTTCTTGCTGGTTCGTCCGTGGACTTCCAGGGCTCACTTGCCTGTTTTCGTTTGGCAGTTCTGGCCCGTCCTGGTTGTGGGGGTATGTGGGCCGGTGGACTGCTCCTAGCAGCTGCCTAGTGGGCCACCCTCTGGCCGGTCTAGCCTAGCCTTGGGCCGGGCTCGAGGTGTAAAAGAGCTTCCAGTACCTCATCCGGCAGATATCGAGCGGGGTTTCTCCGCCATCGGTCGCCTGGTGCAGGTTTCTGGGCCTGCGGGGTTTTGTCGTGTCTCCGTTGGCCCTGTCTGGGGTCTGCCTGCTCCGTTCTCTGCCTTTGCAGAAGGGAGTTGCTATTTACATGTTGCAGGTTGCAGTGGTGCCTGTTGCTGCTGCTGCACGTGTGCATTGGTACCGTGTTTCACGGTGGCGTGTCCTTGTTCCTGTGTCCGGTTGTGGAGTGGCACTTTGCTGCCGTTTTGTGCCTGGGGATTGCGTGGGGGTTTTTCTGTCCCTGCCTGATTGTCCACCCCTGGTTGTTATCCTGGGGTTTTTGTGCTTCTGCTCTTTCTTCCTGCCTCCTCTGCAGCAGGGGTGTTCTACGTGTGTTCTTAGGCGTTTTTCAGCCTGTGTCCTGTGATGTGCTTCTTTGTCTCGGTCTATTGCAGTTGTTCGTACCTTTCTGGATGCTTGACCTGGTCGATGGAAGACATAGAATGCTTCCAACCACACGGGGGTTTTTATAGGCCATTGCTCCCCTTGCCTCTCTGAGGGGGCCAGGTTCTGGCCGTGGTCCCCGGTAGGCCCTAGAACTCCATACACATGACTGATGCCAAAGTCTGACATGGAATCCAGGGAACCCATCACAATGGTTGTACTCTTAAAGTCACTTGTGTTGTCCCGTCTTGAGTACTGCTCAGTACTCACTTCCCCCTTCAGAGCAGGAGAAATTGCTGAAATAGAGGGAATACAGAGAACATATACGGCACGCATAGACGCAATAAAGCACCTAAATTATTGGGATTGTCTCAAAGCCCTCCAAATGTACTCACTAGAAAGAAGACGAGAGAGATATCAAATAATATACACCTGGAAGATACTGGAGGGCCAAGTACCAAATCTACACAGTAAAATAACAATGTACTGGAGTGAACGGTATGGAAGAAAATGCAGAATAGAACCAGTGAAGAGCAGAGGTGCCATAGGCACAGAGAACACTGTATGAACATCAGAGGTCCACGGTTGTTCAACGTCCTCCCAGCAAGCATAAGAAATATTGCCGGAACAACCGTGGACATCTTCAAGAGGAAACTAGATTTATTCCTGCAAGGAGTGCCGGACCAACCGGGCTGTGGTGGGTATGTGGGCCTGCGGGCCGCTCCAAGCAACAGCCAAGTGGACCAAACTCTCACAAGTCAAGCCTGGCCTCGGGCTGGGCTTGGGGAGTAGAAGAACTCCCAGAACCCCATCAGGTAGCATATCAGCCGGTAAAGCTCCGGAGAGCCTCCGGGTCTCACCCAGAAAATGGCGTTTCATTACATTCAACGCTGGTTTTTTACATACCCATACTGAGGGAAGCGTTTTTGACACTTTAAAAAGAAAAATGAATTTTTTCCAGATAATTTATTTCCTGCGCACTGCGGGGGTGTCATATTCGGAGGCAACGCAGTTAAAGGGTTAAAGAATTTTCTAAGTTCCCCATAGTGTCCTCTCTTGAAATAGATTTTATCAACTCTTTCAGTGTCCCCATTTTTCTTCCAGATTATATCACAAAGCATATATAATTTCCAACAGGATATGATCACTCTTTCCCAAGGAAGGAAGGTACTTGATATCAAATATCCCTTCTTCTTTCTTGGTGAATATTAGATCCAGTATTGATGGGACATCCCCTTCCCTCATTCTTGTGTCCTGTCTGATGTGTTGATACATAATGAGGTTTACAAATCTGCCTGTCCAAATGCCCCTGTTCTTGCTTCATAGGCCTCCTAGTTTATTGCTTTATAGTTGAAGTCCCCCAGTACCAACAATCGTGATTTATCTTCATCTGCTTTCACTATAATCTCTCTCATGACCATTATGAGACCATCTCATTTGGGGCTTTCATAAGGGCTGTTTGCATTTACGATTATCAGTTTATCATCCTGATTCCAAACCTGCAGAGCCATTATGTCAACTTCTTGAGGGTTTTCGATTATTAATTCTCTTACCTTCAGGTATTCTTTTACCAGCACAGCTCCACCCCCTCCCCCACCCTCCTAGTTTTCCTGTCACATCTCCAGACTGAGTAGCCCCTTGGGAATACCACCTCATTTAAAATATTTTCTTCAAGTTTCATCTCTGTTAGTGTGACAATATCTGGGACCTTAACCCTTAAATTGCGCATCGCATCATATGATGCTTTGACCGACTTGCAGTAAATTGTGCATCGCATCATATGATGCTTTGGTTTAAAGATTTAAAAGGCCCGCGGATACACGGGGTTCACCACACCTTCATTCGGGCTCTTGTAAACAGACGGCATTTAAAAAAAAAAATCGTGGGCCAAATTCCCGGGTGTTATAGGGCCTCAGTATTGAGTAAGCTACCAAGCCTGACGCACGCAGCATGTGCTCACAGCACTGCTGTTCAGCTTGTGACCACAGCATTGCCTAATACTTGTGCCATAATATACTTGTTCGTGCTATTATGTAGCGATGATATTACTACAGAAGACCCCTGACTGTGATAAAACTGACCAGGGTTCTGATAATAGCAGGATAATTGGGGAGTAGAAGAACTCCCAGAACCCCATCAACCAGGTATCAACCAGGTAACCAGGATTGTGGTGATATTTAGCGCTGCGCTCCATGGAGGTAGGAGTAATGCTGTGGGAGGGAGGGTGGTGGCGTTATCTTCTGACTGTGTGGCCACATTTATTGACTGCACTTACCATACCAGCTTAGTGGTTCGCTATGGTGAACACAAATGTAGATACTTATATATAACATGTGTATAGAGGGTATAAACAGCAATAATTGAAGGTTGGGAGCTGCCATTTTGGTGAGGGAGGTGGCGTCGTCTGCATGACTTATCATGTTGTTTACTAGTGACCACTATGGTCTTTGGGCAACATACCAGTTTACTTGTACAAGTATGGTGAATAAAACAGGTAGATACTTATATATAATGTGTGTATATAGCATAATAACACCACAAACAGTATTGTTGGAGGAGAAATATTAGTGCGTCTGGCCTTGAGGGCAGCCGCCACCAGCTGACTGTGTGAGTAGCTACGTCTTTGTGCCTTTACTCACCATGCAAGCTTAGATGTTATGGTGAACAAAACATGTAAATACTTATATATAACGTCTGTATATAAAAGCAAAAACAGTATGGTGGGAGGAGAATGGTGGCAAGTCAGGTGACTTGAGGGAAGGAGGAAGTAGCAGCCAGTGGCGGGCTGCCACTGCCACTCAGCATGCCAACTTAGTGGTTCGTTATGGTGAACACGAATGTAGATACTGTACTTATATATAACGTCTGTATATAGTGAATAAAAGCAAAAACAGTATGGTGGGAGGAGAATGTGGGCTAGTTAGGTGTTGAGGGAGTGAGTGGCTGGCTGGTGTGTGGTGGTCACTCCTCCTTACTTTTTTACTTTTAATGCGCCTGTGAGTGACACATGCTAAATAGCCAGGCGCAATACAAGGGTTAAGCTTAACCGTTTAACTGCGCCGCCTCCAAATATGACACCCCCCCCCTCCCAGTGCGCTGGAAATAAATTCTTTTGTTTTTTAAAGTGTCAAAAACCCTTCCCTCAGTATGGGTATGTCAAAAAAAATTGAAATTGTACTTACTTTGGCTACTATGGGGTCCATAAATTGGCGCGTGATGTCATCATTCCCCGTTCGCCCGTGACGTACACTCCCGGGGCCAGTAGGGTGCCCGCGGCGGGCTGAGCAAGTTGCCGCGAATATATTTTTATTCATTTTTTGCGCACAGTTCCAAATACATTTTATTTGTTTTTCCGTGCTAATCCTATGTATAATGAACACGTACACTATATTATGGCAGTAAAACATCCGTACTGTCTGAGAACACTGTGTTACATGCATGACACTTGTGTACACATATGTTGCACATATTTACCATGTACAGAGCACCACTTGGTTTCCGAACCCTTTGGGGACGAGATCCCGTCGGTTAACATGTAAGTTCGTATACGAGAAATAGAGGGGAAAAAATAAACTAGAAATGTAAAAAGAAATGGGTCCGAAAAAATTACGAAAAAACTCTAGGGGAAAAAATCGACAGGTTCATAGCGTAAATGCGACCGTATTTTGTTTGTACTCACCAATAAGTGAAGTCCTGATCCGCTTTATAAAAGTCCTTAATTGTTCCTAGCTGATTATTAAGACGTCTGGCAAACATCCTCTGGATGTTTCCTGCCAGCCTGCTGGAACATCCTGTCAGCCTGCAGAAACATCCTGCCAGCCTGCCTGCCAGCCTGCAGAAACATCCTGCCAGCCTGCCTGCCAGCCTGCAGGAACATCCTGCCAGCCTGCAGAAACATCCTGCCAGCCTGCAGAAACATCCTGCCAGCCTGCCTGCCAGCCTGCAGGAACATCCTGCCAGCCTGCAGAAACATCCTGCCAGCCTGCCTGCCAGCCTGCAGGAACATCCTGCCAGCCTGCAGGAACATCCTGCCAGCCTGCAGAAACATCCTGCCAGCCTGCCTGCCAGCCTGCAGGAACATCCTGCCAGCCTGCAGAAACATCCTGCCAGCCTGCAGAAACATCCTGCCAGCCTGCCTGCCAGCCTGCAGAAACATCCTGCCAGCCTGCCTGCCAGCCTGCAGGAACATCCTGCCAGCCTGCCTGCCAGCCTGCAGGAACATCATGCCAGCTTGCCTGCCAGCCTGCAGGAACATCCTGCCAGCCTGCAGGAACATCCTGCAAGCCTGCAGGAACATCCTGCCAGCCTGCCTGCCAGCCTGCAGGAACATCCTGCCAGCTTGCCAGCTGGCCTGCCAGCCTGCAGGAACATCCTGCCAGCCTGCCTGCCAGCCTGCAGGAACATCCTGCCAGCCTGCCTGCCAGCCTGCAGGCACATCCTGCCAGCCTGCAGGCACATCCTGCCTAAAATATACGATGATGTACTGTACATTTAAGAAACAAATCTGGGTCACAGGTCTGTGGAGTGTGGTTAGGCTTACGGAGTCAGCCGGTCCCTCCCCCACCACCGACACACCTCCCCCTCCCCCCCCCACCCCAAACCCATACATACACACACTCTCAAAGGTCACGTGGTTCATGGTTCACTTCAACACCCATATATCGCTTCTTGCCTGCCTGTCTCCTTCCCAGCCTGCAAGCCTGCCTGCCTCCTTCCCAGCCTGCAAGCCTGCCTGCCTCCTTCCCAGCCTGCAAGCCTGCCTGCCTCCCTCCTTCCCAGCCTGCAAGCCTGCCTGCCCTCCTTCCCAGCCTGCAAGCCTGCCTGCCTCCCTCCTTCCCAGCCTGCAAGCCTGCCTGCCTCCCTCCTTCCCAGCCTGCAAGCCTGCCTGCCTCCCTCCTTCCCAGCCTGCAAGCCTGCCTGCCTCCCTCCTTCCCAGCCTGCAAGCCTGCCTGCCTCCCTCCTTCCCAGCCTGCAAGCCTGCCTGCCTCCCTCCTTCCCAGCCTGCAAGCCTGCCTGCCTCCCTCCTTCCCAGCCTGCAAGCCTGCCTGCCTCCCTCCTTCCCAGCCTGCAAGCCTGCCTGCCTCCCTCCTTCCCAGCCTGCAAGCCTGCCTGCCTCCCTCCTTCCCAGCCTGCCTGCCTCCCTCCTTCCCAGCCTGCAAGCCTGCCTGCCTCCCTCCTTCCCAGCCTGCAAGCCTGCCTGCCTCCCTCCTTCCCAGCCTGCAAGCCTGCCTGCCTCCCTCCTTCCCAGCCTGCAAGCCTGCCTGCCTCCCTCCTTCCCAGCCTGCAAGCCTGCCTGCCTCCCTCCTTCCCAGCCTGCAAGCCTGCCTGCCTCCCTCCTTCCCAGCCTGCAAGCCTGCCTGCCTCCCTCCTTCCCAGCCTGCAAGCCTGCCTGCCTCCCTCCTTCCCAGCCTGCAAGCCTGCCTGCCTCCCTCCTTCCCAGCCTGCAAGCCTGCCTGCCTCCCTCCTTCCCAGCCTGCAAGCCTGCCTGCCTGCCTCCTTCCCAGCCTGCAAGCCTGCCTGCCTCCTTCCCAGCCTGCAAGCCTGCCTGCCTCCTTCCCAGCCTGCAAGCCTGCCTGCCTGCCATCATGCTAACGGGTAGTGTGTGTTAGGCTTATCTTCGGGAATGAGCCGGTCTCGCCCCCACCACCCGCCCCCCTGCATCCCATACTCTCTTTTAAAGGTCACGCGGTTGAACCGCGTGACTACCACTCACTCCCTGCCTGCCTGCCAGCCTGCCTGCAAGCTAGCCTGCCTGCCTGCCTGCCTGCCTGCCTGCGCCTGCCTGCCCGCCTTCCCCTCCCTAATTCTCACTACTTCCATCCCTTCCTGCCTACCTCCTAGCATCTCTCCCTACCTCCCCCTCCCTCTTAGCATCTCTCCCTCCCTCCCCCTCCCTCCTAGCATCTCTCTCTCCCTCCCTCACTTTCTGACTAATTCTCCCCCCCCTCTCACTGATTCTCCCCCTCTCTCATACTGCCTCCCACCTAAGCTCCCTCATCCATCCACCCACCGGTCAGCCATCACTGACGCAATGCGTGCATTTGGAGCCGACATGGTGCACAGATGTTTCTTGATTGTGCAGATATGTAAAACAAAAGCACAGAATGAACATTCCAGCCTTATGGCAATTCAAAATAATAGGCCGTGAATCTGTGAAGTCACAGTGGGCAAGCTGGACCATCTCCCACCCACCACAACAAGCCGGCGTGATGCTTGGCGGACCCCTTCCTACCCGAACTTTGTTCGGGTAGCATGACTCCCCAACCCCAATCCGGAAACTGGAAGTTTCGGATAACTAAAGTTCGGAAACCAAGTGGTGCTCTGTATCATGCTAATTTATGTATATATACAATCTATTTACAAACTATACACTGTCACACACTATATACATTCACCATCAACACATTCAGAACACCGTGAGTGTGAGCTGTCACACCCAGCCAGCCTTCCTTCACTCCTCCAACATTGTATTCGCCAACATTGCTCCTCCCATCATACAGTTATTCACACCAATGTTTCATGTTCATTTATGCATATTTACAACATATGTACACACTATACACAGTCACACACTATATACATTCACCATCAACACATTCAGAACACCGCTAGTGTGAGCAACCACACCCAGCCAGCCCTCCCTCACTCCAACATCTTACTTGCCAACATTGCTCCTCCCACCATACTGTTATTGTTTTTATTACACTATTTACACATGTTATATATACCTATCTACATGTTTTATTTACCAGAACTATGCAAATAAGCCGGTATTGTATCCAAATAGTACAGTGGCCACCATACACTGCATGAGAAATCACACAGCAGACGACGTTACGATTACGATGTTACCTCCCTCACCAAAATAGCTCCACTCAACATACTTTTGTTGCTGTTATTACACTATACACACACACACACTCTATATATACCTATGTACATGTGTGTTCCTCATAGCGAACCACGAAGCTCTAGTATTGTGAGCGAAACAAGAGTGGTTGCTACACACACAGTGAGGTTACCTCAATTCTTTCCCTCCCTCACCAAAATTCGTCCTTCCACAATACTATAAACAACGCTAATTATAACCACAATCCTGGTCACTAATTCCTGTAAATGAATAATTTACCACACGTTTATTTTGAAAAAGAACCTAAGAAGTCAGTTTGAAGATTCCTAGATGGACGAAATAATGCTGTGGTGCTGTGGCTAGCTCTGTGAACATTGTGAACAGCATTGAATCACTGATATTTGAATATTGTACCCAGTCATTATCACACTCAGGCTCTTCTATAATACTATCATGGCTAAATAATACAGGATATATATATATATGTCGTACCTAGTAGCCAGAATGCACTTCTCAGCCTACTATGCAAGGCCCGATTTGCCTAATAAGCCAAGTTTTCATGAATTAATGTGTTTTCGACTACCTAACCTACCTAACCTAACCTAACTTTTTCGGCTACCTAACCTAACCTAACCTATAAAGATAGGTTAGGTTAGGTTAGGTAGGGTTGGTTAGGTTCGGACATATATCTACGTTAATTTTAACTCCAATGAAAAAAAATTGACCTCATACATAATGAAATGGGTAGCGTTATCATTTCATAAGAAAAAAATTAGAGAAAATATGTTAATTCATGAAAACTTGGCTTATTAGGCAAATCGGGCCTTGCATAGTAGGCTGAGAAGTGCGTTCTGGCTACTAGGTACGACATATATATATATATATATATATATAATTATATATATATATATTGGTGTATACTGGCAGCAGGTTTTCTTTCAAACATGTTTCATTGAATATGACCGCATATTCTGTATTTATTATTTTCTGGTTTAGGGCTTCTATCCCTCTAACTATTTTCTTAGCATCAGGGCTTAATTGAAATAGGAGTTCTCCAAAACTCATTTTCGTACTTTTAAGGTGAAGAAAAGAAGTGATTTATTATAGAGTGTATTACACTTATTTGTATAATTTGCACGACGTTTCGAACCTCCATGGTTCATTCTCAAGTGAACAGATCTTACAATACTAGTTGATTTTATACCCGCATTAGGTCAGGTGATAATACAATGAAGGTGAAAACATGGGGGGATACATAAGGGATAAACATAGGGGCTGCAGAAGGCTTATTGGCCCATACGAGGCATCTCCTATCTAAACACAAAGAATAATCCAGTGTAATTGGCCTGTTATGTTGGACATTGTCTTCTGTGTTGGCATCGATATGTTCTTGTCTTGTCCTTACTCTCATGGTGGGTAGAGTAAATAGTTCCGTGATTTGAGTGTTCATGGTAGGTCGCTCTATTCTTATGTGAATTGCCTCAAGAATTTGTAATCTTCTTGAATCTTGGGTTTTGTCTATTATGCAAGTATTCTTGTTCAACATTTCTCTTGTTAGAGTAATGTCATGGGCTTGTCTCATGTGATTCCTAGGGGCACCAGATTGAAGATGGCATGTCAAACGCCTCGTCAGCTTGGTCGACGTCATACCTATGTACTTACATTGAAGGTTACATCCTTCGTGGGGGCAAGTGTACATGTATAGAACGCTTGACTGCTGTAGAGGGTTCTCCGTCGGCTTCGGGCTGTTTTTGATAAGGAGTTCGGAAGTCTTCTTGGTTTTGTAGAATATTATCAGGGTAATATCAGGGTATGCCTGATAATATTCTACAAAACCAAGAAGACTTCCGAACTCCTTATCAAAAACAGCCCGAAGCCGACGGAGAACCCTCTACAGCAGTCAAGCGTTGTATACATGTACACTTGCCCCCACGAAGGATGTAACCTTCAATGTAAGTACATAGGTATGACGTCGACCAAGCTGACGAGGCGTTTGACATGCCATCTTCAATCTGGTGCCCCTAGGAATCACATGAGACAAGCCCATGACATTACTCTAACAAGAGAAATGTTGAACAAGAATACTTGCATAATAGACAAAACCCAAGATTCAAGAAGATTACAAATTCTTGAGGCAATTCACATAAGAATAGAGCGACCTACCATGAACACTCAAATCACGGAACTATTTACTCTACCCACCATGAGAGTAAGGACAAGACAAGAACATATCGATGCCAACACAGAAGACAATGTCCAACATAACAGGCCAATTAAACTGGATTAATCTTTGTGTTTAGATAGGAGATGCCTCGTATGGGCCAATAAGCCTTCTGCAGCCCCTATGTTTATCCCTTATGTATCCCCCCATGTTTTCACCTTCATTGTATTATCACCTGACCTAATGCGGGTATAAAATCAACTAGTATTGTAAGATCTGTTCACTTGAGAATGAACCATGGAGGTTCGAAACGTCGTGCAAATTATACAAATAAGTGTAATACACTCTATAGTAAATCACTTCTTTTCTTCACCTTAAAAGTACGAAAATGAGTTTTGGAGAACTCCTATTTCAATTAAGCCCTGATGCTAAGAAAATAGTTAGAGGGATAGAAGCCCTAAACCAGAAAATAATAAATACAGAATATGCGGTCATATTCAATGAAACATATATATATATATATATATATATATATATATATATATATATATATATATATATATATATATATAAATATATATATATATATATATATATATATATATATATATATATATATATATATATATATATATAATGTTGTACCTAGTAGCCAGAACGTCGTACTCAGCCTGCTATGCAAGGCCCAATTTGCCTAATAAGCCAAGTTTTCATGAATTAATATATTTTCTCTAATTTTTTTCTTATGAAATGATAAAGCTACCCATTTCATTATGTATGAGGTCAATTTTTCTGGGGGGAGCCCCGTCGGCTCCCCGGAGCTATCCCAGGCTGATATGCTAATGTCAGACTTTGGCATCAGTCATGTGTATGGAGTTCTTAGGCCTACCGGGGACCACGGCCAGAACCGGGCCCCCTCAGAGAGGCAAGGGGAGCAATGGCCTATAGAAGCCCCCGTGTAGTTGGAAGCATTCTATGTCTGCCATCGACCGGAACAGGCACCCAGAAAGGTAAGCGCCCCAAAACAAACCCCTATTCTGGTTAAAATTGCTACCTAAAACCGAACTAGTGGATAGAACTCCCCAACCGAAAACAAGCAAACTAGTGTGACGTCACACACTGCCGCGCCGCTGTCTGCGCAGCTCCCCCCTCCCCGGGAGGGGGAAGGGGGAGCCCCAGACCCCCCGCGCCGGCTACCCACACCTCAGTTCTTGAGGCTGATGCTATAGGCGATGGTCGTGTGCTCTGGCTCCGGTGTCGCTACTGCACTGTGCTTTGCGTGTGGTGTTAGTTTTGTGGGTGCGAGAGCCAGGAGTTATCTTCAGTACTCGGGCTGCATGCGCCTAGGGCTGCCTTCCCTAGGTGCCCTGTAAGTACTGCCCTTGGGGCTTGGGGCCACCTTCCACAGGCTCCTCGGGGTCTGCCTCTGCTGGTCCGTTTTACCTTTCGGTTTTTCGGCCGCCTGTTGGGCTCTTGGGTGTTCTGTTCTCCCTTGTTACCGGCAGGTAAGAGGCAGTTTGCACTGGTAAGGGGCGCAGGGTGCTGCTCAGCTTGTATTTCCCGACATCGCGGCCGGCTCTGTTCCTTGGGGTTCGCTGTCCTCTTGCGGGGTTTTGTTTTTCTTTTTGTTTTTGCCTGGTGGGGGGTTCTGTCCTTTTCTTCAGTTTGTTTTTGCCCTTCCACTGTTCTCCTCGGTGGCGCCCCCTGCTAGGTCCCCGTGAGTGTACACGTCCCTGGGGTTCAGCTTTAGAAGTTTGCTTGGTAGTTTTGGGTGCCGGTTTGCAGCACCCTGCCTGGGACTACCTGAGCGCGAGTCCTCTTAAAGTAAACGCTCAGGACCCTGGGAATTCCCTAGGGGGCGCGTGGGTCCGATGGATGTGACCCCGGAGTCCCCACTCGCTGTGTGCGAGTTTGAGGGTTGCTCAGTCCCCTTGTCTCAGGGTGACCCTCATTGTTTTTGCCTCTGCCACGCTGCCTGTTGGGTCGGTGATACTTTCGACCCTGAGTCCTGTGAGTGTTGCTGCTTGCTTGTGACTCAATTTACCCAATCCTCTGATGATTCTATTCGGGTACGGGCGGCACGTGCGTTGCAGTCTAGGTTTCGTCTGTTGCAACGCGCTCGGTTGGTTGCTTCCCCGGATGCCCCGGGGCTGCCCCGCTTTGCTTTTCGAGACCCGGACTTGGGGGTGGGGGTCGCTTCGATCCTGGTTCAGTCCGCACCTCCTCGTCCTTCCCCTTCTGTTCGTTCTGGTCCCTCGCCCCTGCTTCCGGCCCCGAAGCGTCTGAGGGTTTCGGGGTTGGAGCAGGGGTTACTTGATCTCGAGACTCGGGCAGCTTCGGGGGTTGCCCCTTCCGGGGGGGCGGCAGAGGCATTCGAGTCTTGTCTCCCGGCCGAAGCTTCAGGGTCTGACCAGTGGGCCCCCCTTCCTCCAGCTTTTCCGGCTGCTCCGTCCTTGTCTTGTGGGGTCGGGGCTTGGGGAGAGGACTCGGCCTCGGGTCCTGTGGGGACGGACCTCGAGGCTGGGGAGGGGCTGACTTGGGGGCCTTGGGCCCCGCTGGACCCCGCCTGGGTTTTTCTTCCCACTGAGCGGGGCTTATTGTTACAAGGAGTGGGGTTTTCTTTTCCCCCCTCTGCGTACGAGTTGGATTTGGTGTCGGCCCCTCCCCGGGTTTGGTTCGTGTTCCCCCGGGTACGTCGGTTCCGTCCTTCCGGAGGTTTTCGGCTTATCGCATCCAACCTGGTGTGGTGCGAGCGGCCTTTGCAGCTTACCTCCTGCGTGACCCGGATTATGCCTCGGAAATGGATCCGTCCACGTTCAGGTTTGGGACTTCGTTCCCTTTCTGGCTCCGTTACGAGGTTCCGGAGTCGTCCTGGCTAGCAGACTGCCCCTTGTTTGGTCTGGATTCCTAGCATTCCTTCTGTCGTTCCCGCACGCTGGAGTGGCGGGAAGCTTCCACGGTGCTTCAGGTTTTTTCTGGGGGGTGAACTTGAGTACCTGAATGAGTGCTTGTTTGCCCCTGCCCTTCCCCGCGATGTGGGCGTTATTCAGCTCCATGTGCAGGTTCCCTCCCTTTCGGCGGCGCTCGTGGCGGAGGACTTTCGCGCCCGGGGCCTTAATTTTGTGTTCGGCCTTGCGGTTCTTTTCCCTCCTGGAGCTGTCTTCGGATTGGCTCGTGGAGGATGTGGGGACGCTTGGGTCCGTCCCTGGGTCCGGCACCTTGTCCTCGGCTGCGCGTTCGTCGGCTGCCTTGTTGAAGCTTTTCACGCCGATTTTGCGGGATGCGGTTTCCCTGTTCTATGCTTCCCGTCTCGCGTGTCGGCAGGCGGTGCTGGGTTCCTCCGTGGAATCTGCTTGGGCTCTGGCTCTTAGGCGTTCTTCACCTTTTTGTCCTCTCCTGTTTGGGGAGTCGGCCGTGGCGCAGTTTATTCAGGCTGCGTCGGCGGCTTGTCGTCCGATGTCGGACTTGTTGGTTTTCCGGGGGTCCCGGGGTGGGTCTTCCCGGAAAGGTCGTGCCAGGGCTCGGGGTTCCTCTCGTCGTGGTAGGCCTCTGGTGTCAGGTTTGGGGTTGGCTCCTCCTGCTGACCCTCCCTCGTCTGGTCGGCGCGGTGTTCGCGCTGTGCGGGGTTCTGGGTCTCGTAAGGGTCGCCGGCCCTTTCGCGGTTTGCCCCCTTGACGGGGCGATGGGGGGGCGGCTTGCCCTGTTCGCCCGCGCCTGGTCCCACGATTCGTGGGCCTTTCGGGTCGTGTCTCGCGGCCTGCGGTGGCATTGGGTGGCCCCTCCCCCCTTTGGGGGGTCGGGGCTGGCAGGACAGGCTTCTTCCCCTGCGCTCTGTCGAGTCGTCTTGGAGTGGGTACGCTTGGGCGTCGTCGAAACGACGTCGTCCCTCAGATGGGTTTCCCGTCTGTTTCCGGTTCCGAAACGGGACTGCGCGGACCTGCGGTTCATTCTGGACTTGTCCCGTCTGAACCCCTGGGTTCATTGCCCCTCCTTTCGGATGACTACGCTGTCTCAGGTTCGGCTCCTCTTGGAGCCGGGAGCTTGGATGGTGTCCCTGGACCTCCGGGACGCTTATTGGCATGTCCCGATTCATCCGCGGTTCAGGGACTGGCTCGGTTTTGTAGTGGGGCGTCTGAGTTACCGCTTTCGTTGTCTCCCGTTCGGGTTGAACCTGGCACCTCGCGTGTTCACACGCCTTACACGGGTTGTGGTGGCTCGTTTGCGTCTCCTAGGTGTTCGGGTGTTGGCCTACCACGACGACTGGCTGGTTTGGGCTCCCAGCCAGTCAGCTTGCTTGCTAGCCAGGGATTTGGTTCTTTCCCAGCTCGCCGGGTTCGGGTTCTTGGTGAACTGGAGGAAGTCCCATCTGGTTCCCTCTCAGGTTCGGACTTGGCTGGGTCTCGTGTGGGACTCTCGAACCGCCTCTTTGTCTCTCCATCCGGAGTCTCTCCTGCGGCTGCAGTCCCGCCTTCGTCTGTTTCTGGAGGGCCCTCGGGTCACCCGGCGGTTGCTCGAGGGGCTGTGCGGGAGCCTGAACTTCGCGATGGTGGTCTACCCGCCGGGTCGGGTTTGGCTTCGACGGCTGTTCTGGTTCCTTCGGGGTTCCCCCTTCCGCCTCTCTCGCGATCGCAGAGTTCGACCCCCGGGGGACTTGCGTCGGTT